>NC_135646.1:14354166-14657196 GCF_053574225.1 Canis aureus | reverse complement strand
GAGTTCAATCACAAGGTCAATGATTCAATCAAGCATGCCTATATAATGAAACCCCAATAAAAACTCTGGACACTGAAACTCTGTTGGACTCCCGGGTTGATGAATACATTGATGTGTGGGAAGGGTGACATGCCCTGATTCCATGGGCAGAGAACACAGAAGCTCTGTATTTGGAACCCTCCCAGACCTTGCCTTCTGAGTCTCTTCATTTGGTTGTTCCTGACTTATATCCTTTCTAATAAAATAGAATTATAAGTATAGTGCTTTCTGGACTTGTAAGTTGTTCCAGCAAATTATTAACCTGAGAGGGTTGTGGGAACCCCCAAATTTGTAGCTAGTTAGTCGGAGTGCGAGTGGCCTGGGGATGCCCTGAACTTGTGGCGGGGATCTGTAGTTGGAGCAGTCCTGTGAAGGATCAAGTCCTTAATTTGGGGGGTTTGTGTTAACTGTGGGTAGTTAGTACCAGAACTGAAATCGCAGTACACCAGCTGGGATTGAAATAACATGTGCATATATGAGGAAACTCTGATGGTACAGTGCCTGGAGTAGGAGTCTGCACCATTTGTTTGAGGAATGCTAGTCATGCAAAGAGGTCAATTAAGTTGGAAATGTTGCATATTTATACTTCATAGTCAGTATAATAAAGGCTCTAAAAGGTTACATAGTAAAGAAAAAATGTTTTAAGTTTTATTTTTTTAACTAATCTCTACACTCAACGTTGGGCTCCAACTCATGACCCCAAGATCAACAGTCACATGACTGCCTGAGCCAGCCAGGCACCCCACATAGTCAAAATTTTTTTAAAAAGTCCCTGGAAACCTTCAAGATCATAACTGGCTTTCCGGGATCCCTGGGTGGCGCAGCGGTTTAGCTCCTGCCTCTGGCCCAGGGCGCAATCCTGGACACCCAGGATCGAGTCCCACTTCGGGCTCCCGGTGCATGGAGCCTGCTTCTCCCTCTGCCTATGTCTCTGCCTCTCTCTCTCTCTCTCTCCTATTATAAATAAATAAAAAATTTAAAAAAAAAGATCATAACTGGCTTTCCAAAAGGATAGGTTTTGGATCCATCATTTTCTAGTATTATTAAACAACCTAAATAACTAAGTAGAGAACATGTTAATTATATCTGCAGATGACTCCAACCTAATATTTCTAGAAAAGACAGTAGAGTAGGGAGGAAGGACTCAAAACAGAGGATGACTAAAACTATTAAGTACATATCTACTGTGTACCAGATGCAGAGCTAGGGAGACAGCAATAAACAAGAAAACACAGGTCACTATAGCATTTGAAGTCAGGTGGAGGAGGCAGCTATTAAATAAATAATTACACAAATGACACAATATCAATTATGACAAGTGCTAGAGTAAGAGGTACTAAACCAGCATTACAAAGGAGAGAGCTAAATAGGTCCTAAGTCAGTCTGGGGGGTTGGTTGAAGGTGTTCTTGAGAAAGTAATGTTGAAGTAGTGACCTAAAGAAAGAATTGAGGTAGGGCAGATGGTGGGTATATTCCAGGGAGAGGCAACTGCACACGAGAAGGCTCTGAGGGGAGTGGGAAGGAAGTGGAGTATTTGAGGAACAGAGTGAAGTCAGTGTGGCTTGGACTTGGTGTGTGGGAGGAAGTGTCAAGAAGAGCTGAAGGTGAGGAAGTAGGCAGGAGTCAAATCATGTGAGGTCACTTTAAGGATCCTGGTCTTCATGCCAAAATATATGCCGAAAAGCCACTGAAGGAAGGGTCTGTAAAAAGATCTACTGGGGTCAATCTGTATTGTAATAAGACCACACTCACTTACAGTAAGACAAGGCTGGGAAAGGTTAGAATGGAAGAAGACTGGCGGGAGGTCACTGTAGTTGTCTAGGTGAAAGATGACCTAGCAAAGAAATGAGGGAGTAAAAGCTATCTCAACATTCAAATACTAAATATGCTTATCAGGTTTAAAATAGAAACTAGGCATAACATTAGGATGTATTAAAAAGGAAGCCAGAATGTGAGTAAAGGACTTGAACAAATCTCTTTTCTTCATTTGTATTCACCTTAGGTAGGAACCTTATTAGAACACCATGGTAGTTTCCAGAATGTAAGGAAGACATGGAAACCTGGAGATTATCAGCAGATTGATATCTCAGTGGTTAAAATGTTAGACATACGTAGAAGAAACAGTTAAAAGAATGTGCTTACATTACCTAGAGAAAACTGAAGTAAGGCTTGATTCATTCGCTAAGAACATTCTATGAGTTAGGAATTGGTTTCTCAAACTTTGTTATGTATGCAAATCAACTGGAAAGTTTGTTAAAATCTCCAGACCCGGGACATCCGGGTGGCTCAGTAGTTGAGCGTCTGCCTTTGGCTCAAGTCGTGATCCTGGGGTCCTGGGCTCGAGTCTTACATCAGGCTCCCTACAGGGAGCCTGCCTCTCCCTCTGCCTATGTCTCTGCCTCTCTCACGAATAAATAAATAAAATCTGAAAAAAAAAAAAAAAAATCTCCAGACCCAATTCCAGAGATCCTGACTTCAACAGGTCTATGGAAGTGTCCAGCCAGCCATGTCTCCCCTCACCACTCTCCAGATTCTGATGAAAATGGTGCTCTGATCACTCTGAAAAGTGCTGGGGTCCTGCCTTCAAAAAAGTCAGACATATATCATAGGACCATGACAGGAGTCCAGGAGACTGGAGGAGGGTAGGGTCATGCAGGAAAAATGTTCAATTCTACTTGGGGAATTAGAGTAGGGTAGTCAAGGAGGCTTGTAAAGAAGTCTTTAAGAGTATAAAGTATTTTTCACACCCAAAAGTCTTCAACAAAACATAATATAAAACTACCCAGAACTCTCCCTGTCACCCATGACCTCAGGGCTCACTGCTGTGCAGGCCTACTCCATTCTGCATCTGAAATATGGAAAGGAGTTTTATGTTCTTTATTTCTTATTAATGTGATTTAATTAAAACATTTTCCGTGTTAACATATTTCGAGATATAAGAACCTGCATAAGCAATATGTTGTACACTTGAAACTAACATAACGTTGTATGTCAATTATACTGCAATTAAAAAACAAAACCTGCATTCAGTCATATTTTCTACTGCAAAATTAACTTTTAGTTTACTCCCACACTTCAATTTCTGGAACTGCATGGTGTCCTTGTTTGTTGAATGATTGGATGAAAATATTATTGCAAGAAATAAATTAACATTACTCTATTACTAGATTTCCTTATCTAGGGATGCATTTGCTCATTTCACTTAAGTACGTTTCTGCTTTTAGACAGTATAATGAATTTTAGAAAACCTCTTACATTTAGAGGAGTCCATGAAAAGCTGTTTTTCAAGGAACTTAGCTAGAAATTAAAAGAATATTGGCCTACCCCTTGGTAGGATATCCCTAGTCTATCCTAAAACCACACTTAGACCAATTTCTGTCTCAATGAGAGGTCAGTAAATAGAAACTATTAACTCAATGCAGGGTCCAATAGTACATTAACACCTACTTTAGAAGTTTAACTGGAAATGAACACATGATGAGAACAATGTTAACCATAAAGGAAGCTACAAAAAGGGACAAGAACTTTCCAGACCAAAGTATAGCAACAAAGACTGGGAGAAATGAACAGCTTTAAAAAAAAAAAAAAAAAAAAAAAAAGATAGCACAGCTATGGCCTATGAAGTTCAGGAAGGTCTATCAAAAGATCCATATCTTCTGAAATTCAAAATGATTTTATTCTTCTGAAACATATCAAAGACCAACATGTGACTTCTATGATGAGATACCAGGAATAAATCAAAAAGCAAATTTATATCCTATAAAATCAAACAGCCTACTTATATAAAGTGATCAAATCTCTCTGAATTTTCGAATGTGAAACAGTTCAAAACCCAAACTATATAACTATCTTCTTCCATAGTCATATTACTACTTCAGCATGTATTCAGATTCTTAATGTACATTTATTTTTATCTAAAATCATTTCCTAGACTCAAACATTTAGACTACAAAAAAGAGTAAAAAGCAAATTTATCCACTGATAAACATCAGAGTCAAGGAAAAAGATTCCCATCTCCTATCTTTTTAGTCAAGTGCTATTTCTACTGGTTTAAAATACCTTTCCCAAAGGAAGGATTTACTTATTAAATGAAGTTTAAATGGAGGGATCACATTAATCTAATTTTCTCTAATCTTTTATAGACATTCAAAGAACCACAGAATGAGAGATAAAAGGGACCATATAGAGCAAGGCTGTTCCTTCTAAAATATCCCAGACAGATGGAAGTGTTGGAAGGAAATTCAAAGACCTCTGAGTTCAATTATGTGCTATAATTACTCATTTGGCCACCAATTTTCAATTTCTGTGAGGGCAAATAATGGGATTATTCTGTTCACTATGCATCAAGCATAGTGTTTAGAACACAGTAGGGCTTCCACAAACATTTGCAGAAGGACTGAATTAATAAATCTCTTCATCTTGCAGATGAGAAAACTGTAGCTCAGACAAGTGTCTTGCCTTGAGGTCACAATTCCAGTTCTTCCAGTCTCATTGGCCAGGGCTCTTGACACTACTGATTTTCACCTCTGGCCATCAAATCTTAAATAAGGGAAATCCACTTCAATCTGGACATATCTGTTCCCTTGGTCTGGTGGAGCTACCCAGAGTAAGTCTATTTTCTCTTCTTAGTGGCAGCCTTCAAAAATATGGGGACAACACTAGTGTCCTTCCTATTTTGGTTACATGTGCGCGGCATGGTTCACCATCCTATCACGTGTCAAAAGATGTAGTAGTTTGTTCTTTAAGAGCAACAGTTGTAACTGAAGTTTCCAGATGTGATCTGGCCAGGGCAGAACACAGTGAGGACATGTCTTCTTTCTCTGGACCTGTTTTGTGAATGCTTTTGAAGTAAACACAGTGGTATAGATTCTGGTTTCCCATTGCCTCATTTGTATAAACACATGAGCTACTATTAGATCAAGCATCCTGGGCCTTCTATCTTTGCAGCTGATTTTCTAAATATAAGCATGGGACTATTTATCCCTACTAAAGTCACATCTTGTTTAGTCCATTTCTCTAGCTTATGTTTCAGAATTTGGATACTGTCATTTAACATATTTGTGTGCAAGTTGCAAATCTGATAAGTATGCCCATGATATCTTTATCCAGGAGACAAATAATAAAAGGAACTAATTCTGATATGTAATTACTCTGTGCCAAGCACTGTCCCATGCCATTTTACCTCATTTTATTCTCACTACAAATTTATGAGGTGGATTTTATTATTTTCTCACATCTTAGGTTAAAAAAAATGGAGATGCAGAGAGGTCAAGTAAGTACACAGGGTCACACAGTGAATAGCAAATCTGGAAACCCAGTCTGATTCCAGAGTCCTTGATCTTAACTACTAAGTGATGCTCATTCTCATTATCATGTATCTTTACCAACCACCTTCTAGACTGATAGGGATCCACTGGTCAATAATCCTTGTGTAAAGATGCCAATCAATCACAAAATGACAGAACTATAATCTCTGAATACCACACTTCTCTGTCTTGAGGATTTTGCCAAATGCTTTTCTTTTTTCTTTTAATTTTAATTTTTTTTAACAGAAGAAGTCTTGATTTTTTTTACTCATTTTTCTTTTTATTTAGCTTTGTGATTCTGTCCTTGTGCCTTTAACAATTTCATAATTTTCTGCTCCCCAGTAAGGAAAGCATGCTTGATCTTGTCATGAACACATTTAGCACACGTGGAACCACCTCACTGATGTGGTTTTTTTTTTTTTTTTTTAGAAAACCTGGTAAGACCTATAGGTCTCACAGCGTGAAATTCTTGAAGTCAGCCTGGGCACACATCATATACAGAATTTGGTGCTTTCCCAACCTTCTTGGTATGAAGCTAAACGATTCTATTACTGGGGGTTCACAACAGCCTAGTTGTATTAGAGGCTGTATTGGATATGTCGAACTCTGGACCACTCTGAATACCTACAGATGCCATCCCCAGAAGAGGGGGAAAAAAAAAAAAAAAAACCCAGATAATTTTTCTGAACAGTAAGTGCCATAAGGCATGGACCTGTCTAGTAACCCCTCATTTTCCTTTGTGCATCCTCAACCAGACTACAAAGTCCTGGGAGCCCAGATCATATCTATGCTTCACTTATATCTCCCATAGTACCTACTACACATTAAGCACATAACAGAAATTCAATTTTTATCTTGGATAGATGGGTAGTAAAAGCCAAAGAGATCTCCCTGAGTTTAATTCTATAGGAAATCTCAGGATGAAGTTTGAAATGGAGAAGTGGGAAGAGACACTACTTTAGCTTTCAAATTCTCTACAACAGGGATTCTCTAGCATAAGCAGAGAGGGGATGCCCTGGTCTCCAAGACAGTGACCACAACAGCCTAGCCCCCTATCTCCCAGTCACATTCTCCTGCTCACCCCTTCAAGTTCCCAAATCCTCTTGGAGGGGGTTCTATAAGTCTTTGAAGAGTACAGCCCACATATTACTCCTATTTTCATATCCCAAGGTGCCTGGCAGAGATGTGTGTGGCACACATGAGGGGTTTAATGAATGCTTGCAGAAATGAACATTTCACCAAAACTCCACTTAAAGATTTTACTATCAACAATCTATCCATGGTCATATTCAAGGCTGGGGAAATAAAAATAAAACTTTGCCTGTCAGGACACACATACATGCACACACACAGGAGACTTCTCCATAAGACAACAACCCAATACATTAAAAAACAAAATGACAGATAATACAAGGGTAAGAAAGCAACAATAAACTAAAATATTAAATATTAAAATATTTCTCTTTTATCCAAGCTGTTTATATGTTTCGAGAGGGATAAGCTTTTCTTTATTGTCATATTCTTCTCCAATTAGCTACCTGCCTATTCCTTAACTCAAATAAATCTTCACCTTACTATCATTTTTAGAAAGTAAAAGACAAACTTGAAAATAGTACTAAAGGTAGGAATTGGAGATATCAAGGAAAGTCAATTATTTTTATTTCTGTACCTTTTTTCCTTAGCAGATCTTACACTTTGGCTGCTAGAGGATCTCCTAATTTTTCACATAAGAATCAAAACAGGTTTTGGCTATGCTAGAAGAACATAATATACAACTTCCCTTCTTGGCCCTTAAAAACCTACATATCTTTCTTTACCTACTCTCATATGCATAATCAGCCCCTAAATTCAATCTCTCTTTTTCTTAAGAATTGCTATTCTGCATGATTTATTCTGAGGCCAGTAAGTAACTATGCCCAACTCAGAAATATTGCTTACTTCCAGACTGGCAACTATTTAATGAATAATTAACCACTCCATACTTTCTATCAGGGATGCTTGTATTACCAGGGTAAAGGTATCCTTGATGTCTAAACAATGTCATAAAACAGGCCTTTGCCAGAAAGACACCCTCATTTATCACATGAAATGCCATGCGGTATTAACAAGGTCGATACTGTTTGTTCAATATATTTTGCTTTCATAGGGGCTTGAAATGATTTGTTTTTGCAGCTGTGACGGAGTTAAATTAGGGATTTAGCTTCTGCTTAGCTAGTAGAGCATATATAACCAGCAGCTATTAATTATCTGCCACTAGTCATCTTCCCACAACTTTCAGCATCCCGGGGGTACTGAGTTACACCACCAGCAGCCAGAGTCCACCCTTGAATAGCCAATCCTGGCTTCTCAGGAACTGAAGGGAGATGAAATCATTCAAATTGTTATTTCTTACTCCACAGCCACCCTCATCCCAACGTGTAAATGTTATTAGTGCACAGATTTTTAAAAAGTTGAGTAAGCAGTTGAAAAGAAAAATCTTAGTTCAGAGACTAGTTTCAGACATCCATCTTCACAAATGAGAAACTAATAACACCAAAAAACTTTTGTGACCCTAACACACCAACAATCAGCCCCTCCCCCCTTTTTCTCTCCTCTCACACCACCATTCTGTCTTAAATGGAGCAGGGGGAGAGGAGGAAGTTTGCTGCCAACATAAACTTGTCAAAAGCCTGCACTACAGTGCTAATTCCTGTCTACCTGTTTGTGTCAGCTGGGAGCAGCCTCCGAAAAGCTCTGGGGAAAAGGCAAGGGGAGAGAAGGAGAGAGAAGGAGGGAGAAAGGGCGGGGGCAAAGAAAAACTAGAGTGGAATTCAAACAAAATTGAAATTGTGTGTACACGTGCGCGCGCGCACACACTCTCTCTCTCTCTCACACACACACACACACACACACACAAAGCGAGGGGGGGAAAAATGCTCCTCTCTCCTCAGGTCCTAACAACATACTTCTTTATCAGAGGTTCATTGTCAATCAATTAGCCGAGGCAGCAGGGGTCTGTGAGGTGGGGGCACCCGGGGAAACAATGGACAGCCCTGTTGTATTACTATTTAATCACTTTTGCTAAATAAATAGAGCAGCCCTGAGGTGCTGTCATGTCAAGGGAATTTATAACAAAACAACAAAAAAAAAACAACCTTCATTTTTACTTGGTCATTCCTTTTTTCCCTTCAGGACAAGAGAGGGTTATTACTGTAGCCTTAAGTTCCATCTTTGTGTTTCTTGCCTTTGATTCCCACTCGGACCCTGCCACTTTCTGGCACTAATTTGTCAGGCTGAACAAAGAGAGGATTTGTACCTCCTGTAAGGTCTCAATTAGGAATGGCTTCTGCTGTATTATGTGCCATTCAAGGAGGACACAATGCCGGTAATTACAGGAATTTGCACTAAATGGCTGAAGAATTCACAGCAAAACTCCCCCCCCCACTCTTGGGTTTACTCCTCCCAAGGGCTGGGGGGAAAAAAGGAAAGCAAAAGCTCTTAATGCCAGAGAGATGTAATTACCAACAGCAGTCCCAAGAGGTTAAACAGCAGCCAAGGGAGTAAAACCATAAAACTGACAGTGTGAAAATAGTAGAGGGGATCCCCTCAGCTCACTATTTTTCTTGCTGTCTCTTCTGTTAACATTATTCAACTTCAGTCCAGAATCAGGAACACTGTCCCACAGTGGCCATCCGATATCACTCCCAGATTACAAAGCAGTAACAACGCTTTCAACAGTGAGCTTTGCAACTCTTACGGCACCTAAAACTAGGCCCTGGGCCCTTTTATTATAGTACTCAATTGGTAGGTTTCTTGACTGCTGGGAAATTACATGAAAAATAGCTGTAGATATTTATGCCAAGAAAACCTTGTATCTAGTCAAGGGAAATAGGTATGTACACATGTCTAATTCCTGAAGAAAACAGGGCTGTTGCCTTATGATCTAATTTATACAACATTTTTGTGAGCAACCCTATTTAGAACCACTTACAGGTACATACTTCATAAATATTTTAATAAGTTGAATAATCATGTTTTAGTACTAGTATTTTGATACCACAAATGCCCCATTGCCAAACCAAATTTTGAATTACAACCAGTAACTTTGCTAGAGAATCATACCTCATTTTCTTCTTCTACAGAGGTGTTCCTGAAAAGCTATACTAAACCAGCACCAAATTACTTGTTCTGAAATACCACTTGCATCAGATGCTCCTCTCTGCTCAGGAACCTTCTGTGACTTCAGGGTCACATGTTCAGTTCAACCCTATCAAATTCCTTTTGCCAGTCAAAAATGACTGAATAGCTGCTATTTCATATAGTTCTACTTGCCACCACCTAGCTTTGTCACAGTGGCCATTTGGCATTCCTGATGTGATTATTTGATTAATGTCTGGTTCCCCTCGCAGACTGTAAGTTCCATGAGAGCAGGACCATGTCTGCTTTCTTGCAGCATGGCCTTCTCGGTGCACCTGAGTTTTTGGCACATAGGCAGAAACTCAACACACAATAAATGGTAGAAAGAAAGAACTTCATTTCCAAAGGCATTGTTTGCAGGAAGAAGGAATGCATGTGAAAAGGCCCTACAGGCAAGAATGACCAAGGTAGGTTCCAGAACAACAAGACAACCATTGTGGCTGCAAGGCTTCCTAGGATGAGGCAGCAGTGGAGCTGGAGAGGAAGCCATGGAATGAACCACACATAATCAAATACAACTATAAAAAGTTCAAGCACATGTTAAGAAATACACAGTTATATATAAGCATGTGTTTTCAAAACCATAACCTCAGGCATTTTGGGATGGTCGTGCTCCATTTTCTCTGCAGGGGCTCTTTAAATTTCCAAAAAGGATATCGAAAATTCTTCACCTACAGAGTTTAGTGAAATAAGGCCAACCGCACTATTTTGTAGATATAAAAGCCAACATTTGTATCTCGACTGGATAGCAACTAAATGACATCATAATAGAGAGCTCCTCAGTGCAATCGTCCACTTTTAAAGTTTTTTCATTGAAAATATTTAAAGGGAATAAATAAATCCTCAAAAAATATTTAAAGAAGGAGGTACTAAGTGGATGTAAAAACTTACAATCTGAAGACACTCACTATAACCATGAAATAAATATTCTGGATTAGCTTCTCCTTAAAATAACAGATTAACGACAAGTTCAACTAAAAACAATTTAGTAAGCATTTTGACATTTTATAAGGTAAACATACTATGCTACTAGCTTTTTCACCAAATGTGTATTTTTACAAGGATGAAAATTCAGGGGACACAAAACTAAATGAATAAACATCCACTTTAGATTGATTATGTTTGTGAGAAACAGATCAATTTTTAAAGTTCCATCTGCTAAAATAATCTTCAATTTAATGAACCTCCCAAGTAATTTTAAAAACATTCAGAGGTTTGCTTAAAAAGTTTTAGCCTTTTTCTTTTGAGACTCTGCCCCCTACAGGAGATGAAGTATTCCTACCTGGGGTAGGAAACCAATATTCCGTGTTGCAATTAAGGAAAATGAAAAGCAACCTGGTAAACCATGTGTACCCCCAAAGCAATCAAATGTAGCATTTTCCAATTAAAGGGCACTAAAGTTAAATAAAATATTTCTACTTTGGAATCTGCCATACTACACAAATTAGATTGACTTCTCCCCACCTCAGATTAGAAACCTACATGTACCTTATTAGAACTCCAAACCAAAGCATGAAGGTAAAAGCTGAGCAGAGCAAATGAGTTTTAGACTTCATTCTCCTGCCTCCTGGATTCTCTATCACCCTCATCCCTAACCTATTGTCCGAACCGGGCCAAAATGAGTGAGGACATTTAGACAGCAAAGGAATATATCTTAATGGAACCTAAAGCAGCTGCCAAAAAGTTCTATCCCTGCCCATTCGGTAATCCTTTCCCTATTCTTTTCTACTTAGTTTCCTTCTCTCTGCCTCTTCTACTCACCTTTCCTTGTCTTCTTCCTTTTTTCATTTCTTTGACTGCTAGATGTGATGGACTTGCTGAACGCTACCTCTACTTGTATTTCTCCTTCCTCTGAGTGCTAGATACACTGCTAATACAGTCCAGAATGTGGGCAGTGCACACTTCATCAGGAAGCAAACTTATGAGAGGAAGGTAAATTAGGAGCCAACTAGGTGTCAATCCTTATGTAATCCCTCAGACTTTTCTGCCTCTGTTTACTAGAAAATTTTCCAATTCAGCTATTCCAGTCTCTACCTTGAGGGTGAGCTATTCTCCTTGATTCCAATATCACTACAGATTTGTTGACCCTATCAGCAATCCAAAGCCACGGAAGTGTATCAGAATTCCAGAATGTTCAGAGTCAGCATCAACAAATTATTGTTGAATGACTGAACTTTGAAAATATATGTACTAATATAAGACATTAAAATGTCAGTAATTTCTAAAAGCTGTGGTAAAGCAAGGGTTCCTTTATTTCAAAACCATCTTGCAAAAAGTAGCTGGCTGACTTAACACAAGGTCATTCATGCCTGCAGATACATGCGTTTCACCTAGTATGACTTCCTTACTGGCTCAATGTTGCTGGTCTCCCCTACCCAACCCTGCAAGTTTCTGCTTCATGGTCACTGAGGCCCTCCAGAAAAAGCAGGGATGATTCACTTAATCCCCTCTTTAGTTATATTATTTTTCAATAGAAAAGGCAATCTTTACAACTAACCTAAATGGAAATTTTCATTGGGCCCCGACTATTTGGCTTTCAAGACCAAAAATGTCAAGCAAAAATAGAAAATTTGGTCTTGGCTGGTGGTGGGCATCCCATTCTTTTTAAAATAACATACTTAAATCTGATATGCTTGAATTAGAATCTTCCAAATCAGGTTTCCGATTAAATGACCTTCATGGTAAATTTACCTTCAGGATAAATTTCTTGTCCTGTATTGTGGGGTTTAGTGAAAGGGAAATAACTGGATTTAGTTTATAGTAGATATATAGATTTGGTTTAGTGAGGGTTCTATTCTGCCTGGAGTACTGGTTGGGGGAAAGTGCAAGGAATGGGAGGTAGGGCAGAGAAGCAGTAACAGGGTTTGAAGAAATGACAGAGGATCGGCCTTGAACTCTACTTTGCGCCTCACCCTTCCACAGCAGTTCCAGAAGCCCCAGTTTCCCCGGGGATGAAGCACAGGCCCACTGTGACTCAGAGGTCATCTGTTGAATCATCATCCACCCTGCTGTTAGCCACCTCCAGATTTTCTGTCAAGGCTGACTTTCTAGATTCTACCTTAACAGGATTTGACAAGGTCATGATCAATGACAGTTACTGACTATGGACATTTTTCTTCCCTAAGAAGTGTCTCAAGCAGTCAGCTTTGGGTGTGAATGTCTCTTTTGAGACAATTTGTGACATCCACATTCCCAGTGACCTTCTTAAGAAGACAGAGGAAATGGAATCGCAGCAGACAAAAGAAACCTAAATTCTAGTCTGGTTATGCTTTAGCTAAGTCATTTTGACTCAGTGGGGTATATCCTATCTGCTTCTGCTTACTTCACCAGCATGGCATGAAGACAGATGTTTTGATGTAGCGAACTCCTTGAAGGAGAGATGCTTTTGAAACAAGAGGTAGCTGTCACTGGCCCACTGAGGGATTTTTAAAGCGAATTCCAATTGTAGGATTCAGGATTGGTCTTTAATAAGCTTTAGACTAAAAATTCGCTTCATACCTGCACATTTGAAACTCTGAGCAGTGAGTCCTCGTTCCAAAGACAAAGTTGTCAGAATGCTGAGGAAGCTGGTGGTCACAGACTGACGTTTGTTCTTCCTGAGTTCATGCCCACCCATCTGATCCTTGGGTTTGCTCCTCAGGGTGACCTGCAGGTTTTGCTCTGAACTTCTCGCTGCATTGGCTGCTGTTCTCAGAGCCTCCATCCACTCCTCGGCCCTCTGCCGGGTCTCAGCACGAAGGCGGAGGACATCTTGGGGGAAAATGACTTGAAAGCAAGAGTCACAGTCGTCCAGGTTGTCCATCTGGACAGCCAGACACACGTCCACATTGTAGCTTAGCAGGGGATCCTCGTCTAGCTTGCCAGGTTGAAAAGCCATAAGGTAGGCCCTGCTCAGCACAAAAGTAAATGCCTTCCAGTTGTTTTGGACAGTTAGCCTGTACAGCGTCCCTGATTTGATGATGTTTTGGTATTGTTTGGGGCTATCCAAGACAGGTGATGGCGCAAACAGCTCACTGGATTTCTTCTGTAAACAATGATTCTGTGTACAGTCAACGTGATGACCAAGCCCTGGTGAGTTTGCCAACTCGTCCTGCCGTCCCACGTAACCAGGCACAGCGGCGTGCACAACTTCCCAAAGCTTCTGCCCCCAGTCCAAAGCCTCCCATGGTGACTCTGCCTTTAACTGCAGCTGGGTGTTGTCATACAGAACGGTATCCACCAGCCTGGCCTCCAGATTGCCCAAAACAGATATGCTCTGGAAGTGTGAAAGCTGGTAGGTGGCATAGAGGGCTTGATTGCCACTGCTGTCAAGGCTGTAGAAGTATAAGTTGTAGGGTGAAAGTTCTGCGTAACAGCTTTGCCAGTAACTGTCATGGTCCTTCCTAATCTCCAGGTATCCCTTCTTCAGAATGTTTGGGAATGCCTGCTTGTGTTCTAGAAAGAAAAAACAACAAGACGAGAGAAGCAATGTGTATTAATTTATGCATATGAGTGAACTCAATGAGATGAAAAGGCAGATGCAAGGAACCAAAGAGATCAGATCTTTCTGGTTCAAAGCAAACACAGTAGAAGCAGTACAGTTTACAAATGACAAGATGTAACTGGGGGGAAATTTCAGGTCTAAAGAACTTCACAAGGGTAGAATCATGAGCGTAAGAGGTGGGTGGTTTGCAATGTCAGTGTGACATGCAGAGGCCTGAGTGGAAAACAGAAATACTGGAATAACTGGGATTATCCCCCTTGAGCCCACAAAACACCTGCACTTCCCCAGGATTTCATGTTTTCTAGGTAACATTCTACAGAGTACCAAATACATGAGAGAGAATATTCCTCCTATCACTTGACCTAACTCCTTGCTAATACTCTTACCTTTCTTTGGGTTAGGAAAGCCAGGAAGAGTCAATGGAAAGGACAGAGCATGAAGTGTGCTACTGATAGACTCCTGCTTCTCAGACCTCCCCCAATAGTCTTCAAGGCCAGTTCATGAGCCTTCTGTCTTCTAATCACTTCCCCAGGCTTGACTCAACTAGCTCGTTTTAGGTCTCTGGTTACATAGCAGTTCTCTCACACCTCTTGAGCCTGGATGCTCTTGTACTGTTCCTTCTGCTTACAATGTTCCTTCCCACTGCTTCCACCAGCTACCACACATTTATCCTTCACTTAGCCTTAGGTTCCTGGAAGAGCCTTATCCTCTCTTCCAGGAACAGAGTCTGTCCTGACTCCCCCAATCCCTCACCTGCAAAGACATGGCCCTGGGTCAGTAACTGGTAGTATTCCTATTATTCCTCTCTGATGGGTTGTCAAGCTATATTATAATAGTTTATTTCAATCTCTGAGTAAATAAAATAAATTTTGAAGTTTTTAAAAAAAAGTCTGTCCTTCCCATTGGACTGTAAGCTCCACCGAGGACAGAGGAGAGGTCTGTCTTGTCATCCTTCTATCACAGCACATAATGCAATGCCTAGGACATAGTAGGCTCTTAAAAAGTACTTGTTGAATGAGAAATATAGCTCCTAGCACAATACCCAACATATAATAGGTATAACTTTTTTCCCTCCCCGTTTCACTAGTTTATCTGGTCATGCCATCTTTAATCAATGATTAGCTGCAATGTATACAAGTTGAGTACTTTAATAGAAGGAGACTATCATTTGGGAGACTTCCTTATACTTTTTATAAATCCATGCAAAAGGCAGCACCCCTCTCTGGTAGAGATTTTCATTTCATCCTTTCTCAATTTCTTTGCTAAGATACATCAGAGACGGTCACAAACTAATTGAGTCATTCCCTAAAGAAGACACATTGCACTCCCAAAGTGTATGATTTCTGATCTTGGCTGAAGGAAAAAAAAAAAAAAAAAAAGGTAACATAGATCTAGATCTTAAAATAGCAAACTAAAAGAGAAAAGGAAAGAAATGAGACAGAGAAAAGCCAATTTTACCTGCTTTACATCTCTAGTCCTGACATTCATTAGTATTTCTGTGATAACTCAAAAGCCATTAATTTCTTGCAACCTACACTAATCCCTTTGTAGAGAGAGATAATGGATGCCTATTCTCAGTTATCTATCTTTTCTGATAATGCAATAAGGGAGGTAGTGCTGTTAGAAACACTGCTGCTACCTCTCCCCCTCTCATTTTCATCAAGCACTGATGGTAGTTCACTATTTTCCATAATAAGACTTGTAACCATGTATCCCTCCATCCCCATCTGTCTTGTGACCCCGTGGCTCAGCTATGTATCCCTTAGTAAAATAAAAACCACCTTTCTGTTTTTAGCTAGGAATTTTTCTCTTCTTTCCTCCCTTAGAGCTTTTTACAACAGCTAGCATGAATTAGAAATTCTACTTTAATTGGGCCCAAGCCAGCAGCAAACTCAACTAAAAACTCATCTCTTTCTGACTGTCCAAGCCAGGGTGGTAGATGCCAGCTTGGGTGGACAGAGTGAGAAGTCCTGCCTAGGTGGTTCAAAGGCCCCCTCACTTTCTTGATGTAGAGTAAGGGTAGAGAATGCATTGTGTTTCCAGATTTTGCCCCCACATGGCTTGGCCCTCCCTAAATAGGTATGTTAAACTGAGCCAGAAGAGACTGGTGTTGATAATAGGAAATGACCCATACTTATAGGCTGTAGTTGTACCATTAATTTCTTGAAAAAGAACAATCAAGAAGAGAGCATACGTGATCAGAAAGCTATCCTGTGGTGTGCATATTCCTCTCTGGAGGGTCTTACTATATTTCCTGTATGAAGTATTAATGGTCTTTGAGTTCTAGAGAGCTCAAGAACTACCATTTCTCTTTAGTCTCTAACAAAGGCTACTTTCTATTTCTTAAATTTTTTTAAGGTTTTATTTATTTATGAGAGACACAGAGACAGAGAGAGAGAGAGAGAGAGAGAGAGAGAGGCAGAGACACAGGCAGAGGGAGAAGCAGGCTCCATGCAGGGAGCCCGACGTGGGACTTGATCCCAGGTCTCCAGGATCATGCCCTGGGCTGAAGGCGGCACTAAACCGCTGAGCCACCCGGGCTGCCCAACTTTCTATTTCTATCGAAAGTTTGTTTTTAATATTTGCACTACTGACAAATCAGTAATTTATAGTTCATCATTAATTTACAGCTCAATTTTTATATCCCTAGACCATATCATTTCAGTTCATTTAATTAACCTCACATCATTATTGTAAAGTGTTCAGTTTCACAAATGAGTAATATAAAATCTATTTAACCAATATCATAAATGATTCAGAAGAGACCACTGACAAAGATTATGACCATTTTCTCAACAAAACAGGAAAGGATGATCAAAATGAATCACTATACCCAAAAATTTCAAAATCACGAGTAATCCCTTAGGAAAAAGAGGGAAACCACCCCCTTGAATTCTTCATTTCCCCATTGCTTTACACTTTGACTAATATGAAGACCTGGTTCAGTTCCTCTGCAGGTCTTCTTCTTCCTCTTCTCCAAGTCCTGTAATGTCAGTGCCATGGCTTAGGGACAATGACTGCTATTTACTGAAGAGGAAGAAGGGAACTTTCCCCATCATGTGTACTGCCACTTTGGTACAGCCAATCTGCCAGAGTTCCTCTTTTGCTATTGTTTCCTCTATCTGTTCTCAGAAAAGTTTCCTTTCTCATGGCCACCACCTTAATCGAGGTCTGGGTTGTTTGTTTGTTTTTTTCCTATTGTGGTACAATTGTCATATAACATTATATTAGTTTTAAGTATACAAATGTATACAAATGTAATGATTTGATATCTGCATATAATTTGAAATCATCACCACAGGAAGTCTAGTTCACACCCGTCAGCATACATAACTACAAAACATTTTTTTCTTGTAATGAGAACTTTTTTTTTTAAGATTTTATTTATTTATTCATGATAAACACACACAAAGAGAGAGAGTGAGAGTGGCAGAGAGACAGGCAGAGGGAAAAGCAGGGTCCATGCAGGGAGCCCCATGTGGGACTTGATCCCAGGACTCCAGGATCAGGCTCTGGGCCGAAGGCAGGTACTGAACCGCTGAGCCACCCAGGGATCCCCGTGATGAGAACTTTTAAGGTGTATTCTCTTAGCAACTTCCAAATATTCAATACAGTATTATTAACTGTAGTTGCCATGCTGTACATTACATCCCCATGACTTTTTATTTTATAACTGGAAAGCTGTACCTTTAAGACCTAATCCAGGTCCAGATAGGCTCCCACCTCTAGTCCTCTTTCCCTCCGGGGCCATCTCACGTGCTGTTACCAGGGTCACTCACAGCCCTTCCCACACCCCCTTTCCCGGCCCAAAACCCTTCACAAGTTCCCTAGTGTTATCCAGTAAAGTTCAAACTCCTTAAGACATTTTATTATGGAAAATTTCAAACACACTCCAAAGCATGTAAAAGAGTAAAACAAACACCCAGGGACTGATCCTTCAGCTGCAAAAATCAAGTCTCCGCTATTCTTGTTTCCTACCTCCCGCCCCTCTCTGACTCTGGCTTTTTATTGGTTGTTTTGGCTGCAATATTTGAAAGCATATTGCTAACACTTTATCATTTCTACTCTAACTACTTCAGGGCTATCTCTAATCTGACAGATAAAACTTTAATACACACACACACACACCATTTTCACACTCAACATGAATAATTCCTCATCTAATACCTAGTCTGTATCTGATTTCCCCAGATTATCTCAAAAAATTATTTTACACAGATGACTTGTTCAACTTCGTTTCACACATTGATTTGGCTGATACATCTTTTAAGTCTCTTTAAATCTATAACAGTTCTTTCTCCTTTTTCTTTCATGCCACGTATTTATTGAAAAATGAGTTCATTTGTCCTGTAGAACTTCTCACATTCTGGACTTGGCCGAGTGTAAGCTCATGGTATTATTTGAATGTTCCTCTGTTTCCCATGTTTCTGTCAATTGCAATTTAGATCTTGAGGTTAATTTAGTTTTTTATTTTGGGGGTCTTTTTTTGGGCAAGAATATGTAACAGGTGGTTGTCCCACTTCCAAGGGTATTAAGATTGATTAGGGAGTTTAGAAGATGTTAGTCTGATCCCTCCATAATAACTTTCCCCACTGACCTTTCACACAATGCAAGCACTTTTCTCCACTCCCCCATATATCAGCCAGGTGACCTGATGCTGTTTCTACCCCCCACCCCTCCCAACCTTTGTGCATGTTCTCTCATTGACCTTTCTGCCCAGATCTCCCCTCGCCTCTGCTTGTGTGTATTTTCCTCACACATGAGGCCTAGTACAAAAATCTCACCTATTCCTGAAGAACTTCTTCATCCCCTCTAGTTGAAAATAACTGTTGTCCTCTGAACCCCCAAACTCTATGGCTAGATTACTCTGATGACTCAGATTTCAGATACTATCTCACATTTATCACATATATATTCAGTTATATAATAATATTATTCAAAATATCAGAAAGAAATGTAAAATGCAACAAGAAAAGTTTTTGCCTCCATATCCCAGCATCCACAATCCTCCTGTCCAAACTGTATACTGTTTGATATGAAGCCTTCAGACGTGTTATATATGCAATAATATAAACAATAATTCGAGGTATATTATATTTATATAATTATTGAAGTTACTCACTTTCATGTTTATTATTTTATGCAATTTTATCTTTTTAAAAACCATTATATCCCAAATCAAATATATGAAAGAAACATTTCAGTAATCTAGTTTACCAAGAAAATCTGGACTGCCTGAGTCAAGCACAATGAATGAAGTCACAAAAATAGATTCTGAAGATCAGGCAATAGAATGAAAGTCAAAGAGCAACATTGCAATGTTTTCAAAGAACTCAAAAGCCCAATGTGATGCCAATATTCCAAATCAAAGTTATCTAGCCAAATTTAAAGGAAACATTTAAATTCTTATAACAAGATTAATAAATGTGAAAGGAAGCCAAGGTGGAGAGTGAATGGAGACTAATCATAATACTTCAGTGTGACACTATCTAAGACAAGCCTAAAAGGATTGCCTTTCAAAGTCTGGCAGGTATGTTACATTTCTCCTGTGGTGGAAGGGGCTAGGAAGCTCTTTGAGTCTCTTGTAAATAACAGCACTGATACCATTGATGAGGGCTCCAGCCTTGTGATGTGTGTACCTCCCAAAGTCCGTATCTCCTAATACAATCACTTTAGGAGATAGGAGTTCAATATATGAACTTTGGGAGTGACATAAATATTCAGACCATAATAGCAACCAGAAACTCATGTTGCTCAATTTCTATCATATCTTTTAGTCTTGACAACTCATTCTTTATTTCAGTGGATCCCAAACACAATCCCCACAACAGTTTTTCCACACTTCCTTTATTCTTTCCAAACACCTAATCCCACTGCTTCATTTTGTGCACTGCAGGGAGCTCCTTTATATGTATTATGCTTGGCTTCATGTCAATGTTGCAATAGCTAATGTCCTGTGCAAATGCTACAGCACACAGTGGTTAAGGCCATAGGTGCTGAAGCCAATGAGCCTAAATTGAAATAGTAATTCTGCCCTTACTGGCTGTGTGACCCGGGGCAAATTACTTAACCTGAGTCTCAGTTTCATCATCTTTAAGATGGTTATAATAACAGCACCTACCTCACGGTACTGTTGTGAGAAAGAAATGAGTAGTTCTTAGAACAATGCCTAATACATTGTGAGTATTCAACAGATGTTTCTTATTTTGGTCGTCTGGCCTCAAAGGAATCTTCTTTCCTCCTTGTTAGAGCTAACTCTTCCACCTCTACTCTGTGCCTAATTCCTTCCTACTTCTTCAGAATCCCTTCCTCTGCAACATCTTAATATTATCCCTCCACTAATCTCTTTTCCTTCTGTTTTCCAATACCCTAAGGTTTGTCATATCTATTAAAAAAGCATTCACTTGATCCTACCTCTCATCCGCCTCAATCGGTCTCCTTCCTTCAGACGCCAAATTCTCACATTGCCTCCACGTCCCGTTCCACACAATCTGGCTTCTGACTACTGCTCTGACCTCATCTCACATCATTTCACATCCCTTCTCTCATTCCAGCCACATTCTTTTATGTTCTGTGAACAAGTTGAGTGCAGGCCAGCCTTAGGAATTCGGAGGTTGCTCTAGCCTCCATTTGGAACTTCTCTCCTCAGCCCCACTGACTTACATGCCTCCCTCACTTTTTTTCCCCTCAGCTAGGACACCCTTTACCACCTTAAAGAGTCCCCTGTCTTATACCTTGCTTTATTTCCCTCAGAGAACTCTCTCCTTCTCCTTGAGGGCTGGGGCCTGGATATCTCTCTCACTCCTGTGTGTTAAGTGGCTGGCCCTATAAATATTTGTTGAATGCATGTACAAAGGACTCTGCTAGAATCTGTGAAAACCAAATGAATCAGACACAGATCCTGTCAACAGATCTATGGCCTAATTAGAGCCCTTCTTTTTCCTTTCACAAGTCTCACTTTCTCTTTGGTCACAGCCACCCTAAGTTGAGACCTTATTGCTTCACAGTGTGATAACTGGCAGAGTAGTCTAATTAGTTTCAAATCTCTTCATTGCTTCCATCTACCAATCCATCCTATATTCTGAGGGGGCCTGATGGGAGCCAATAAATAGCATCCCTTTACTCACCCAAGTTTTAAACCAACTGAGACTGATAGGCATTGTCAGACACATGGAGATCAAAACATCAGCCAGTTGGAGGATGTGGCTTAGGTGTCCTCCTACCAAACATACTCACCTCTGAGTCACAAGCAGTACTGATCACCACAGGCTCCCCCTCCTGAGGGACTGCCCACGAAAGGCTGATGGATGGAGGAGGAAGTGTGAAGGAACAGACCAGAATTAGGGCTTCCTGTGAGAGAGGATGAGTTATCTACATCTAGTTCCTCTTCTAAACTTGCCTATAAGTTGCTCCTCCCTGGGGGTGGAGTATGCAAAGGGAAGGAAAAAGGCTAAGGGTGTTAACATAACTGATATCCATTTACAAAGACAGAAAAGCTACAGGAGAGGAGGTTCCCTAGTACCTACCCCCATTACCCCACAATCATGCCGACTTATATACTTTTTATAAAACATCTTTTTAACCTTGACTTTCAAGTAATTCTCAAGTGTTTCTGTGCTAAACATATCACATGAAGTCTATCTGTTTGGCTTTGAATGTCCTCCATGACCTCAGACTACAACCCCCCTGCAGCCCTGTTTGACTTAGCCTCCCGGACATCTCACACACACGCTGTGTTCACTTGATCTTGTGCTCAACCCTCTAAACCCAGCTGAAGCATCCTTTCCTCAATGAAGACTTCTCTGACATTCTAGATTACAATCATGTCTCTTTTCTTTATATTCCTAGTTAACAAAACATGGTTTTTCAAGTCTATTTGTTTCATGTTATAGTATCCAACTGTTTAAGCCAGAAACTAGGGGAGAAAGTTTTAAATAATTTTAGGGTTTTGTTCTCCTCATTAGAGGCACACAAGAGAAGTGACATTAACAGGATTCACATTAATCATGACACTGCCACAAATGTCCATAGAAAAGAATATGAAGAGATTAATACTACAGGAACCAAAGAGAGGCTGTGTCTTGAACATATGAAATATGCTCCTGAGGCCAACACTCAGCAGTGGCTCACAGATACTTGTTAATAAACTAATTCTGGCAGAAATGAAATAGACTCAAGTAATGTCTTTTCTGAGAGCTACTTTGGAGACCTGTCTTTATGGGTAAAGTAGACTATCCCATTGGCTCTCCCTTCATAATAAACCTAGGGGAAAAGACATATTATCTGTGCAGGCTGTAATTTATCTGGCTACATATTAGCTGGACAGATATACCAACGTAGGGATCTTCTCCATCTAAGTCCTTCGCTATGGGCAACAGTGATAGAGCATTAGTCCACAGTCCTGGTCAATTTCACTTCTAAGTGACTCCCACTAGGAGATCACTGACCCAACTTCTTAAATGCAGAGGCTTTCTGCCTTCTGTGACAAGGGTAATCCCTAGTCTTTAAGAATTTTGTGGGCAGCCAGGGTGGCTCAGCAGTTTGGCACTGCCTTCAGCCCAGGGCCTGATCCTGCAGACCAGTAATCGAGTCCCACGTTGGGCTCCCTGCATGAAGCCTGCTTCTTCCTCTGCCTGTGTCTCTGCCTCTCTCTGTATGTGTCTCTCTCATGAATAAATAAATAGAATCTTAAAAAAAAAAAAAAAAAAAGAAAGAATTTTGTGACCCAGAAAACAATTCCAAACCAACTTCCAAGCTATGACCATTCATTGCCATGGTGGGCTTTTCACTGTTTCTGTAGGAATTCTATAGGACTTAAGTATAAAAGATTATAAAATAATATAATATAAAAGAATCTCCCATACATATTTAGGCCAGCAGATTTTTTTTTTTTTTTAAGACCAGCAGATTTTAAGGTAAATATCATTTTCAGTGTCTTTGGGTAACACATTAGAATCATAGAAATTTAAAGTCAGAAGGGACTCTTTAGCCCAGTCTCATCTGAGGTAGAACTTTGTCCATTGTTTACCTCATTATATGTCCTCCTGCTTCTTTACCAACAGAACCCTAAAAAAACAAGATATGCTTAATCCAATCACAGAAATGCTATTTTCCCTTGCCAGACACTGCTTTAGGAGTGTGACTCTAGCTACCGAGAAGGTACTATTAGGGACCACTGGGAAAGAGACCCAGAGGAGGTGCTCTGGCTTTTCCTTCTTGACTTTGGCTATTGGTATATAAGAAAATGACTTTTGGGACTGCTGTAGCTATCTTGTACCAATGAAAGAAAAGAAGAGACATTACCAAGATACTGAGAAGCAGAGCAAAAAGATGGAAAGTGTCTAGATTCTTGATGAGCCAGGGACTGCCTACATCTGGACTTCTTAAGTGCTTACTGCATATAGTGCTTGATATTCACTAAGTGTTCCACAGCTACCTGTTACATAGATGAAAACATAAGATGGTAAATGACCTTATTACTTATGCCACTTTTAGTTGGGTATGTTGGTAATTGCCTCTGAAAATATTCTTAACTAATCTGACAGATTTGGAAAGAGATCCCAGGAAGCAAAATGACTTGGCCAAGATTATACCACAAAGTATACAAGTTGAAAGAACTCTAACCTCCAAACTTGGAATCTAGATCATACTGTATTTATTTGTGGTAGAGGGAATGAAACTTCCCCAGGCTTGAGAGACAGCATTATTGAGTAGTTATGTGTGGCCTCTGATGTCAGGCCTGGTTTAAAATCCTAGTCTCACCACATACTACTGCATGGCCTTGGATGAAGTCAACTTCTCTAAGACTCAGTTTCCTCATTTGTAAAATCAGAACAACATCATCTGTCATATTAAACTATTATGAATATTGAATAAGATAATAGACTTGTCTTAGCACACAGCTGAGCATAAAGTTAACTCTCATTAAATGATAGTTCTTACTGATAGTATTAATAACAAACTTTATTCAACTTAAGTTATCGGGAAGGAAAAAGGAAAGAGAGGCTATTTCCATTCTGGAAAACAAACAAAACAAAATGGTACTGTTTTGAGGTTCCAAGCACCAATACATAGAGTTCAACCAGACATTTTGCATATGCTCATACTTGGTACAATACAAAGTTTTCTATGATATTGTTTACAGCATCAAAAACCTTCCAACCTAATGTGGGAGATGGATATACAAGCAATTACCTATAATTCATAGCAGAATAAAATATGCTATGAAAACATATAATGAAAGAAAAAAAGAATTTTAATTGAAAAAAATACAGAAAGGTCTGAGGGAAGACATGGCATTTGGATTAGTCCTTAAAAGATAATGGTGGATTCTGAAAGGTGAAAAAGCTAGGGAAGGCATTCTGGATGGAGAGACAGCATGAGCAAAAGTTCAGGAGCTTGAAAGGACATGGCACATTCAAAAATGGCACATAGGTGGAGTGATGGAAAGTGCGAGCGATAAGGCTGGGAAGATATCTGGGTGCTTTATAAAACTTATACTTGATTTTGTAAAGAACTGGGAATGATAATTCATTTTTGAGAACAGAGAGGAATGAACAGATTTGTGTTTTAAGAAGGTAATTCTAGGAGTTTGTGAAATCAGTAACTATAGTTCTCCTTAGCCAAGAAAGATAAACTATATCAACAGAGCAACCACAAAAAAAAAAAAAAAACATCAGAAACTTCATTTTCAGAGTTCCCATATAGAAATGTTAGGATTAGGATTTGGGCTGTTGATGAGGCATGCTGGGTTCCCAATAGCTGCCACAGGCCAACATTTAATAATGTAACCAGTGGAAACTATACAACCATTTAAAATCAACTTTCTGTGACCTATTTTAGCAACTTCTTTGTACTGACTAATCTTGCTAAAGGGTGAATCATAAATTCAGCAAGAGACCATGTCCTGGTGACCTCACTTGTTCTAAGCCTGCAGGAATATTCCCACCTCTATTGGCTCCAAGGCTTCTGAGAAACATCATAATTGAAAAAGTAGTCATTTTAGTATAAGTCCCAAATTTGGCTTTTTTTTTTTTTTAAGTAAAAGATGGGGGGAAAAGGGAATCAAAACAGAGTAACATGAAACTCAAGATAAAGAAACCATACTGCCATGGTTTTTCTAGCTCTAAAGAAAATCTCTGCTTGAGATCTTCTCCTAAAGTACTGAGAACAAGAAGATACAGGTATAGACATGGTACCAGGTCACCAGAGAGTGAAACCAAATGAAACAAAAGCCCAGTTGACCACTGCCCTTGCCAAGCAGATGAAAATGTGAACACAGTCAGGGAGAGAAAAGTCAGTCAGATTCTGACAGTCTGTTGAGTTTCAGAGCTCCGTAGCTAACGCAAAGGATTTCTTTTAAAGAAAAAATTGATTTTAAAAATTACAACCACAGCAGCTTACCCAAAAGTAGAGTTAGTTACAAGGCACACAGAAATTCTTCTGTTTAAATAATTTCAACCATACCCATATTTCCATTACGACCTTCCATTATCGGTCTGACTATATATAGTTAATTAGCTCCCATACAACCATGAGTCAGGATCAGTTCAAATATATCCTAAAATGATAGAATTTTAGAGTTGGGAGGATTTAGAGACAATTCAACCTGCTTCACTAGGTTCTTAAAGGCAACTGACAAGCGATTTTCCCAAACCTACATAGTTGAGTCCTAATTGAGTGTTCTTTGCACACACCTTCACCTTCCTCTACTATGTGTATATGTTTATAGGTATAAGTACGTGTATGTGATCTATTTTTCATATCGGTAACATAGCTAGTGTCCACATGTTCATATGATTTTTTTATGTTCTTGCTATAATTTGCATTTATATTTGGATTGTAATTCTATGATGTTAGGATCCTGTCTTCCTTATCCTATGGGAAATTCCCTCCTGCCTGTGGCTGAACAAGAACAGGATGGCAGTGATAGAAAAGGGAAAGGGTTAAGTACATATATTAATCAAAAGCATGCCTGTACAGAACTAAGATTAGTGCTAGCACAAGCAATGAGCTGTTCTGGTTGTAGGATTAGGACCGTCCCCCAGGGCCAGTTCCTTGTCATACCTTGCTACAGCTGCCCAGAGCATGGCAGCAAGGATGGGAGCTGACCATGAAGAAGCTTTGTCTCCACTACCTGTCTTGAGGATTTTTAGAAATAACTGTTCTGACATGTGGTGGTGGATGTGCTAACTAGACAGGGGGAATCGTTGCACTATGTATATGTATATCAAATCATCACAACATACACTTTAAATGCTTCCAACTTGGTCAATTATACTTCAATAAAGCCGAGAGGAAAAATCTGCCTATTTCCATCTTGTCTTAGATTTAGTGCTTCCCAGTGATTTAAGATCTAACCTTTTCAACATTGTTATCCCACCCTCAGATAGTGCAGACAGTCTTAACAGGGTGGGATTCAAGCCACACCCACCAACCTAGTAGGACCCACAGACAGTACCCTTCATCTACTTAGCACTGGCAACATTCCCTTGTATGAAGCCTGTCCTGGGTCTGTCTCTGCCTGAGGCAATGAAATTTCTAGAATGCATTCTAAATCTGCTTCTAAGTAAGACTGTAAAAGGCAGCCAAAGATGGGCCAAAACCCCAAAGCCCTCTTCCCAGAGTTACAAACCCACGGGGCCAGTTCACTTAAACTCTTCCACATAGCCAAAATTCAAAAGTATGAAGGGCAAAGTTATAGTCTTCCTTTCATGGACTCACTGGTCCTCCAAAGAACTGTTGCCAGCTCTGCACTGACCATATATTTTAGTGAATATGTTAAACTCAAAACACAATCCTTACTTATCTAGGCTGCTTTGTGTGACTCACTTTCTCCTTGTTAGGGATCTCCTGAGGGATTAATTGTAGTTTGATGGACATCATCCAGGTCTGTCTCTTCCACACCACTTCCCACCCTCAACACCCACAGGGCCTGATTGCTAATAAGGCTTTCAAAGTAGAGGGTTTTGGAGACCTAGATCTACTGGCTTCCAAGGAAAGGGTTTATAGCTCCAGCTTAGTGGTTAAAAGTGTGGACTCTGGAAAGACTGCCCAAGTTCAAATCAAGGATCCACGTAGTACCAGCTATGGAACTCTAAGCATATAACTCAAGCTCTCTGTGACTCAGGTTTCATCATCCTCAAAATGGGATCAGTAAAAATATCTATATTACCAGAGTATTCTATGAATTAAATAAGCTGCTATTTGTAAGGAACTTAAAATAGTGCACAGCGTTTGTTACTGTCGCCATTTTTCCCTTCTCTTCCTACCTGGGCTCTCTTACCCTGAGAACAGACATGCTGGGTGCCTGGGTGTTGGCTCTGATAGTGACAAGGAGGCTGCTAGTCTGTTTGATGTATTCTGCTCTCATATATCCCAAGCAAAAAGCTAGGAAGGAAATGATCTTCAAATCCAAAGCAATAATCTTGTATAAAGAAACACTATTAAGGAACCGGGAAAAGTTGAGGAGGGATGCAAAATTACTTCAAATGACTGCCAGCTTTACAAAGACTAAAGAGCAAAGCATAATTATCGCACGAGGCTTTGTGCTCACCAAGCAGCAGTCACATTCCTCCACAAACGGGAATCCTAACTGTATGTATGCAACCCGGGAGTCTGAGAGGTATCTGGATACTCCTCCAAGGCCAGGGCACCAACATTCTGCCAATATGAGGGGCCACGTTATACACCATATCTGTTTGATTTTCTGTTATCACAAAGATAGTTCAGTGCAGCCTTCGAGATGAAAGCAAGTCTTCATTTTTCACTGCTGCTAAAGAGTTTCACAGAGAGGATGTGCAGGTTATGAAATGCTAGATGATGGCACAAGGCCCTCAGAAAAGAGGGTAGAACTTTTTTCTAGAAAGACACAAACTGGCTGACCAGTAGGAGACAGTAAACAGCTGATCACAAATCAGTGTGAGAGGAGGGAATGAATGGTTCACTTCCCACTAACTCATTAATAATATGAGAAAGCACACTTCAGAGAGGCCAATTTAAGAAAAACGTATTGTGAGGCCCTTTTATAAAGAGACTATGCCTAGGAAAAGTAGGAGTGATTGGTAGTGTCACTTTGATTCTCATTGAGGAGTTTCAAATTTAATCAATAATAGTAATATTATTAAATGTTTAAGATAGCTAAAAGAAAATGCTTGGGGAAATGAAGAGATGGTCTATCACACCTCACAGAATTCATGTGCACATGTACATGTATGAAGTACAAAGAAAAAAAGAAATTCAGGGCTCCACCCCATGACATCTCTCACCTTCTCCTCCTTCTACCCTCCATGGGGTCCTCTGTTCCCCCCTGCACCTCTCATCTCCTCACCTTCATTCCCACTATAATCCTGACTGAGTGTCCTCTACTGCAACCCCCTTTCTGCATCTTAGTGTCTTTTGTGGTCCAGCTGAAGCTCCATGAACTCTCAATAAGCCCTTCCTGACAAGCCCAGCACAGTGTCTTCTTCCTTCTTCTGTCCTCTCATAGTCACTGTCACTTGCTCATTGAAAGTATAATATAAAGTAAAACCCAACAATATAAAGTAAAACCAAAGCTCCCTCACAAATATTTCAGTTGACTATTAGTTTCTCTCACTCCTGGTGCATTCTTGAGGGTTTGCTTGTGTCTGATCCCCTTGGCTAAAGCAAGAAGTTCTTTAAGGCAGGGATGGTATCTTTATGCATCTTTAAACGCTTCACAGCACAAGACTATGCCCAGTGTGTGATCTGATGAACATGTACTGATGCGAACAAGCAGTATCAAACTGTACAAAAGCAAATACTACATGAATTAGGAGACTATTCAGATTCTAACACATAAGATTAAAAGGGAGATTAACCAGTCATCTTTGCACTCAGCACTTCTTATGAAGACACCAAGACTGAGGCTTAAGGTAAAGTGTGAAAGCAAATGGAAGAGGGAGCTTAATTAGCAAACCAGAGAGGGACACTGGAGAGTACACTTCCTCTGAGGTAAATGGAAGAGAGACAAAGGAAAGTCAAAGATTGTTCAATAGCAGTCAGATATAAAAACGTACCAGTATTTCCTTGAGCATCTTCGACCTTATTTGGTGAGGATGACAGAAAAGCTGGTCTGGTGAAATGAGGGCCCCGAAGACATGGCTGCTGCTGCAGAGGCATGGTTTGGAGGACTAGCCTCCAGTCCACCTGGGTAATATCTGACCTTGACCGAGTATGCCCCGGCTTAAAAGTAGAGGTCTCATCCAGTAAGTCATTCACGGAGCGAGGCCTGTCCCTCCGACGCTGACAGATGTTGAAAAAGTTAAAGGTCGATGCTTCCTTTTGTTCCATCCACGAAAGATTATCTGGAGCTGTCCCTTTCTGGACCATAAACTGTTCTTTGGCAGGGAAGACATTTTGAGCTTTGGTTTCCAAGAGCCTGCTCTTACAGTGGTCCCAAATCAGGCCCCCCTTGCCCAGGGAGGCAACATTTCTGATAGCACCATTATCTGTTATGTTAGTGAGAACTTCATGCCCCACCAATTCGGGGACTTCCTGAATCCCATAAACCTCAGCTTGCTGCACAGCCTTCTCTAGCTTACTGTCAAAAGTACTAAAGAAATCCTCAGTAACTTCCAAGGCCGGGCTGATATCATCCACTTCCAAAGCTTCCATGTCACAGGCTCTAAGAGGCCTAAAGCTCCTAAGCTGGTTCAGGAAAGGGCTTCATTGAACATTCATTCACCCAACAAAAGGAGATGTGCTTCAGCAATAGAGTTCTGGAAACAACTGAAAGAAACCTTCATTCGACTGCCTTCAACAGGCCAAGCACAAGGATAGTTGATGTTTTTTTCAGTCATTAAAAGCATTTGCTAGCAGCTAATGGCCATTAGCAGAGGTATAGGGTGACAAATGTTCCTTTGAGATTATTCTTCATTGAGATCTGTATAAAAACAGGAAGTGCTTGTCAAAGCAATGCCATGAAATCCTTAATTTCCTGGAAGAGAAGAAACAGCACAACATTGGCACATGGTTCACTGTATTGATAGTACACGAATCTGCCCAACAATTTCCCCATCTCTACATCTCTTTTATGGCAGACATGCCCCAAGGTGGACAACACCTACACAGAAGTTCATTGTCAAGAGTACACAGCATTACCGGCTTTGTGTAAGAACCTACACAGAACAGGGTGAAACACTTGATAAGGGGAATTAAGGTCAATAGCTTTTACTCATACAGAAAAGCCTTTGAGAGCAGTTGTGAAAAGACTGTCCTGGCAAATCTCTGTGATACACTGACCTATAAAACAGTAAGCAAAGAGACTAAGAATTCTGTGTCTGGGCCTACATCATAATCAGTCGAAAAGTCATAAATACACAAGTCCTTTCACAAACTTTGAAAGCACTGATGTTTGTCAGGCTAAAAAGTGCAAGGGGGAAGCACCCAGGGGGGCTCTGCCCTTTGATTAAACCCAAATGTTACTGTGTTTGTGCTTCCCAGGCTTGGATTATATAATACCTAATGCCTCTGGACTTGAGAATTCCTTCAGTCAGCTTAAAAAAAGGGTTTCAGGCTCCAACTCCCTGATGTTTTGGAGTATTGGCCTAGGAGTACAGGTCCAGCCTCAGGGCTGAGCAGAAAATACCTTTCATGAGCACTAACTCATTATCTCTTGGGAAAGATCTCCAAAGTCAGGCCTACGGAGCACAGACCTTGACAGTAATGCTGTCCAGTATGGTAGACACTTGCCATATATGATTATTTCAATGTAAACTTATCATAAAAAAATAAAGTTTCTCAGTCACACTATTACACTTCATGTGCTCAGCAGTCACATATACCTTTGTATTTGTACAAAAAAAAAAAATCAACAAACAAAACAACTATGCAAAGGCTTTTTGCCCTTAACTACTTAAAAGTAGGTAAAGTTAGGCAATTAGGAACACTTCTATGTTTTTTTGTTTAAAACTGAGCAATTTTATGGTTAATTAAACTCATTTTTAGCACACAGGTCATTAACCATTATATTTAAGTCAACAGTACCAATCTACATTGCTTAATATATATAAACTAAATTAGTATATACAGCCCTTTATTTTAAAATGTGTCAAGACATTTGCAGTTCAGAGGAACTCTGTGGTTAACCTCTTGTGAAGTGATAATGACTATGAATTTGTCTACATTTTATATTTTGATACTTATTATATTAGCCCTCATGCAGTAAGGCACTGATTGACTTTTAGAGATAAGTATCAGTTATAATAGTTGCAAACAGGGTTTCTTTGCCTGTGTCTTCAGCTAAGCCTTAATTAAGCCTCCTGAATTATGCAACAGGGTTTCACTACTTCTATAATTTTAAAACATGGGATTTTTAGTTTCATCCTCTATACTAGAGTCTATGAAAAAAATACATAATTATGAAACTTTTAGTTCTTTCTTTACTAAAACTTCAAATGAACAGAATATAAGTGTTTAAAAAAGAAACAACAGATTCAAAATGGAGTCACTTGTGCAGAATCTGACATCAACAAATCAAGACTATCTAAACATCAGTACTTTCGGCCTTTCCCAGGAATGTGACCTTTAACCAGTTAATCTGGAATTACCTAATCAGCACTACTGAGGTAATCTGCTTGATAGATCCCTGCCCTTCCCCCAAAGGAAGGTGATCTTCCATCCCTTCTGCCTATAAAAGACTTCCATTTTACAGATTTCTATTTACTAAATGGTATGTCACCTGATTCATGAATTGCTGAATATGGCCAAACTGATCTTCAAGTTCTCACTCAAATTTTGCTTTTAACATGTTTCTCATTTTATAGAAGAGACACCAAGGTGCAGAGCAGTTAGTGATTCATTTAAGATGATACCACCCATTTTCCTTTCCTTACCTAGTGCTTACAGTTCAGTCTTTAATCATATTAGAAAGGGAGAGTAAATACCTTCAAAGTGATTCTTTCTTTTTTTAAATCAAAATGTCTAGAAATATATTCTTTGTGTTCTCTGTGTAAGTATTGATAGGCTGGTTAGATGCATATAACCATTGATGGCCAGCACCGCTATCTTGTGACTCACACATCCTAAAACCATAGACTGTTAGAGAAGGATGGAAACTTTGAAGTCATCCTTCCATCCCCACCCTTTCACAGAAGGGGACACTGGGGCCAAGAGATTATGTGATCACATGGATACTTCTGTATGCATTAGAAAGTCTTCAAAAGAAGGTGCCCTTTGAGTTGAGCCTAAGAAATTTAGAAGGTATTTGCCTAAATGGCTAGGAACAAATTATAAAGACTAAATTATTATTTGATTAGGAAGGGATTTTCAAGTTTATTGTATGACTTTCCATAGGCAGTGTGGTCAGCAATATAGTGGAAAGGGTCTGCGCTCTAGAGTCAGTTCTGGGTTCAAATCCCAATTGTTTCATTAGCTATGTGATTTGGGGGAATATTTCCCTGACCCATATCCACTCTACCCCAAGTCTTTCTCTAGGCTAACTTGTACTTTCTCTTATAGGAATTTTGAGTTTCACTATTTAGTGCTTTCCATTGCCTCTGTTTGGAATTTGTGCAGCTATTCCCTTTCCTTTCTGATGGAAATATGCATTTAACCTTCTAACCACACCCTAGACTTCTACTCTTCACTATGTGACTCAGCATTTTCCTGCCACTCATCCTCTTCTTCCTCCACTCAGTAACATAGGCCTTTCAGTCCCTCCTTTTTGACCTCCAGGCCTGTCCATGATACTATTCTCATTGCTGGAGAGATTATTCCCTCCCTCACTCTTTTGCCTATCTAATGCCAAAATAACCTTCAACCTAACATCAAGTGACACATATTCTCTAAAGTTGGCCACAACAAATTCCACCCTACGTGCTTTTCCACGATGAGACCTTGTTACTCCTCCATCTAGAACTGACTTTATTTTTCCATTCCCTTGAATCTGGGCAGGACTTGTGATGTTTTGATCAAGAGTGTGTGGCAGAAATGATGCTGTGCCCACTTGAGGCATAGCCCTTACCTGGCCTGGCAGCTCCCTCTGCCTAGCTTTTGGAGCTCTAAGCTGTTATCTAGGAACTATTTGCTAGAAAGAGAGGTCACATTGCAGCAGGAAGGCACCAGAATGTGCATGAAGAAGCCATCCTGGATGACAGCCCAGTCAAACTTGCAGAGGATTCCAGCCCCAGTCAGTATCTAACTGCAACTCATAAGAAATCCCAATTGAGGATTGTCCAGCTGAGCCTAAGTAGTCCAGAACTGTGAGAGGCAATAAATTGTTTTAATACTAAGTTTGGGAGTATTTTGTCACATATCAACGACTAATCAGGACTTTTCGCTTCTTCAGGGTGTCCCAGACTAGGCGAATTGTCCTTAAGTTTCCATGACATTTGCATGTCTGTAAATGATACGCTTTATATTTGTAATTAGCAGTTTCAATGTCAATAGCCCCTCTTAGGCAGCAGCTGCATCCTTTGGACTTCCAGAACACAGTTGCAGTTTAATAAATAGTTTTTAAGTAAATTAATGAATTATTTTTGAGTGACTATCTCTAGGATTATTAACATTGTTCCCTTTTCCTCTTTTTCCTTTGTTACGAGTACCTCTGACTTACCACTTCTTACCACTTGAACAACCACTGGCAACGAACAGTAAAGATAGCTGTTGCTTTAGCAGTAGCCAAAAAAAAAAATTACTCTTTAATATATGAATTGACAGACCAGTGTGAGAGGTCCAGCTCTTTGCCTATATTTGCACAGTACAAATAAATAGCTAAAAAGAGTTCTTGGGAGTTACAGTGATTTATTCATTCCATAAATATTTATTGAAGCAGCTACTGAGTTCTAAGCACAGGTGATACTACAGTGAACAAAATAGACATAAACCCTGCTCTCATGGAACTTACATTACTACAAGAGTAATGGAGCTCTTACTGTATGCCAGGCACAGCTCTAAATGCTTTCGGTGTCTTACCTTCATGTGTAAGGTGTGGCTGAGAAGGCCTCCTGAGAAGGCGGTGCACTCCTCTATACCCTGCGTCAATCTGACCCATCCCATCCCAAATCCCAGCCCTCTATGAAATGTTTCCTGAGGACTCAGTCCTTTCAGATCTCTTCTTTCCCTGAATGTCTAACAAGTCAACTTTGTAAACCACCTTTTTCCTTTCAATTAGACTGTGAGCTTCTTGAGGGCAAGCCCCATCTCCACATCCATGTCCCTGTTCCACAAAACCAGAAAGGTCTTCAGCCTTTTGCCTTCCTCCCTCTAATGCACCTTCCACATCACTTCTTGTAACCCTTCAGAGTCTCTTCAGTAGAACAAGAGTCAGCAAACATTTTCTGTAAAGAGTATGTAGGTTTGGCTTTAGGAGCCATATAGTTGCTTTTGCTACAACTCACCTCTACTGTTGTAGTGTAAAGGCAGCCACAGGCAATATGGAAATGAATGGGCATGTCTGTGTCTGATAAAACTTTACTTACAAAACAGGCTACAAAACAGGCTGATAAACAGAATGTGGTATATCTGTACAATAAAATATAATTCAGCCTCAAAAAAGCAAGGAAATCCTGCTATATGCTATAACATGAATGAACTGTGAGGACATCATGCCAAGTAAAATAAGCCAGTCACAACAAGACATAATACATGATCCAATGGAGATGAGAAATCAAACGTAGTCTAATTCATAGAAACAGAAAGTAGAATGCTGGTTTACCAGGGGCTTGGAGGACAGCAAAGAGAGCCGCTGGTGTTTAAGAGGTATAGATGTTCAAATTTGCAAGATGAAAAAGTTCTGGAGACCTGTTTCACAGCAATGTGAATACACTTAACACTACTGACACATAAAAAATGATTAAGATGACAAATTTTATTTATTTTTTTAAAGATTTTATTTATTTATTCATGAGAAACACACAGAGAGGCAGAGACACAGGCAGAGGGAGAGGGAGAAGCAGGCTCCATGCAGGGAGCCCGACGTGGGATTCAATCCCGGGTCTCCAGGATCACGCCCTGGGTTGAAGGCGGCGCTAAACCACTAAGCCACCCAGGCTGCCCAATGATAAATTTTATATGTTCTTTTTTTTTTTTTTTTTACAACTTAAGATAACAAGAGGCAGAGAATAAGATTTTCTTGTGGGCAGTAGTTTCCTTGAAGATCTAGTCCAGCAAAGCGACTTCAACAAGTTACTAACCTCTTTAATTTCAGTTTTCTCATTTACAAAATCAGCAAACTAATAATACTTCTCTCTCAGGACAATTGAGAGAATGAAGTTAAGACAATACGTGGCATGGTTCCTGGCACACAATACATGACTAACCATGGCCTCAAAGCTCTTACCTCAATCTGCTCCACCACCTCTCCCCATGACTTCATATTCTCCTTCTTGCCACACTCCCTTCCATCTGGCCACACTGGCGTCTATGTGGATTCACAAACTTATAGGCATGTTCTCACCTTGGAGTCTTTGCATTGGCTGTTCCCTCAGAACCAACATGACCAACTCTCTCTTGAAGTGATTGTTCATGTCACCTTTCCACTGAGGCCTACCCTGACCATCCTATTTAAAATTATAGCATCTATCTCTTCAATGGACTTCTGGTTCCCTTTACTCTGCTTTCTTTAAAATAAACTTACAATTTTAAAAGTTTTATATTTATAAAATTATTGCAATGACAATAGAGTACCAACATACTCCACAATCAGTTTCCTCTATGTGACATTTTACATTAGTATGGCACATTTGTCACAATTATGAACCGTATTAATACATTACTATTAACTAAAGTTCATACTTTATTGAGATTTCCTCAATTTTTTCTAATATCCTTTTTCTGTCTCAAAATTCTATCCAAGACATCACATGACATTTAATTGTCATATCTCCTTAACCTCCTCTTGGCTATGAGTTTCTCAGACTACTTGTTTTTGACGACCTTGACAATTTTGAGGAGTACTACCCAGGTATTTCATAGATTGTCCCTCAGCGGGGGTTTGCTTAATGTTTTTCTCATGATTAGATTAGAGCTATATGTTTGGGGGGGGGGGGGGGGCGGACCACAGAGGCAAAGTGCCATTCTCATCACATCATATCAAGGGTAGGTACTTATCAATATGACTTACACTGTTTATGCTAACTTTGATCACCTGGCTTGACCCTTTCTCCTTATGAAAGGAAAGAGTCAAGAATTTAGAAGAAATTACTATCTTTTAAAGCACCACTTAATTTACTTATTTATTTAATGTTTAATGTTTCTACCTAATATAAGCTCCTCAAGGGCAGGAATTTATGCTTGCTTTGTTCACTAAGGTATCCCAAGTGCACAGAATAGTGTCTAACTTGCTAAAATAAACAAACAAATATTTAAAAAATTAAAAATTAAAAAAAAGGTACTAATTATTCATGTGTTTATTGAAGGCCTTGTTATTCGTTTACATGACATTCATGGCCTTTCATGACCCATCCACCTCTCTGATTTGTAGATTCTCGCCATCATTCACCGTGCCGTATTACTCCTCCATGCTTTGTTCCAAGTTGGGGAGTCTTTCCCAATGGCTCAGGCCCTCTCTTAGCACCATGGGTTTGCCACATTGCACTGAAATGATCGACGATCTCTACCCATGTATCTGACTCTACACTCTAAGTGACTGGACACCAGGCAGGATGCCTTACTTAACATCCTACACAATCTTTATGTCTTCATCCTTTGGGGCTTCATTTTTAACCTCATTCTTTTTAGAACTTCATCTTTTCCCTAGGATATATATGCCTCAAATTCACTACAATGTAAGGATCTAATGCCAAGTTTAGTCTCTATAAATAAACACTTCTTCTCAGCTTTCCTCATTTTGTTTCAAAATTAATTAATCAGAAATAACAATGGCATATTCAGACAGGTCAAAATATGAAGATTATGCTCCTTTGACAAAGTGAACTAAATAAAATGAGTGAGTAGGTCAGTGTGGTTTGCCTCAGCACAAACTGGAAATTAGGAGCTAATTAGAACTGTGTTCTAAATCTGGCTCAAACACACACACACACACACACACACACACGTGCTGGGTGGCCTCCAGCAAACCATTTAACCTCTGGGTGCTTTACTCAGCTACCTGTATCCAATAAAGTTGCTAACATCAAATTGCTATGCCTGTGTATCATTCACTAGGTAGCTGTTCCAACATGTCTTTAAAAAATGTAAACTACTATATAATTATGGAGCACTCCACTGGACCTCACCCATTCAACAACCACATGCTCTTAGGCTATACCTTCAAAGATTTGTCAGCCCCACAAAGGCAAAGTCAGCAACCAACTACTTATGCTACTTTTCAGCCAAACCCCATGATCTATAGATATTTTATTTTTATACAAAATATCCTTTCTATAAAAAGGGTTATTTCTCTTACTTAACAGATTGACAAACTGAGATCCATTTGTCCGTGCAGTAGTAAAAGTTCAACCCAAAGAATCTGCATGCATCAAAACATAACAGGATGGAGAATCAGTGTATTGCTATTTTCTAACAAGGAAATCTGCTGTTTACATGCTCATTAGGCAACGCTAATTAACAGGATGAATACAGCCGTCCTCCCACACTGAAGAAGAAGCAGATATGAGCAATAATACCAGCCCAGCCCACACAAAGGTGTCATGTTCTCCCAAGCTGGATGGTACAAGTGCTGACTTCCTCCCACTTGACTAAATGGCTTGTAATCAGAATTTAATGAGTGCTGAGAGGGTGTCTGAGGCCAGGTAATTTTAGAAGCAGCTGGACTAGGGAGAAAAAGGCAATGCTGAAGACACATAGAGTGAACTGTTTCTGCCAATCCATTTTCAAACATGAGGATGAAGAGGGATTACCAGGACAGTTGCACATGTGGCTCTCATGTGTTCTTCCCTTTGGTTAAGGCTGAGGCTGACTGAAAATTTTCTAAGTTATATAATGTAAAGAATTGACCAGAAAAGGATCTGACCCTACTAAGATGACCTTTCTGGACCATAAGGCTACAAGAGATATGACTTGTTTGTGGTGCTTTGATATAGACAATGTAGGCATTTGGATGGAGCACAGGCAAGCCACAGAATGCAGATAAGGAGACGGTGCTGGTGTGGACCTCATAAGGAGTTCAGGCGTCTTCCAGAGGAAAAGGACAGCCAGAAATACAGATGGAATCCCATTTCATAGGCCTAGTAGGAACACTAGATAGCCATATTGTATACAAGTTTTAATAAATATCTATTGCTATGTAACACATTAGAGGAATAACATTTTAAAAAATAAGTATAGTGTTTTCCCAGTTCTAAAAGCAATATTCATAGAAACTCTGGAAAACTCTGACAGATACGGCAAAGAAAATCAGAATCAGTCATGATCTCATAATTCAGAGAAAACAAATCAATAGTTAGGTGTGTTTTGTCCAGTAATTAACTGGAATCAGATCATATAGACAATTTGGGCACACTGTTTATACGTATGCTCAAAAAGCAAGTAACACTAACCTTAAAAAAATCTCAAGCAATGTTCCAGAATGGGTTGGGCCCACTTACACAAGGGTCCACTCAATTAAGCCTTCTTTCTAGAGCTCTCTAGAGACTTACTCAGTACACAATCACTAGGTTCTTCCAAGGCCTGACTCTCTTTAATGCTGTCAACCAGCCCTTCCTCAAACAGCTCCAGGGCTTCATAGACATCACACATTCTCACCCTTCTCATTTCTACTCTCTCATTCTGGGTCCCCTCACCAAATGCAGGCATTGCCTAAGCTCTCTTCTCTAACTATAGCTACATATTCTCCTGAGGTCCATTTATCCACACTGTGGCTTCAATAATCATTTCTATGTTCATACCTTCCAAATGTCCACTGTCAGTCTCAATCTCAAGAGATCTCAATCAAGAGATCAGGTCTTAGGTTCCCAACTATTCATAAGACTTTTCTACCTGGCTTATCTCATGATAAAATTAAGCTCATCTTGTCTAAAATCACAGTTATTCATTCGATAAATATCTGCTGAATGCTCACCATGGGCTGGGCACTGTTCCAGGCCCTGGAGGGACAGGAGCAAATCAAATCCTTCAGGGCCACTTCTGTTGACAAAAGGTCCCACTTGCTCACCTGACACCAAACCTTTCACAACCTTGGCCCAGCCTGCCTGTCCAGCTGCTCATTTCTTTTCCATGATATACTCTTTTCCTCCAAACTGCAATGCTATAGCTCAAATTTTGTTTTCCCAACTCCAAAACTTTACTTAAACACAGTTAATTTTGAGGTTCCCTCTCCCTCTCTCTACCTATGAAATCCTACCCACTCTATAAGCTGGAATGCTGCTTCTTCCACAAGCTTTAATACTTGATCTTAAAACAGTGCACTCTTTTCTTTAAAATGTCCATAGAATGTCTTTGGTACTTTCCCCACAACATAAATTGCATGTTGCCTGTTCTTTCTGAAATGATGATGACAATAATAATTATAACTTATCAAAAGCCCATACTGTGCCAGGTACACTGCTTGGTATTATATATCTCTAAGCCTCACAATGTATGAGTATTATTACTTCCATTTTACAGACAGAAAACAGAAGCTCAGAAATAATTTGCCTGAGGTCACAAAGCTCCCCGACTGAACTTACAGCAACTTGAGAGTGGTGATTTTAACCTATTTCATTTTTATAATCCCCCACTGGGCCTAGAACTATGGCTAGTACACAATAGATGCTCAGTAAATGTTTGTTGAATGAACAACTGAATAAAGAGTAAATTTTCAAAGCACTGACATCTGTAAATATAAATACCACTCTGACTCTCTGGCAGAAAAAAAGTACATCTGAATTTATTATAAGCTCATTTAAGTAAAATCTGACAAAACATGTGTTGACTTGAGCTTTTAAGATTTTCCTGGGTAGAGAAGGCTTCTAAGCTATAGAAACCAGGTTTAAAAATAACATGGCAAAGGTCAGGCAGCAAAGACCTCACTCAGACCTCTTCTAGAAACAAAAGCACCTATGCAGCACTAGGGAATTGTTTTGTGAACCACTCCAAATCAGTAGTTGGGCTGGTCTCATTTTCCACTGACTTAGTGCTCAACCTCTTTCTAATACCAGTAAAGAGATGTTCCCTTTGAAATACACCAGGCAATCAGTTTAAAGCATTTTTCAGTACATCTCTGTGCTTACTTATTGTTTGCCACTTGCAAAATCTTTGAGACATTTGATGCTCCAAGATGTTTTCCCAGAAACTAAACTAAATATAAGCACGGCACTTCGAATCTCAGATGGTTTTGCTGTGGAAGGCAGTCATGTTACTCTGCCACTATGTCAACCACTGGACTGGAAAGCCAAGGCTCCTGATTGGGAATCCCATCTCATAAAATCACCAGAGTTCTAGTATGTCCCACTTTTAGAAACCAAACAGACACAAATTTCAGTTATGTAAGTGTCTAAAAATGCAGACTCAATGTTTTCCACTTCCCTTTACCTCCACAGCAAGAATAGAGGTTAAAAAAACAAACAAAATACCCATTCAAATTATCTAGGACTGAGGTGAAATAGGCAAAAACTTCCATTATAAAAATCACATCCTGCTACAGTCAGCCTCCAACTGCAATGGAACTTACTGGTCCACGTGGGTGCCACCTGTCTCTCCAGCTGGCAGAAGCTTGAATGTGACAGATCACAACAATGAAGGTAACAACCATCAGGGAGGTTCACTGAGATCCAGATATGCAAGATACCCAAAAGGAACCAGGAAAGGAGCTTTAAAGATGTCATCAACTCCTGTAACCATTTGGCTTTACTGAAAATAAGCATTTTCATATGCACAGTTTAGAGAATGATTTATAAAGCGCTTGATAATCTTCTTGATAAAAACTAGTAGTAAACAGAGAGAAGTAATAGCTAGATTATTTCAAAGATGATGAACAAGAAACCAAGATGATTCATCTTTTGTCAGTTGAAGGCCCTATGAGGAACAAAAAAGGTTCCTGAACCCCTGTCTACCCTGGGTCTACCAAGTTTAATTACTTTTTAAGTCACCTTAAATCACTCAGGGGCCCTGATGTTAGAAGAACCATACACTGTAAGTAGACTGAATCCAACAATTAGCTACCCAGTTGTGAGTTAGTTCAAAGGGCAGATGTGTGACAATGAGAACACAAATTTCTGAGACCAAAAAGGGTTAATGTCCCAGGACTGCCTTCTAAGCTGAATGACTACAAGCAAGTCAGGCTGACTCAGGACTTGCAGGCCCTCCTTAACTGCAAAATGGAAATCTTCCAGTGCCTGCTCCCATTTACCTTAGAGAATTGTAAAGCACAAATGTGGATAATGTATGTGAAAGCTCTTTGTAAAATCTAAAGTAATTACTATTCCTATTAGAAGCTAACTGATTCCTAACCACACAGCCATTTATACTCAACAAGCATTTATAAGGATGGACTAAATAAACAAACACTATGTTAGAGGCTAGGAACACAAAACCAGAGCTTCTGCCCTAGACAAGCGTAACAACTAGTGAGGAAACAACATAAAACTGAGTGTAAACAATGCCTTAAGAAAAGTATCCAAATAGGTACATAATAGGTACATAAATAACCATTATAATCAAGAGATAATAGTTGTAATGACCAAACACAATTAAATGACGTAACAATCTACACAGAAATGACTTCAGTTGGAAGAAACCAAAGACAAAGGAAACAATCAAAACAAAACCAATCATACCTGCTCTAGAAATGATACTGCTTCTGGCATAAAGCTGTCAGCCTATGGTAAAAGCTGGAAAGGCTCCACCAAAGGGTAAGCTCAAGTTAACCTAGCAATGGCTCAAATAGAAGGCACAAATGCAGAGCACTGTACATAAGCTGCTCAAGTCTTTCTCATCCACAGAAACATCACTGGCCAACAGAAGGCCTCTGCTGCGTGGCTGAGATATCATGGGAAATGAATAAATGCCTCACATCCTATTGACTTTTTTTAAATTTTTTTTTAAGATTTATTTATTTATATATTCATGATAGAGACAGAGACACAGGCAGAGGGAGAGGGAGAAGCAGGCTCCATGCCAGGAGCCCAACGCGGGACTCGATCCCAGGACTCCAGGATCACGCCCTAAAGGCAGGGGCCAAACCGCTGAGCCACCCAGGGATTCCGCCCCCCCCACCCCCCACCCCGCCCCCACCCCCCATCCTATTGACTTTATTTCCTTAGGTCACTGCAGCTGATTAGCAGAAGGAAAAATACTTACAACTTTAACTTTCAAAACAATAATCAGCCTATGACTTAGCACATATTCACCAAACCAGTTCCTATGGGCATTTAGGGTGAATGTACATGAGAGATAATTAAATGATATTTTTTTTTCTCTGCTATAACTGAACCTGCGAAAAAGTGAGGCTGTGTCTTTGTTAAATGGCATCCTGAGAGTTATCAGACCCATGATAAGGTCTAAGTAAAAGATGACTCCTTATTTGAAAAGCTAGACACTCAGTGGTAATGAACTGCATCCGTGACCCCTCCCTCCTTTTTTGTCTTAATCTGTGACAACAACCTTGACTACCAAGCAGCCTCTTACTGACTTACTGATTCTGTCAGGAAACAAGCAGGGCTGGCAAAGGCAGACAAAACAGTCCATGACCTTCAAAGATAAGGATAAGGTAAGGTAAAAATAATAGGATGAGTCTTTGTTATTTTACCATGTACAACATGAAGGTCAGAAAAACCTCTATCATACAGAACAAAGGAAAAGTTTACAAAATGTGAAAGAGAACAATAGGAATACCTTCATCTCCAGTTCTGTATTTAAATTTCTTTTATTGTAGACTATTATCATGAGTCTGAAATGGATTTTTAGAAAATAACGGAGCAGCTTGTAAACATCCTGGAGCTCTGGTTGGTACATATTTAACTTTTTAAAAATATATATTTTTTATTTATTTATTTATTTATTTATTTATTTATTTATTTATTTATTTATTTATTTATTTATTTATTTGAAATAGAGAAGGAGAAAACAAGCAGGGTGAGGGACTGAGGGAGAGGGACAAGCAGACTCCCCACTGAGTGCCGCACCCAACACAGAGCTCAATCCCAAGAGCCTGAGCCAAAGGCAGACGCTTAACCTACTGAGCCACACAGGTGCCCCTCTTCAGCTCTTTTGATTTGACATTAAGATGATAGGCATATGATAATTGGAACTCAAATAGCTGCTCATCATGCAAGACTACCAATACTAAACTCATTAAATGTCCTGCAAAGGGCTTATTTAATGTGGATGGACACATTTAAATGTGGAACCATGTATTTAGTAAAATGTTTAAAAACAAAATAAAGACAGTTCTTGTAACTCCTAAGCCAAGACCAAGATTAAGGGGTCACAGCTAATATTTCTGAGTACTTATTAAAGGACAGTCATTATTTGTGCCCTTTATCTGCATCATGTTGTTAAATCCTCACAACAATCCTATTGAAGTGCTATTATTACTACCACCTTACAGAAAAAGAAATTCAGATTTAAACAGATGAAGTTATGTGTCCAAAGTAATACAGCCAGTGAGTGGAAATAAGACTGTAAAATGCACATAAAGTCCTGTATGGAATTTAATGGCAAATTAATTGCCCTGAGATAATACAGTTAAAATTTTACACACAATTTGTGTCAAACATCAACTTTAAATTATTTATTATTAATAATTAATAACAATTACTTAAACCATTTATTTTTAAATCTTTGTTAGTCCCACAACTCAGAAAGTTCAATGCTAAATATCATCTTTACACCCAGGGAAACAGTTTATACTTAATTTACTCAAAAAAATCATGTCTGTAATACTTCTGTGTCATTGCAAATTCTCTAAGGGAATGGTGGCTGAGAGGTCCCAGAACAAACAGAGTAAAAAGCTGTTCTCTAACTAAATAGCTAACCTCAATTCTTTTAGTGACCTTGAACACATTCCTTGGAATGTCTGCAACGGTATAATAACTGTGACTTCATTTAGGCTAAATAAGTGCTTTTGCAAATGTTGACATAGGCCTAATTGCCCAAACCTTTTACTAATGTTTCTCTAAGACATCATTTTTCATTTAGCCAATAAATAGAAACACTTGTAAAAATGTTTACTTAAAAAAAAAACCCTAATAAGTGTTTCTGTCAAAAGAATTAAAGAACTATTTTCAAATTAAATGTGACTATAGATAATTCCAACATATTTTAACTATTAAGGCATGCCCAAATAAAGCGCCTCCTTCTAAAACCAACTGAACTTTTTTGGGGGAAGGAATAGTGGTAAGAATATCAATGTACGTGGGGCTCAACCAAAATAACAAAGTTGACCCACAACCATCAGTCTTAAGTCTACTGAAAAATGGTAAGCCCAGGTTTCACATGACCACACTACCAGGAATCCATAGATATCATATCTAACATTTCAGTGAAGGACAATCACTTTGGGACCACAAGATCTGGAACCAGAAGACCTCAGTTTCAATGTTCCATGCCCTGCTACCAGAGGTGTGATTCTGGGCAAACCATTTGAACCTGAATTCCCGTTACCTTCACGCAGGTCAAGTAAGGATACCTGTCCTACGCTCTTCAAAAGTTGGCTTGGAGAGCAAGTCAAATGACATAATGCAGTGGCTTTGTGAATGCCAAAGCAGGGCACAGGATGCCGACAGGGGTGTGTGTGGTGCCAGGGAAAGGATTACCACATTCTCTCTGATCTCCTCCCATTATAAACCAACAAGCTGGTACAGAGAGCGGCGACAGCAATCAGTTTAGAAAGCTCTGAGATAGGCTTTATCCTAGTCACAGAACTACTGCACCGTTCAAGGCAGCCTGAGTTACTGTGCTTCTGCTTTTCTGGAGGTCTTAGAGTGGGAGATTCAATAGCGCAAGTGTATGACGATTCAAAAGGAGTATCTCTCCTCAATGAAGAAACACCAAGTGAGTAAAACCCTCCCTTGCCCTCCAAGTTCCTCTATAGCTAAAATACTTTCTCTTCCTTTTCAATTCCGAATTTCTAGAAGAAACTTGCTCTTTATGCTTTCTGACTACTTCTCACCAACCATTCATTTGCCCTTCAGAGACAATCTGGTTCTGCCCCAGCTGAAAATGCAGAGGCCAAAGGTCAGCAACCATTTCCTTGCTGCTAAACCCAGGAGACTTCATTGCATGTCCGACCTGACCCCTCAGCGGTGTCTGACCTACTGCACGCCCACTCTACATTGCTCTCATGAATATACTGACACAGCCTCTTCTGATGTTTCTCCTTTATCTCTGGATGCTTGGTTCAGTCCCCACTAAGAGCTCCCTTCTTATGCTCCTATCATAAATGCAGGCATTCCTCCATTTTCTCCATAACTTTCTTCTTTAGTCCCTCTTCTAGCTGAGTGACCTCCACTTTTGTGGCTTCCGCTGCAGTCCACATGGAAGATAAGAAATGGATGACTCCCTTGAGCTCTAGGCCCACAGATGCAACTGCCATTTGGATGTCTCCTAACTCCTAATATGCACAAACCCAGCCCCTCATCTCAGCCTCGTCCATATAGTGAAGGACACCATCATCATCTGCCCCAGAAAGTGAACACCACCCTTGACCCTTCTGGCTCCTTTACCCGCCGTCACTCCAAACAGCAAGTCATATTAATCCTACCTCTACCACATCTGTCCAATCGATCCATTCCTCTCTTTCTTTATTGTCTGAGTTCAGACACCACCACCCTCTTCCTTCTTTCAGTCTCACCCTCCTCTGATCCAGTCACCACACTGCAACTTAGTGGGCTTTCTAAAACAAAAACCCTGCTGTCTTCTGGGGAAACCATATACTCCTTAACATCGCCTTTAAGTGTTCATTGCCACCGCCTCTCCTGGGCTCATCTCTTGAATCTCCCTCTTTACCCCCATCCAACCCCCACCCCACAACACACTGGGGTACAACTTGGTTAATTTTAATTCAGCCTCTGGGTCTCTGCCGGAGGGAGTATCACTTCTTCCCTGGCCTCCCACATCCATTTTGATTGTCCCTCTTGCGTGTTCCCATAGCATCCTCACATGCTGTGTAAAATGGCCTGCTTACTTGTCTGACTCCCCGACTAGATCATAGGTTTTACCAAGGCAAAGACTATGCCTGTTTCATTCAAAGTTGTACTTCTGGCCCCAAGTACAAGAGCTACATGTCATGGTACAAAACAAGTACTACTTATTTGTTCAGTCAATGAATCAATGAATCCCTGATGGTAGAAGGGAAGTTGTTCTGGAAAAGCTAAAATGCGGATTCAAATGTATCAAGAACAAGTGGGAAAAGACCACTTAGTTAATTTCCTGAGGCATAAAAATCGCTGGTTACCTTTCTGATGTTTTCTAGCTAATAGTACATGTTCCCTGTTCTGTGACCAAAATATACAATCATATATACAAGCCACAAAGTAAAGTGAGTATTTAGTAATCTCCCCATTCGATAAATGTCCACAAGGAAACTGAATAATGCAGAACCAGGAAGCTTTAGTTTGTACTGAATATAATGGTTACACCAATCAAGATAACTGGACAAATAAATCTCTACTATTCTCACAGATAGGGTATATAATCGGAGAATACAATTTGAAACAGATAACTCAAATTAACAGTTAATGTGTATGAAAAACAAACAAAACGTTACTGAAAACAATATGCCCTGACATTTCAATACACGGCCTCTATAGTTTAACTTTGGTTTCTGCTCATAACTCATGTTGCCATCAAGGCTAAGTACACCCACAGACCAAATACAGTTCTTACCTTATTGTCAGTATGAAGATAAATTATGTGGGCTTTTTATTGTCTGGGCGGTAATATCCACACTAGCCAATGAAGTAGAGCAAACAGAACATATGGAATTTGCTACTGGTGGTCATTTTTATCATAGTGTCGCTCAGTACTGAGTCCTCAATTGCACTAGAAGCTCTAAGCTAGAATATGGTTCAGCTACTTATGAACCAAATACAAAATCACTGTAAAAAAAAAAAAAAAAAAAAAAAAAAAGATTTAAAAAAAGCAATTCCTTGCTAGATGTCCCTCCACAAGGCTTCTTTTAAGGGATTAACATTCCTCATGAAGAAAATCACCATTTGGCTAGTGCCAATGGGGCAACAGACACTTTCTGGACATTTCTTGTAAGGTGTGAAAGAACAAAGCAAAATGGAAACAGGAAAGAGAACCAGTGGGGAAAATGAAAGAGTATCAGTGCTCTGGTTCTCCTGGAAGCTGTCTAGAGATGGAGAATCCTAAAAAATCTACCCCAATGATCTAATCTTTTCCAGGTTCCTGTTTAAAAAATCAGGTCTTCCAAAACAAGTAATTAAAGTAGTACCCATCTACCTGCCTGCTTTTAAATATATAATTATATAGCTTGACTTCATGTATTATGGGAAGGCTGCATGCATGCTTAAACTGGAATAGATTATGTCAAGTATCTGATAAATATGCAATGAATATTAGCTTTGGGTGTTTTCTAATGCAAATGTCACCCGCCTGGGTCCAGCTTGGTTTTCCTAGCTAGAACGTGCAGACGTCTTTCTTTCTGCAAATGGTTACATATCCATCACAGTTCTTCATTTTCTACTTATATAATTAACCTAGGTCTATCACCCAAAGCCTAAAATCCATCAATCTATGAGAAAACAAAGCTACATTAAGCATTTGTGAACATTAACTTTAAAAATATTTCTAAGTTCCTTTGGATCGATTGCTAGAAGTATTAGGTCAAGAGGTAGGAGCATTAGTGAGGCTGTTCATATAGTCAGCCAATGAGATTTTCAGAAAGGTTATACCATTTGGTCACCCCTCATGGCATTTGAGAGTGTCTGCTCCACTGCACACTAATTAACGTGAAGAATTGAAATTTTTAACAATCTATGTAATTTAAGAGTTGGAAAAATGGGACCCTGCTGTTGTTCATTTTCATTTCTCTGGTTAATGAAAAGACAATGTATTTTCATGTCCATTATTCACTTAATTTTCTCTTCTATGGATAGTCTGTTCATGTCCCACTTTTCTGCTGGAGTCTGTATTGGTTTTCTACTGCTTTTTAACAAATTTCCACAAACTTATAAGCTTAAAGCCAACACCTATTTCTTATTTTCACAATTCTGAAGATCAGAAGTCTGGGTTAGCTTCACTGGGTTCCCTGTTCAGGGTCTCTCTCAAGAGGCTAAAATTAAGGTGTTGTCCACCAGGCTGGATTCTTATCTAAAGGCTCTGGTAAAGAACCCAGTTCTAAGCTCATTCAGGTTGTTGGCATAGTCCAGTTCCTAGATTGTGCCCCTAAATCTGAGGTTCCAGTTCCCATGCTGGGCTACCCTCAGCAATTCTTGGTATCCTGCATTCCTCAAGGCTCCCCCATTCCTTCTCAAGTATTGCCTCCATCTTCAAAACAGCAACATTATGTCAGTCCTCTTCAAGCTTCAAATCCTTTGGATTTCCCCAGCCGAGAAAGCTCTCCACTTTTATGGGTTCTGGTGATTAGATTACGGCCACTCAGATATTTTCTCCATTTTAAATTCAACTATGTCGTGTAACATAAGATAATCAAAAGAATAATATTTTGTCAACTTTCCAGGTTGCAAGGATTAGAGCATGCAATCTTGGTAGAGGGGCATTTTTAGAATTTTGCCTGCTATAGAGTCTTGGGTGTTATTTCTCACCATTTGTTCACGGTCTTTATGATAAATCTTTTTTTGTTTTGTTTAAAAAGATTTTTTTTATTTATTCATGAGAGACACAGAGAGAGAGAGAGAGAGAGAGAGAGAGGCAGAGACACAGGCAGAGGGAGAAGCAGGCTCCATGCAGGGAGCCCGACGTGGGGCTCGATTCTGGGTCTCCAGGATCATGCCCTGGGCTGAAGGCGGCGCTAAACCGCTAAGCCACCCAGGCTTCCCTCTTTATGATAAATCTTAATTGCATGAATTTACCAAATAAATCTTACTAATGACTGCAAGAAGTTGCATTTTCACAATGGCAAAGACCACTATGGAGGGGGTTGCTGTGCACCAATAAGAATTTTGAGGGGTGTCTGGGTGGCTCAGTCAGTTAAGCAACCAACTCTTGATTTTGGCTCAGGTCATGATTTCAGGGTTGTGAGACTAAGCCCTGCATTGCACCAGGAGTGGAGTCTACTTAAGATTCTCTCTCAGGGCACCTGGGTGGCTCAGTCAGTTAAGCATCTGCCTCCAGCTCAGTTCATGATCCCTGGGTCCTGTGGTGGAGCCCTACTGGGGCTCCCTGTTCAGCAAGATGCTTGCTTCTCCCTCTACTCCTCTCCACTGCTTGTGTGTGCATGCTCTCTCTCTCTCTCTGTCAAACGAATAAAATCATTTAAAAATTTTTTTTAATTAAAAAAAAAAAGATTCTCTCCCTCTGCCCCTCCTTCACTTAAAAAAAAAAAGAATTTTGAATACCTAACTTTGCCAACACTGATATTTTTTTTTATTTTAATTGTGGAAAAAAAATTATTTAAGGGAAAAAGTACCTATAAAATTGGCCAGCTTAACCATTCTCAAGTGTACAGATCAGTAATAAGTACATTCACATTGTTGTGCGACCAATCTATAAAACTCTTCATCTTGCAAAACTGAAATGATACTCCTTTAACAAAACTCTTCATTTTGCCCCTCCCCCAGCTTCTGAAACCACCATTCTACTTTCAATACTGGCTTATTCTTATTATACGTATTTAAAAAAAATCAATGAAATAGTTCATTAGGTATTTTTTTAGTAACCTCTATACCCAATGTGGGGCTTGAACTCATGACCCCAAGATCAAGATTCACACGCTGTCCAGGCTGAGCCAACCAGGTGTCCCTTATGTATTCATTAACAAACATGTATATAGCAATCGCTACATGCACTGTTCTTAACACTTTAAAAATGCTAATTCATTTCGTCCTCATAACAAACCTCTAAGGTCAGAACTATTATTAAAATGCCCGTTCTACAGATTTCAGAAACGCAGCAGGTAACTTCCCAACGGTATACGATAGGAAGTAGCCACACAGGAAGTGGAATCCAGGTATAGTCTAACTTTATAGTTCTTGTTATGAACCATGATATCGTGAAAATATTCATTTTAAAGACAAAACCCTAAGACATTAAGATTATTTCTTTGACGTGCTTCATTCCAAAAACACTTCTCTATGGGCAATTTAATCTAATACTCTTGGGACAACCGGGTGGCTCAGGGGTTGAGCACCTGCCTTCAGCCCAGGGCGTGACCCTGGAGACCTGGGATCGAGTCCCACGTCGGGCTCCCTACATGGAGCCTGCTTCTCCCTCTGCCTGGGTCTCTGCCTCTCTCTCTCTCTCTCTCTCTCTGTGTGTGTGTGTGTGTCTCTCATGAATAAATAAAATCTTTAAAAATAATAATAATAATAATACTCTTCTACTAACTAAAAGACTATGTGAGGAAAGAGACACGTCTATACATAGCCCAATTTTTTGAGAAGGCATTTTCTTGAAGTTAATGTAATGAAAACCGCCCTGTATTTGGTAAGTACCACAATTAAAACTCACACGCAGTCTACTTATAATAAAATACCTTATGGATGAACACAAATCGCCATTCCCCGGGACTACTGAAATTAAAGTATTCAAGAAAAAAAAAAAAAGTGTTTCTCTGGGGATCCCTGGGTGGCGCAGTGGTTTGGCGCCTGCCTTTGGCCCGGGGCGCGATCCTGGAGACCCGGGATCGAATCCCACGTCGGGCTCCCGGTGCATGGAGCCTGCTTCTCCCTCTGCCTGTGTCTCTGCCTCATTCTCTCTCTCTCTCTGTGACTATCACAAATAAATAAAAATTAAAAAAAAAAAAAAGTGTTTCTCTTTTCCGAGGAGAAAAAAAAAGGGGTGGGGGGGTACTTCCAAGTAAGTTTTCACCAGCGTAGCTCAATCTCGGCTTAACCCGTGAAATCCAAATCTGCCCTTCCTCGTAAGCTATAAATCTAGACCAACCTCAGGCCGTCACTCAACTGTATCTCAGTGGACACTTCTTTACTGAGTGGGTCTGAAATGTCCTTGTCCCGGTTCGTTCGGCTTAGCCATCCTCTCACAGGAGGCCGAGTCGTGCTTGTCATCGGCCACACGGTACCGCTTCCAGGACGCGAGAAAGGACGGGAGGCCTCGGAGGCCGGCACCGCGGCGGGCCAGGAGCTCCGCAGCGGCGGGGGCGGGAGCCGGGCGCTCGGCGGGCTCGGGATTCCAGGGCCCGGCGAGCAGGGCGCCTCGGCGACGCACCCAACGGCAGCGGCTCCTCCAAGCCGCCTTCTGCCCGCACACCTGACGCACAAAAGCCAGCCGCCCGCGCACCCCCCCACCTCCCCGCACCCGTTACCCGCTGCGCCGTCCTGCGGCCCCAGCACGAAACCAAAACCAGAGCGCGGAACAAACAGCAAAATCATCGCCGCCCCAGGGGTGCCCCCGGCTCTCCGTCGTGTTGTCATCCGCACGCCCCTCCCCCCCGGCGCCCCCCCGGCGCCCCCCGGCGCCCGGGAGCCGGCAGACGCTCGGCGGGCCGGCGGCCGGGACTCCCCGCTCACCTGCGGGGCCCGCGGGCCCTCCCGGCCGGGGCTCGGCGCCGCCGCGAGGCCGCCTCACCGTGACAGCCCGTCCGGCCGCGACCCTCGCCGCCCCGCCGTCTGTTTACAAGCGCCCCTCGCGGTCCCGCTCGGAAATGCTTCCCCCCGGCCACCCGGGAAGCGAGACCCGGCGCACAAGGTTCCAGGCGGCGCGGACTCGGCCGCCCTCGGCCCCGCCCCCGGCCCCGCCCCCCGCCGACCCGGGCAGGGCCCGCCCGCACCGCCCGCACCGCCCGCACCGCCCGGCCTCATCGCGGTGGCCCTCGGCTCGCTCCCTGTCGCTCGCGTCTTGGGAACAAAGGCGGGTGCCGCAGTCTCGGCCGCGCTCCTCCCAGCGCCCGAGTGGATGTCGGCAATTGGAACATTTCCCTTGGAGCAGATGCAGGATTGGGCCCATTTTTAGCAGCGCCCTGAGAAAATTACTCAGCTCAGTTCTTTCTGAAAATAGGACCATTGCACCCTGGAGGTGGCTTCTCATGGCAGGCTTGGAGCTGCGGAGAAAATCAATTTTCGCTGTCCTTTCATGTGGGAGACGGCGGGTTGAAGGGGGTGCCTTGGAGGGGAGGTCTTCAACCCCCATCCCCATCCCCAGCACAGCAGAAAGCGGTGTGTGTGTGTGTGTGTGTGTGTGTGTTGTGTTCGTGTACACACACACTGGCCGCTGGATGCTCCTTAGTAAGATGCCCCATCCCACCAAACCCACAGTGATATTGGCCCCATTGCAAGAGGGTACGCTGGTCTAGCTGGACCGGCCTTGCCTGAACTTTCCCTACCATAGCACGCTTCCTAACCATCTTCCCAGTGGACAATTACTCAGTTATTTATTTACCTATTTTATTGGTTTCTCCACCCCCACCCCTCTCACCTACAAACTCCTTGAGGGCAGGAGCTGTTTCTTCTCATGCACCAGGCACAAAATACCAGTGCCCGATGTATGTCTCTTTGAATGAATGAGTGAGAAGAAATGGATGCAAAAAAAAAAAAAAAAAAATTGTCAAAGGAGGCTAGAGAAAGCAGCATGAAAGGAATGGAAAATCTGATCCCCTTCCCTTTCCCTTAAAGATTAATGAGAAAATCTTTAACCATAGAATTTTTCTTAATATTTATTTATTTGAGAGACAGCAAAGCGTTCTCAGGAATAGGGGGAGGGGCAGAGGGAGAGGGACGACCTTCAAGCAGACCCCCCCCCCCAAGCTCAGGGGAGGAGGGGGAGCTGATCCTAGGACCCTGAGTTCATGACCTGAGGCGAAAGCAAGAGTGGGATGCTGATTGAGCCAGCCAGATGCCCAACCCCGGAATTTTAAAAAAATATCTTTTTCCATTGATGTTCAAAGTTTATTTAAGTAAGTTAAAAAAACAAAAACCAAGATAGTGCAATTTAAGGTACATTTCTTGTTCCATAAACAGTGTTCTCTTTTGCCTTAGGACTTTTGTATAGTAGTTTCCTCTGATGAGATCTCTCACCCCTGCCCCATCACGTTAGCCTAACTCTCTGCTCTTTAAAAAGTGGGTGCTATCACACCTCTCCTGGAAACCTCGGAGGGACTGAAACCTGTTCCTTTTATGCGGGAATTCAGTGTTCCTTTATAAATGCACTCATCACATTGTTACAAAGTCATCTAAATACTTGTCAGTCTTTCTAGGCCAGTGATTTTCAAGCTTCAGCATGTAACAATCTTCTAGAAAAGTGCTTCTCAAACCCAAATTTTCATGTATGAGGATCCTGTTTAAATGCAGATTCTGATTCAGGACATCTGTGGTGGGGTCTCTGCACCTCTAAGGAGCTCCCAGGCGATGACATATTTTGAGAGTCAAGGCTCTTGGATACTTGTTAGAAATGCAAATTCCCAGGTCACACATCACAGATTTTTATTCTGAAAGTCTGTAACAGGGTCCTGAATTTTGTGATTTGCACAACTGCCTCAAAGTGCTTCCAATTATAGGTGATCAGGGGACTACCCTTTGAGAAACCTATACAGTTTTGTGAAGTTTGAGGGCCAGGGCCTGTGCTTTGTCATTGTTTACCCACTCTGCATTAAGCACAGGGTCTGGCCCATAAAATGCATTATAAAGTCAAATTTACAGAATGTCTCAATTTATTCACTAACACAGATCCTCAGCACCTAATCAGGGGGGTGATCCCAGAAAAGGGATGAAAGTCAACGGCTGAGAATAATCTCAGCTGGGCAGCCTCTCAGGCCTCCATTAGGTCAGCAGGGAACATTTTATTCCTTTAAATTTAAAATATTTAAGTTCATGTCTCCATTCAAACGACTGTCTGCTAACAGCAGTCCCATCATCTTTTCTTTCTTTCTTTTTTTTTTTTCTAATAGACTTTATTTGTAGAGTAGTTTTAGGTTAACAGCAAAATTAAGTGGAAAGTACGGAGTTTCCATATGCCCCCTGCCCCCATACATGCACAACCTCCCCCCACTGTCAGCATCCCGCACCACAGTGGTACATTTGTTATAATCAGTGAATTTACATTGACACATCATTATTTCCCCAAATTCATAGGATCACCTATCTATTTACACTGGTTTAGGCCTCACAGTTATTACCACCAATTAAATCACAGTTTGCTCTAGGTATCTTGAGTAGGTTTGTCACTTGCAACTGAAAGTATCTTGACTAATATCCCACCTTTTCAGACTTGTCTCCTGCATATTCTTTTTCTCTCACTCTGTATTCCAGACTCACATTTCTTTTAACACTCCTGAATACTCTTCCTTTCCCATTATCCTGCTTTAGGCTCCCCTGTTATACCTCCTTCTGCATGCTCTGAAGGTCAAGGACTTATCTTACTCATCTTTGCATATTCTACAACACTTACCTTTGTATCTAGTAAATGATCTCAATAAATATGCATTGGAACAAAATGAGATACTAAATGACATGTAAGAAGATTTAATTATCATACCTTTTCATTAAATTTTTTCTTTTTAGCTTCCATTTTCTACAGTAATGGTCAGGCCAGGATTCAATAAAGTAATGCTGTCTTCCAAGAAATAAAACAACAGTCTCATCAGAAAATGTTTTAAACTTAATCAGAAAATCTGGAGTGCTATTTATAGCTTAAAGTGTGCAAGCCAACTATACCTCATTCCCATCTCCCCAGATATGCCCAAGTAGAGGTGATTAGGATATTCATTGAGAGCAATACAATTTTTCTCCCTAGGTAAATTAAAAGCATTTGAGATATGGACTACTAAAGTCACAAAAGGAGTCACTTGTTGAAAGTACAAATGAGCCTGATATTCAGCTAGCAGACATCATGAAGGTCATACCCATTGTTAAAATATTGAAACCATTCCATACAGATTGGTAATTAGCTTCTGTCCCTAAGCTTCATAAGTGTCCCAAGTCTCTTTCTGAAGAGCCCCCTCCCAATCCATCCTAAGATCCAACACCCAGAGAATTAATACCTAACTCTGTTCTGCTGAGATGATGGATGTTTACAAGATCCTGCTCTTACCTTAGGGCCAGGATTCTTTCCGATTAGTTGATTGTCTGGCCATACATGTTTTTAAGTCTTCTATCACTTGAACAGGAGGAATTAATTGTCTTCCAGGTAGGGGGTTCGTGGTGACTTGTATAATGGCGAATACTTAAGACTTTATCTCTGGGGTGCCTGGGTGGCTCAGTCAGTTAAGCATCTCTTGGTTTCAGCTCAGGTCATGATCTCATGGATGGTGAGGATAGAGCCCTGCAATGGGCTCCATGCTCAGTGAGGAATCTGCTTGAAGATTCTCTCCCTCTCCCCTCCCCCCAATCACATGCTCATAATCTCTCTTTCCAATAAATAAATAAATCTTAAAAAAAAAAAAAAAGCCTAACTATTGAGCAAATCATTTGTCATTGGGGAATTAAAAATTGAAATCCAGGGGTGCCTGGGTCACTCAGTCAGTTAAGCATCTGCCTTTGGCTCAGGTCATGATCCCAGAGTCCTGGGATAGAGCCCCATGTTGGGCTCTCTGCTCAGTGGGGAGCCTGCTACTCCCTCTCCCTCTGCCTGCTACCTCCCCTGCTTGTGCTCTCTGTCAAATAAATAAATAAAATATTTTTTAAAAATTGAACTCCAGCTTAGAGGCCACCAATAATCCCTCAGAACTAATAAAATTAGAAAAAGAACTGACAGTACTAAGTGAAATATATTTGGCAGCATCTTTTGAATTTGAATACATAAAAACCTTATGATTCCATATATGCACCAAGGGACAGACATGAATGTTGTTAGCACCATTTCTCATAATAGTCTCAAATTGAGAACAATCTAAACTTAAATGTATATAGACAATCAAATGTTTATACTCATGTTACTATCACCACAATCCAAGTAATAAGCAGATTCATTGCATATGTACCAACTCACTAATTTGTGTAAATTATGTGCATGTTTTTATATATTTATTATACTTCAGAAAAGAAGAACAGTCAAATGTATACAGAAATTGTGGTCTGTATCAGCCTTGGAGATATTTTTCAAGATTTTATTTATTTATTTTTAGAGAGAGAGAGAGCACAGAAGCAGGGAGAGGAGCAGGATTGAGGGGAGGGAGATAATCTCCAGCAGACCCCATGCTGAGCACAGAGCCCAACACAGGGCTCAATCCCACCCCCCCCCCCCCAGATCATGACCCAGGCCAAAACCAAGAGTTGGGAGACTTAACTGACTGAGCCATCCAAGCTTCCCAAGCAATGGACACTCTTAATACTTACATTGTATAACATTGCACATACCACTTCATGAAGCTACTGAAAAGTGACCAGTCAGAATTGAGATGTACTGTTGGTGTTAAAATGCACACTAGGTTTCTAAAACTTCATATGTAAAAAGAGTGTAAGGGGATCCCTGGGTGGCACAGCGGTTTAGCACCTGCCTTTGGCCCAGGGCGCGATCCTGAAGACCTGGGATCGAATCCCACGTCAGGCTTCCTGCATGGAGCCTGCTTCTCCCTCTGCCTGCGTCTCTGCCCGCCCCCCCCCCCTGTGTGACTATCATGAATAAATAAATAAAATCTTAAAAAAAAAGAGTGTAAAATGTCTCCGTAAAAAAAATGTGTAATGATTATAATGATTACATATTGAAATGACAATATTTTGGATATATTGGAATAAATAAAGTATACTTAATCTTATTTTTAAGTTAAAAGCTTGCATCAGAAACACTGTCTCGATCTTGTGGGACAGAACCTTTTTGTATGATACATTCTCAACTTCCTTCTAGGAAAACCTATTCCTGATAAAGTGCCTAATGAATCTGCAAAGCTTAGATAAACTTTAACAGTAGTAAGGGTTGTTGCAGGCTGAGTTCCCCAGAAAGCAGACTTGGAGAGTTTGGCATGCAGAAAGAGCCCTTAGGATCAACACTTGTGCATAGGGTGCATGAGGGGATAGGAGCTTTATCGGGGCAGAGGGAGAGGTACAGCATTGGCCCCAGAATAGTGGTGTGCTGGCCAACTGACTCTCTGAAAAACAAAAGCTCCGATCTGTTTGCATTTGCCAATTTCTGCAGAGTAATTGCCTAATTTTAAGTTCTGGATGTCATGTCAATGAACATGGAGTTCAGGATGTGCATAGTCAATGGAAGCCAGTTCCAGCACACCATGGACCAAGATGGCCAAGCCTTTACACTCCCCCATCCCTCAGTCCATCAATGTGGGCCACTCTGGGGGGGAGTGTGGCATTGGGCGAGGTGTCTCTCTGCAGTTGACATAGTCCCTGAAAGGGCCAACCGCTGAAAGCAATCTGCTGACAGCACTCCCTTCTAGAAGCTGGGGGAACAATTCTTTTCCAGTGGGGTATTTGGCAACTCATCACAGAGTCTACCATACTTACTCTGGGAAACCAAACACCTGCCCACTCAACACATTGTCAGGGAAGAGTCCGGTCATCTTTTTTTTTTTTTTTTTTTTTTTTTTGGTGGAGCTAATAGATAAACCTGTGAGAAGATTCCCAGCAGTCCCAAACAATAAGGATCTGGAGAGTGATGAAGGCAAAAGTAACTCCAGACGTTCAGAAAATTGGGAGGAGAGTGAAAATGCTCAGACAGTCCTCTACAAAAGTCCGAGAGTTCGAGCCTGCCTTGGAGGAGATGTAGAACTGAGGTAGAAAAGCAAAAGAAGTTGAGTAGAAGCTGCATTGCCTTATGGTTAGAAGCTGGGCATGGCCCTTACTAGCTATCAGGTCTGCACAAATCACCTTACTTCTCTGTGCCTCTGTTTCCTCGTGGATAAAATGGGGATGATGATGACAATGATAGTAATAATGTTATCTACCTCAAAGTCTTTTTGGGGGGCTTGGGAGGCTCAGCAGTTGAGCATCCGCCTTTGGCTCAGGTCCCAGGGTCCTGGGATTGAGTTCCTCATCGGGCTCCCCACAGGGAGCCTTCTTCTCCCTCTGCCTGTGTCTCTGCCTCTCTGTGTCTCTCATGAATAAATAGATAAAATCTTTATTTTAAAAAAGTGCTTTTGGAATAAATGAATTCAAAATAAGAGTTTCTAATAGTGGTTGACAATATTAGGCCCCCAACAAGTGAGTTGTCATTGTAGCAAGTACTATAAATATATATATATACACACAAATTATATATATATACACATATATAAAATAAATATAGATATATAAAAAGCACAAATGGAACCATCATAACTTACAGACTATATATATATTTAAATATATTTAAATTTGAATTTATATATTTGTATAAATATATGTGTGTATGTGTATTCATTCATTCACTGGAACTGGGCAGGCATAACTGATATTTATAGGGACAAGAGAAAAAAAGATGGTTTCCCTTAGCTTCCTAGCCCAGACCCTGTCTTGCTCTACAAGGCTCCACATAAGCATGTAGACGTCTCTGTCACCATGTCCTAACATCTACTGTCCTTTCATCTTAACATGTCCTTTCGTTTACTGCTTCCCTAGCAGTAAGCACCCCTCAGCCTATGAGGACACACTGGCAACTGGGTCAGCCCCCAGAAGACAACTCCTGGGGGAAAAGTCTCTGTAGCCCTGGAGGCAGGTTTCTGGCTTTTGGGGCAGGGAATGCGGAGTCCCCAGGTTCCTGATCTAGGAGGAAGGGGGTCCAGAGAGCCACCTTCTTGGCCAGGGAGAGATGTAGCCAGAGGAAAACCTAAAACCCAGAGGGCAGGACAGCAGCCCAATTGCCCACATCTAAGGGCAGCACTTGGTTCTACTGGAAATCAACCTTCTTAATACAATATTCTATCTTTGGTACATGCTGGATTATGATCAGGTAATTGTGTTACAAGAGAGGCTTTGCTGTACTAGAAAAAGCACTGGATTGGGGAATCAGGTCCTTTGAATTATGATCCTAGCCACAAAATCTAAGATCGTGGATTATAGACATTATACTTGTTATCCTTCATAGCACTAAGCACCATGATGGCCCATAATGAGATCTAATGAGCAATTTATATTTGTAGTGTCCAAGATTATTGAGATTCCAGAATTCAATTTGTTTTTTTTTTCCAATTTGGTTTTTAAGAGTGATTTTTAAGATTTTGTTGTTTGTTCTTTAACATTTTTTTAATTTTAATTTTTTTTGTTTTGTTCTTTTTCTAATGTACCCCAAAGTCACAAACCTGTCCCTAACAGCTGGATCCCCTTTTCCTTTTGTACATGATCAAAAATTCACCTCCCTAACACATCCAAATGAACTTTTACACTATTCCATCCTTTTCACCAGAATGGGGATCACTGATATGAGTCCAATGCCCAAAACACTGAGTTTGTCATTTCCTACTGATTCCTTATTTCACACATTTTAACTAAATATCATACAAATGCAAGTTGTTACCCAACAGACAGGTCGTTAATGGCGCAGTTGTAGGAAACTAGCATCTCTAAGAAACTCTTTGTGTTTTTGAAAAAAAATAATACCAGAAATTTAGATTATACAGAAGGAGCCCCCCCCCCCCCACATAAACCATTCAGTCATTAAAATGAAAGGTAAAGAAAAAAAGCGAGAACTAAATGGAACATCCTTTCGTTTTCTCAAGTAGAATATTTCCTTGCCTATAGTGTCTTTCTAGAATCCAGAATCAGAGAGTGCTTCTTTTATCTTGTTGGCTGTAATGTGATCAATCTTCCAGGAGTTGTCAAACTGTGTGTGTGTGTGTGTGTGTGGTGTGGGTGCATGTGTGTGTGTGTGTGTGTGGTGTGGGTGCTCTGTGATACTCTCTGAGATGCATATAACTCACTTTCATGTATTTGTGTGAGGTCACCCCACTTCCTTATGCTGGCCTGTTTTCACATTCCCTCTGTTCAAAAACTGTCAAATCAGACCATTCTGGAAACTCTGAAAAAGTCTTCCAGACAGAGGTGGGCAAGAGCCGGTTCCAGTCAGTTTGAATTCACTACAGTGTTTCTGAATGTTGTTTTACCCATTTTTATAACAAAGTTGCTCATGATTGAATTTTTTCACTCCCATATAGAAGAATTTGACCCTTCCCCCCAAAAAAAGTGAGATTGCCCTTTTTTCACATTCTCTGTCAGGATATAACCTGTCTTTAAAGATAACTCTGCAGTCTAATTACCAGAAAAAAGAGTTGCCAGCATCAGGAGAGAGGGCTACAGAGGAAAGTATTCCAAGCATCTCAGCATTCCCTCCTCTATGTTTTGTCTCCCACACTTTTCCTTCCACATTTATAAAACTTTTCACATTTTTCAACTCTGAGCAGTAGACATGAATTGGGATGACTATATTGTCTTTGCGCTATTATGGTTTGAGACTTGAAGTTCTTCAAAGGCAATGATAACTTTAAGATCACATCCTACCAGGAAATGCTTAGGAAATTAAGAATGATAGGCACCGCCTGCAAGCATTTGAGGGTCGCTTGCTATTTCTAGGAGTAGATTTTCACCCAGTCGAGGACCTGATAGACAAAGTGATGCATTTTATTTCTGGGAGAGATGAGTTTACAAGGGAACAGAGGAACAGAAGGAAGCAACATTTAAAATTGACCCCCACCATAAGCTGAGCTCTTCAACACACACACACACACACACACACACACACACACAAACACACACACACATACACTCACACACACTCATTGGCACACAGACACACACAGAGTTTGCTATTCTTCAGCTAATGGGATTGGCACCGCTTAAAGCAGACTACTAGGTCATTGTCTGAGAACACAGCAAGAGAAACATTATTTAAAGGCCATTCAGACCCTAAAAGAAGCGGCTGAGCAGAGTAATTATCGGAGACTCTCCATTAACTAGGGCATCTTTACTCTTTGTCTGAATTGGTTTAATAAGGCCCACTAATGGGACTGTGGGGGAGGGGCATGCTAATGGTTCTAAAAAAGTCCCTTCTTGGCTCTTTTATTACTGGGGACTGTCCTTAGAGATGCTGACAGTAAAGCCAGAAGTTACCATAATGCAAAATGACCTTCACAAAAACTTGGTTTGGACCTCTGCCGCTTAGGACTCTGATTTCTAAAATTAAGAAACACCTTTGTCTTTTTCTCTCTTTTATTCCAAGCTGATTTTCGCCCACCTTCTCTTGCTGGACCTTGGTCCTTTGGTTTTTTGGGAACTTGTCATTGGAAACAGCAGCACTCAGTGGTAATAAAGCAGAATGACACTTCCTGACCAATTTTTCCTTTACCTTGCTGCTTTCACTCATTGTCCAGTAGTCTACTTCTCTAGAAATATTGCCTGCTCCATTATTCCTTTAAAAATTTGAAACCAAAGTCAGCTAAACACTTACATGTCAAGCTTAGGTTGGCCTCCGGAATTCAAACTGCTGTCTTATAATCAGCCAGCTATATAAACAAGGCCTCAGACACTCAGTTTTCTTGGAGGTTTGCATCAAATGAGGCGGGACTCTCGTGCATTATTAGTTTAGCTGGCAAGTGGCCTGAGCTGTTCTCATCTCATACCCCAACCCCTAGACCAAGCTTTCATCTTCTCTCCCCTGGATGACAGCAATAGTCCCCTAATTGGTCTCCCAGCAGCACCATTGGCCCTCTCAATCCATTTTCCTTACAATAACCAGAGTAAGTCTTTCAAAACAGAAATCTAACATTTCAGTGGCCTCCTATTACCCATAGGAATTCTTTTTTTATAAATATTTTATTGAATTATAACATCACTTTCATTGTATTTTAAGATTTTATTTATTATTCATGAGAGACACAGAGAAAGAGAGAGAGAGGCAGAGAGACACAGGCAGAGGGAGAAGCAGGCTCCATGCAGGGAGCCTGATGTGGGACTTGATCCCGGGACTCCAGGATCACGGGCCGAAGGCAGCACTAAACCACCAAGCCACCCAGGGCTGCCCACCCATAGGAATTCTTTTTTTTTTTTTTTTTTTTTTTTTTAGGAATTCTTAATATTGTCTGTGAGCTCTACACATGGTCTGGCCCTTTCCTCCTTTCTAGCAACATCTTGTAATCCACTTCTCCCAATGTGGGTACTAGCCTCTGGGTTTTTGTTTTTTGTTTTTTTCAATAAATAAACATGTCATGCCATTCCTGCCAGAGGGCCTTTGTACATCTTTTAGCCTGAAACACTCTTTGCTCTCGTAGTTCCCACTCATCCTTCAGCTCTCAGCTCAGTACTCAGATCATCAGAAAAGCCTTTTTCCTTCACTACCCTTGGTAGGTTGGCAACTTATATTTCATGCATTTAAAGCATATATCCCTCCTTCACAGCACTTAACTTTAATTAAGTGTTTCCATTTGTTTGAATGGTTTATATTAATAATTACCTTCTCATGAGATTGTGTCATGAGAACAATTATAAGCTCCCTAAGCAATAACTATGTCTGTTTGGGGGTATCGTTAGATCCTTAGTGCCTGGTATAATGTTCATGATCCAAGTACATAATAAATATTTGTCATGGTAGATAGTGACTCAAAATACTGTACCCAACTCCTCCACTCCTGTTTTCAATTTATCAACCAAAGTTTATTTCCTGAGAGGTTCCCATGACTACTATATTTGGAAACTACCCATATCCCATATTTTCTCCTACCTTCCCACATCAGTGTAGAGGGCCAGGTCTCCTTTCTTAAGCGATTAAAGACTACTTTTCTAGTTTACAGGTAGAACTAGAAGCACATTCTTGTTCTCTGAATGTGTGACCCTTTGTGTAGTAACACAGATTCATAGGCACAAATAAACACACACAAGCTTCAGTGATGGCTCCTATCTTCTCAAGACCTTGTGGCAAAGAGAATAGTGCAGCCAAAGAGGAGAGTCCAGCATTGGTTTCTTAGCACTCCAGGCACACTGGCACAGAGACCACAGGGGAAGGGGGGAGGTGGTCCCAGTTGTCTATGGTTCCTGAGGAAACTGGGGACTTTCTCTAGTGACTGCGGTAGAAGGGTGGGTATAAGCAGGTGTAAATTATCAGGAGGGATTGGGTGTAGGTTCTGTGGCTTGGGGCTGCTCTGGAGAGGTGGCCATCAGGTTGGCCTTTATAGGCCAGCTGAGTGTATGAACACTGACTTACATGAGTGGGGCCTGGCATTCATACAGTAAGCTGACCAAGTTTATGTATCCCATCACTACTTGAAAAAATAATAAAGCTTGAAGTCAATTGTACACTTGCTAGAAGTCAGTTCACACTTAGTTGTGGCCACCCAAATTCAGACTGCTCTATTACAATTGAGTTGCATCAGCCAGCCTCCAGATTCCACTAATATAGAGTCTAGAGAAAAAAAAAAGGAAGTCTTTTTTATTTTTAAAGATTTTATTTATTTATTTATTTATTAATGAGAGACGCAGAAAGAGAGAGAGAGAGGGAGGCGGAGACCTTGGCAGAGAGAGAAGCAGGCTCCATGCAAGGAGCCCGATCTGGGACTCGATCTCAGATCCTGGGATCACGCCCTGAGCAGATGTTCAACCACTGAGCCTTGCAGGCATCCCAGGAAGTCTTTTTTTAAAAAGTTTTTTAAAAAACTTCTTATTTTAAGTAGTCTCTGCACCCAACATGGGGCTTGAACTCATGACCCTGTGATCAAGAGTCATACACTCTATGGACTGAGTCAGCTAGGTGCCTCTAGAAAGAAAGTCTTATTATAAAATTGTGTTTTCAGAGACTCTGAGGCCCATAGAGGAATCATCCTCCTGAGGTAGGTATGTACATTGTCCCTTAACTGACATAAAGTCACATGGCCATACGCATGGATTCATGATGCATTCAAGTTCAGAAACAGGGCCAGAAAGTTTTCTGGAGCCAGTACAAATGGAAGACACAGCTGCAAAGTCTTACATGATCTTTGCAACTGTCTACACTACTGAGAAGCCTGTAAACTCCCAAGCCTCAGGTAATGTGTATCCTATGAAGATCTTTTGGTTCTTGAACTGCAGAGAATACAGAGGAGTGTAAAACAATGTTCCTACCCACAGTTGCTGGCCATCTAGTGGAAGAGACAAGTGACCTATGAAATAAATGAAGCAACAGAATCTACGGAGTTTGGATCATTGCTTTCTAGACCAGGGACTCTAATGTGTGATCTACAGCCCACAGCATTGTCACTTGGGTGTATTGTTAGGAGTACAGCAGACTTTGGGGCCTGACCTTGGGGCCTAGTGAGTCAGAGTCTCTGGGGGTGGGGGGGAATCAGTAACAAGAGCATTAACAATCCCTTCAGGGAATTCTTACAGACACCAAAGTTTGAAAGGCTTTATAATAATTGAGGAAAGAAGGAGTCTGAGTAGATTGAGAGTCGAGGGAAGAGTCTCAAGGAGACCCTTGAATTTAATCTGGGCTGTCCTTGAAGGTCCCAGAGATAGGATTTGAATAATGAAAGGTTTGGTGGGGGCATTTCAGGCAGGCAAAAGGAATCACAGGAGTAGAGGTGTGGAGGGGAGAATAAGCCTGGCCTGAGCAGGACTGAAGCTGAAAGTCTGGGATGGTCTGAAGGCAAGGCCATACCTTGTAAGCAATTGAGTTTTAGAAAACATGTTGCACGTAAAATATGGATATATATATGTGTGTATATATGTAGAAGTATAGATATCTCTATATATACACATATATAGAGGTGCATATAGCTTTTGCTGATTTCAAAGGTAGTTTTTTAAATAAAAGCATAAAATATGGGAATCCCTGGGTGGCTCAGCGGTTTAGCGCCTGCCTTTGGCCCAGGGCATGATCCTGGAGTCCTGGGATCAAGTCCTGCATCAGGCTCCCTGCATGGAGCCTGCTCCTCCCTCTGCCTGTGTCTCTGGCTCTCTCTCTCTGTGTGTCTCTCATAAATAAATAAATAAAATCTTAAAAAAAAATCATAAAATATCAGAGAAGTACATGATACAGAAAAATTTCCCCATGATGTATACATTCCCTTGGAACTTTCTCCATGCATAGTTTAATCACCTCTGTCCACAAGAAACACTAGATAGCGTTCTCTATTTACAGCTCTGCAGCTTCTTTGGTTCACGTCACAACAGAGTCTTTGTATCTGCGTCAGCCTTTCTGCTAGTCCTAATGATCTACCTCTTGCTTTTTAATGGCCCCATAGTATTTCATTGCACAAAGAGGCCTCACTTAGCAAAGTACCATAATATACTGCTGTTGGTTCTTATGTTAGGAAGTATCTGACGATAGGGATGCTTTAGAATATAAATGTGAAAGGGGCACCTGGGTGGCTCAGTGGTTGAGCATCTGCCTTTGGCTCAGGTTGTGATCCCAGGGCCCTGGGATTGAGTCCCTCATCAGGCTCCCTGCGAAGAGCCTGCTTCTGCCTCTGCCTCTGCCTATGTCTCTGCCTCTCTGTGTGTGTGTCTCATGAATAAATAAAAGAACATAAATGTGAAACTGGCTATGTATATGATATGATCAGACTTTGAGAAGATCAGCTGGAATAGAGGTCTGAGGTGTTCAAAGTAACCTGACAGCTCTGTACTTAGAAGTAACCTTAGTCCTCTACATCTGTGTCTGTGTCTATATGTATATGTATAGCTAACTACTTATATCTTTATTTTTTTTTAAGATTTCATTAATTTATTTGAGAGAGAGCAAGAGAGAAAGAGTGAGAGCACGCACAAGCAGGAGGGAGGGATAGAGGCAGAGGGAGAAGCAGACTCTCCACTGAGCAGGGAGCCCAGTGCAGAATTAGATCCCAGGACGTAAGCTGAAGGCAGATGCTTAACTGACTGAGCCACCCAGGCGCCCCTCAAAAAGTATGTTCTTGACCTCATTGAGGACAAAACATGGACCTAATACTGAAAAAGAAGGAGCAACACTAGATGAGCAGAGAATTGTTTCACTATTGGGTAGCTTGGGCAGGAAAAACATGATGTGCAGAGTGACTATTGCTCTATTATTCTCTTCCTTCGGGGAGTTTCTTTGGATGGGCCCTTTGCTTTTTTTTTTTTTTCATTTTTATTTATTTATTCATGAGGCGCGTGCACACACACACACACACACACACAGAGAGAGAGAGAGAGAGAGACAGGCAGAGGAAGAAGCAGGATCCATGCAGGGAGCCCGATGTGGGACTCAATCCCTGGTCTCCAGGGTCAGGCCCTGGACTGAAGGAGGCACTAAACTGCTCAGTCACCCGGGCTGCCCTGGATGGGCCCTTTGGATGGGTCCAATGACATGTACATGAATGGTAAATGGTTAGTATTGCTTAGTGGCCCAAGGATGCTTACATAATTTGATGTAATCTAGAGAATTCAAGAACTTGAAAGATGAGTGGACAGGAAAAAGATTGTCAATATTTGACTTTGTAGTAGACTGCTCCCGGTTTAAGTCTCCAGACCTTGTGATATTCATGGTGATTGAATATGATAACGCACTATTTTATCCTTTCTTGGTCACACATAAAAAAGAAAGTAACAAAAATGGAAGAAATATTAAGCTACCAGGCATAAAAATCTTGGTAAAAAACAAAAACAAAGAAAGTAGAAAATGAAATAATTTTGGTTCAGAGCAGTTACAGTCTCTCCTTCATCAGAGTTAAGCATTTTTCTTAATGGATCATCCTTCAGGCTGATAGAATAACATACTGCAGCCTGAGGGCTTATAAACAATGAAAACATATTTATTATTGTTATGCAGGCTGGGAAGTCCAAGACATTAGCACCAGCAGATTTGGTGTCTAGTTAGGGACTGCTTCCCTTCTCCATGTCCTTCCATGGTGGAAGGGGCAAGGTCGTTCCTTGGGGAAGGACCCAAAGGGCACTAATCCCTTCACTTGTGAGCCCTCTATCCTCTTGACCTAATCATTCTCCAATGGTCATCAGGATCCCCTAATCACCTCCTGATGTCACCATCTTGGGAGGGAGGATTTCAACATGAATTTTGGTGGGACACAAACATTCAGACCACAGCATGGATCTTTCTCTTGCAATAGCACTGGAATGATTTAAAACTGTAGTGAACCTCAACTACAAATTTCCCCTTATGGGGACTTCCAAGTACACCCCAAATTTATTTCAGTACCTTTCCAGCAACAGAAGAATTTAATAGCTTTAATTTCCAAGCACTTTACCTAAGCCATATCCATTACTCCATCCCAAGAGAACCTCAGTTTTATGTGGGATGGCAATGCGCCCTGGTAAAATAAAAAACGCTTTATTTCCCACTCTCTCTTGCCATTAGGAGTGGCCAGATGACAAGTTCTAGCCAAGGAGATGTAAACAGAAATCTAGTGGATGAGATTTCTAGGAAAGGTAGCGATTTCCTCATAAAAAGGGACTGATTCGGCTTTGGGAGCATTTTGCTTGCTCTTTGTGTGCTTCATCTTGCATATAGTGCCGGCACAGGATCTTGAGGTTTGACAGCTGTTTTGTGAGCCTAAGGGCAAAAGGCAAAAGGGAAGGATGTTGGTGCAAAAAAACCAGAGGGAGCGTGCAACACAGGGCTCTCCACCAGCCCTGAGCGGTCTGTTACACAAAGAAACTATTTCCCTCACTTGCTTAAACCTTTCAATCGGTTTCCTGACACATGCAGGGAGAGCATAACTCTCCCTGATAAAACCACAGCCCTCTCTCTGGAGGATAATTAGAAAAAGAGAGACCTCTAGGGTCTGGCATTTGGTTTCACAGCCAGATTTACCAGAATTATTCAAACTACTGGTAGGCCCAGGGCACAGTGGTGGGGACAACAATGAAGTCGTCTGCCCTTTGTTATGGCCAGGTGCCAGTAAACGTCCACAAAGTCAGTGAGAAGATATTTCTTGCTGAAAAAAATCTTTGGCCTAAATTTAAATGATTGCTGAGGTTACTGAGTTTTAATAGTTTGCACAAAAACTTGCATTTACCACATTTTATTACTATTTTTCCTTTAGTAGACGTTGTGTTCAACATAGACATTAATCACAAGAATTCCCAGTCACACACTGAGCTTCCAACAGCACGTGGGGACACACAGGCTCATTTCATTTTTTTTTTTTTTTTTTTTAGATTTTATTTATTTATTCATGAGAGACATAGAGAGAGAGAGGCAGAGACACAGGCAGAGGGAGAAGCAGGTTCCATGCAGGGAGCCCGACATGGGACTCCATCCCAGGTCTCCAGGGTCACGCCCTGGGCTGAAGACAGCGCTAAACCGGTGAGCCACCAGGGCTGCCCCACAGGCTCATTTCAAAGGTAACTTTATAATGGTTCAGGATTGTACTAGTCACTTTAGGGGTCCAGTTTGTGTTTCCAACCCCCACAGTACTACAAATGCCTGTGTTTAAGCAGTAGATTCTAAATAAGTAATAACAACAGTGATTGCAAAGACAAGGAATCAGAGCATGAGTCAAGTTCGGTTTTGTAATCCCTTGTGAATACTTGGATTTTTGGTATTTTAAAAGATAAAACAGATAAAAAAAAAGATAAAACTGCAAGGTGAACATTTTTTATTAGAAAGCACAGAATTTATGTGTTAAATGTTTTGCTGAATTTGAATAGTATCTTCATAACTTTTTTTAAGTAGACTCCAAGAATGTTATCTTTATAAATTTTTTGTAAGCAAGCTCCACATCTGGCATGGAGCCCAACATGGGATGACCCTGAGATCAAGACCTGAGCTGAGATCAAGAGTCGGACACTTAACCAACTGAGTCACCTAGTGACCCAAATATTATCTTTAAAATAGAAATTTCTTGGGGATCCCTGGGTGGCTCAGCGGTTTAACACCTGCCTTCAGTCCAGGGCATGATCCTGGAGTCCTGGGATCGAGTCCTGCATTAGGCTCCCTGCATGGAGCCTGCTTCTCCCTCTGCCTGTGTCTCTGCCTCCCTCTCTCTCTCTCTCTCTGTGTCTCTCTCATGAATGAATAAATCTTAAAAAAATAAAATAGAAATTTCTTCCTGTTTTTAATTTTAAAATAATTTTTATTAAATTATAATGCTATTATTCATTACATGACCAACCAATACATAGGTACAAGGGCTCAAGTTTTTTCCTTTGTCAAAAAACAAAAAATTCCTACAACATTGTAATTAAAAAGTGGTAATCCATATTTCCCTTTTCATTAATCTAATAATTTCTGAAAAAAAGATTTTATTTATTTATTCATAAAAGACACAGAGAGAGGCAGAGACACAGGCAGAGGGAGAAGCAGGCTCCCTGTGAGAAGGAACTTCATCCCAGGACCTGGGGATCACACCCTGAGCCAAAGGCAGATGCTCAACCACTGAGCCACCCAGGTCTCCCAATATAATAATTTCTTTATTTGTATATTATATATACAAGTTTCAATAAACTATTTTAACTTTCTACATTTATTTTCTGACCATTGTTATTGTTTTATTTAAAGATTATTGCTGAAAATAATTTTGCCTTACAAAGGGTGGAGAAGTTAAGGAATAATTTATTCTTCTGTTATCTCAGTTTTGATTTTAGCACTCAACACTGATGATTTCATTCTATGACTTACCAGCTCATGTTTTTTTTTTTTTTTAAGATTTTATTTATTTATTCATGAGAGACACAAAGAGAGAGAGACAGAGACACAGGCAGAGGGAGAAGCAGGCTGCACGCAGGGAGCCCAATGTGGGACTCAGTGCCAGGACCCAAGGATCACGCCCTGGCCCAAAGGCAGGCACTAACCCATTGAGCCACCCAGGGATCCCCCAGTTCATAAGTTTGTCAGAGTGAAGTAATTTTTGAAAAGGGTCCATAGGTGGCATCTGCTCTAAGTGCTTGGCGAATTAAATCTTCATATTATCTTTCCCTGAGCGTGATTAGATTCCAACCTCTCCTTAGCATCCTGTCAGCATTGCCTCATTGTCATTAAGGATTTTGTGTGGCAGAGAAAGAAAAGCTTGAGAGAATTTTTTAATTTGTTGTTTTGGGTACTTTTTTTTTTTATGAAGAAAATGGAAAAATAAAATAAAAGGAGAAAATGGATATGGGGTAGCATTTTCCCCCCATTTATACTGTGGTTCAAAAGTTTTGTCCAAATGTGTCTGTCTAGGTATGGGTTTCTCTTGACCCATTGCACCTGAGATGTGGTTTAGCACTTCTGATCTGGTTAAACATCTGCACTCACAAATTCGTTCACTATCTCAGATCTATTTTACAATGGTTCTGATGTATTTTTTTCCCCTGACGTAACTGAAGGACACAGCACAGCCCAACCAGCAGTTATTCATCATTGCCATTTCAAGGCACACCATTCCTTCCAGCCAGTCCTGGTCATGTGCCCACCAGGGCTGTTACCCTCATCTCCAACCCTCCAGGCAGAAGCCCTCTCCTAGCCCACCTTTGGCCACTGTGTCCTTCCCATTGTTCTGAATTTTTCTTAAGGACACCAGTCGACTCTCTTTGCTCTCTATCCTTCTTTTCTGTCATCTTAACTTTTTCATCTCTTTGCCCTTCTCTCTCTACCTTGAGAATGATTTATCCTCTACATCACTATAGCATCCATTTTGCTATACCTCCCATGTTTTTTCCCCTAATTCTAGCATTCCCTTTTAATTTCCTTTCAATCTTTCCTTATCACATCATCCTCCCTTTAAAAAGCTTGCTGCATTTTTATTTCACTCAAGTGTGTTCTCACTATATTCTCTTATTTTAATAATATGTAACTCTCCCCTTGTTAAAAGTCCATTTTTTGCCTGTGGAGGCTAGCAGTTCTCTGAAGTTTTCTTCTGTATCCTACAGTGGGTCAATTCCTAGCACAAGCTCTTCCCGGAGTCTTCCGGAAGTTGTTTCCTTTCTTGTATTCTGCAAAAGTTTTTTTTTTTTTTTTTTTTTTTTTTTTTTTTTTTTTGTGAGGTTGGCTGCAGTGTTTTGTTCTCCAGACTCATCCTTGAATAAAGCAAGCTATGTCCAGACTGAAGCTTTATCACCAGGCATGCTCTTGAATCCATTCCCTGTGAAGTGGAATAACGCTTGAAGCCTCTCCCCAGATACAAATGGAGAAGAGATCACACACAGAGCTCTCACATCAATTTCCAGGCTTTCGCTAGCATTCACCTGTGCTGTCTCATAAGTGACATCTTTCTCTGGTGCCTCCTCATTGATTATGTCTCAATCCATTCCTTCCCCTTAGAAGTAACACTCTACCAACATTGCTCATACTTCTTTCCTTACTTTTATTTCTATAGTTTTATCACCTGTGTGGTAACACATCCCTAAACAATTTAATTAGTATTGACTTTTATTAACTCAATTTGTATAAAAGTTTACATGTTTTGTGACTTGCTTCTTTCACTCAATTTAATGAATCAGTGCCCTCCGGTCACACAGACAGACTCCGGTAGTTGACAAGGCTCCTATTGATTGATTGATTTTAAAGATTTTAAAATTTTATTTATTTATTTATTTATTTATTTATTTATTTATTTGACACAGAGAGAGAGGCAGAGATGCAAGCAGAGGGAAAAGTAGTATCCTTGAGGGGGGCCCGATGTGGGACTCAATCTCCCGGGGATCACCACCTGAGCCAAAGGTAGATGCTCAACCACTGAGCCACCCAGGTGCCCCAAGGCTGGGTTTATTATTCATTATGGTGAGGGACAGCACACACCAGCGTGGAGCAGTGGGCATCTCAGTAGCAGAGTTCCTGATTTATTATAGGCATTGAGCTTGCGTTAGGTGAACTGGGGGAGAGTTTAAGGAAGTGGGGCTTTGCTCTGGTTTGGATAATGCTGATCAGGAAGCCAGGTTATTCTGCTCTTGGGTATCACTTTGAATCTTACCTCAAAGAAAGGAAGACAAGACCGAGGGTAAAGTTATAATTGGAAAAGAAGCAGTAGTCCCTCATATAATTTCTATAAGAGAATATTGGGTCATTTTTGCAATTTGGGCAATATTAGTGTTTTGTCGGATGTCAGATGGGATAACAGTCGTTTTGGTTTTGTCTTGATCTATCATGGTCACAGAATGGCTTTGTCTGGTGCTGTCCTGTGAGAAATCATTTATGTTCATCAGAACACCAAGGCCTGGGTGGCTCCGGTGGCGCAGCGGCTTAGCGCGGCCTGCAGCCTGAGGTGTGATCCTGGAGACCTGGGATCGAGTCCCATGTCGAGCTCCCTGCAGGGAGTCTGCTTCTCCCTCTGCCTGTGTCTCTGCCTCTCTTTCTCTCTGTGTCTCTCATGCATAAATAAATAAAATCTTAAAAAAAAAAAAAAAAAAAAAAGAACCCAGGAGTTCTGTTACAAAAAAAAAAAAAAGAACACCAAGGCCTCCCTGTGAGTGGCTGAAAGCACCAGACTGGGTCCTGGATATCGGGGCAGCTTTTCTCTTTCTCAAATGCTGATGTGCTGCATCTGTGTCATTATGTGTAGCTCTAGTTTATTCATTTTCACCACTCAGTAGTGTTCTGTTCCACACTCAGCATAATGTATTTGTGTGGATTATAATACAACCATATTTCATTTATTTGTTCTACTCTTGATGGACATTTGAATTGTGTGTAAATAGGGCTCTGACAAATAACACCCCACTGGCCCATTGCTTGATTTTTCTGATGCTTTAAACTTCATGTGGTACATAGGAGCTGCAAGCCCCAGAATTCACTACAGTGTTCTTCCTCTTTGCTCCCACTCAGCACTTGACTTAGGAGGACCAGAACTTTCACAGTGCCACACACTTCCTGTTTCACTTATGATTGGGGACTCTTGAAAAGTTTTGAATGAAGTCAATAAAGATCGAGAGAGTAAAGATAGAGGAGAGGCAGAGAATGATACATAGGGTCCCAGTCAGGTGAAAGAAGATGATGTCCAGAGCCTGTGTGAAGGCGTTGGAATCTCTTCCACTGCAAAGTAAACCACCAAGACAGGAATTCCGGGAGGGGGGAGAGGGAAGTAATTGTAATTACTCTATTGGGCTGGGGTGGTCAGGGAAGTCTCTAGGGAAGACGTTAGATTGAAGTTGGATCTTGAAGTAAGGCTGTGATAGAGAAGAGCAGAAAGGGAGACAAGCTGGTCTAGGGTTAAGACAAAATTGTGTACATCAAACAGTAATGCAAGCATGGACGGTAAACGTGTGGGCAGTAACAGTGGAAGGAGGTTTAGATGAGAGTGAGGAAGGCTTGGCATCCAAGATAACAATGAAGTCTTCCTCCCTTGAGAGAGTTTGAGGGGATTTGTGCAAGGAAATAACAAAACCCATGTTTAATAATTGTTGTGCCATTAATAGCATTTCAAACTAGATTGGACTAGGGTCTGGGCATGAGTGAGTTAGAATGAGAAAGAAGAGAAAGAAGGGTCAGGTCTTAGGCACCCTCACAGCTTCAGCAAAATGCTTTCAATCAGCAATGGAAACAGCAGACCATAAACCATACAAACTAAACACTGACTCCATTCTCTCCTCGACAAAAACCCTACCTTATTCTATAGGAGTGTTTGTCCATTTGCTGCCTAGTAGCCAATCAGGAGACAGTTTAGACTGGTGGAAAGAATATTTTTTAGAAAAACGAAAAGCTTCAAATGTATGGAAAAATATGAATACATTTGCCTACTGTCAGAATTAACAAATGTTAATATTGTGTGACATTTGCTTTTGATATTTTATTAAAAAAATATTGTAGACTGAATTCCATTCCTTTTCCTATCCTCATAGGCAACCACAATCACACATTTGATGTTGACCTTTTCCTATGATTTTTGATTTATTTTTTAAAGATTTTATTTATTTACTCATGAGAGACACAGAGAGGCAGAGACATAGGCAGAGGGAGAAGCAGACTTCCTGTGGGGAGCCCGATGATGGACTCATCCCAGGACCCTGCGATCATGACCTGAGCCAAAGGCAGACGCTTAACCACTCAGCCACCCAGGTCCCCCTCCTATGATTTTTTAAATAAAAATTTTTATTTTTATTTATTTTTTAAAAAGATTTTATTTATTTATTCATCTGAGACACACAGAGACAGAGGCAGAGACACAAGCAGAAGGAGAAGCAGGCTCCATGCAGGGAGCCCAACGTAGGACTTGATCCTGGTACTCCAGGATCATGCTCTGGGCCAAAGGCAGGTACCCAACCGCTGAACCACCCAGTCTTCCCAATAAACATTTTTAAATAAAAATTTTTTTTAAATGTTTAAGAGGTATAACACAATGATTTGAAATACATAGTGAAATGGTTACCAAGTTAAGCTAATTAAAATATCATCTCCTCATATAGCTATTTTTTGTGAATGATGAGAGCTCCTAAAATCTATAAATATCCACTTTTTATTTATTTAATATTTATTTATTTATTTGAGAGAGAGAGAGCACATGCATGAGTGGGGCGGGGATAGGGGAGGGACAGAGGGAGAAGCAGGCTCCCCACTGAGCACAGACCCCCATGAAGGGCTGGATCCCAGGACCCTGAGATCATGGCCTGAGCTGAAGTCAGACACTTAACCAACTGAGCCACCCAGATGCCCATAAATAATTCTACTTTTTATTGCCAAACAATATTTTGTTGTATGGCTATACTCATTGTCTTTGATATGTAATTATTAAATTGTGAAAGAGATGAAGATTTTGATATATTTGACCATGTTTCTTCTGATTTGATTTGACTTATTGAGTTGTACCATGTGTTGTATATTAATGATAATTTCCTAGCCAAGAGTATTGAGATATTTTTTCCCAGTTCGTATATGTTCAAATTTGTTTTTCTCTTCCTTTAAGACTTTAAGATTATGTGTCCTAGAAAGTGTTTTTGTATGCCAAGATTATCCACCAAATAATAAATTCACTAAAGTTTTAAACTACTAATATTATAATTTTATTTTTTATGTTGAAAATCTTTAAATCTTCTGGAATTTTTTTGGATATAAAGAATATGGTAAAAGACCATTTTATTTTTTTTTCATTCCTAGGCAGTTTAACTACCACTATTTATTAATACATCTTTCCTCCTCCTCACCTCCCATAAATTTGATCCATCTACCTTTTTCACACATTAAGTTCAATAGATATTTGGAGTTATTTCTGATCATTCTATTCTAATCTATTTAGCTTTCTATTTCTTCTCCGGAATAAAATATGTTGATTATTGTAACTTCATAAGACATTTAAAATATGGTTGTACTCATTATTTCCCCATTACTGTTTTCAGAATTTAAAAAATTACCCATTTCCATTTGCTAATGAACTTTAGTACTATTTTCTCATGTTAAAAAAAAACACGTTGGTGATTTATTTGGTTCTGCACTGAATTTATAGATTAATTAAGGAAATTAATATTTTTATAACTGTGGAGAGTCGGCTCTCTTACTGCTGTAAGCAAAGAGGGAAAATCTAAAGTGGAAAAGGAGGAGGAAGAAGAGGAAAAGGAAGAGGAAGAAAAGAAGAGACATTTTCCTTCATAATTCACATTTAAAATTTAACAAATTGCATTTTCTCTCTGAATAGCACAAAACACTTTTAAAACATCACCCCAGTTTCTAAAATATCACATGCAATTACTATTTCTAATTTATAGACTGAAAGTTCAAGGCAGAATCTTGGCCAAGTTCTTTAAGTTTTATATATTTATTCTTAAATGATTTCCTTTCTTTTGAATATTTATGAAGAACTGAGTATAAATCTTTCCTGCCTTTAGGCTTTTGGCAGCTTCTGTCAGAGTGACGTGAAATAATGGATGGGCTTAATAGAAAAGCTATATATATACACAGGCGCATGAATCTAATTGATGGTGACTGTATTCTGATATAAGTTACTTTCTGTAGATGTTGAGTTTTATCCCAACTTTGACTCTTTTCCACTGTCAAAATTATTTCCAGATTATCCAAAGTGGTAGGTAATAAACAGAGAAAGAAATTAAGGCTCATTCTTAGCTTCTCATACCTCTTAATTTTGAACAGTTTCCTTTGGAGAATCATAAAATTAAAGGTTATTTTCTTGCAATTTTTTTCCTCCTAAATATTTGGATAACACACTGGGGTGACTAAATGGATAGTTCAAATCTCCCATGAAGACAGCCAATCTGTAAAGCAAAGCTAAGAGAATGGAGAGTCCAAATGCACTTGGAGTACCTGGAAATTACACCTGGCAGCCCGCAACCTTTTGTGCTTCTTTGCTGTACGGTATTTTCTGGCAGCAGGCTTTCAAGGGTACCTTTATTTCACTGATTACTAAATTAGTGTTGGATTTAATGAGGGAGATCTGTCCTTTTATTTGTGCCTTTTTTCCTTCTTCTTCTTACTTAAAAAAAAAAAAAAGGATCAGCATCACAAAAGCTTTGTACATTTCTAGTTTGCTTTTGATGATGTGACCATTTGCTCCCATCTATCTCCATGGTAATAAGCTTCCTCCAACCCCCACTCTCCGAAGCCTCAGATACTTAGGAAGCTTCAGGACTGGGGTAGAGTTGCATGCTAAAATGATGTGGAGAAACAAATTGGTCTTTGTAAATAGGCCCCATCTTCAAAGCATTCGAATATCCTTCAAAATGTGATCCATTTTTCTGTGCTTGAAAACAGGTGTATTTTAGATAAAATATTCAAAAGTAAAATTTGCATCTCAAGAAATGCATGACAATAAGTGCCTGTATTCCAAAACAAGACTTGGACAGGATTTTAAAGCTGGAAAAAGCCTCAGACTTCATCTAGGACAGAATTTTATTAAACATTTGAGGAAACTGAGGCTTAATACAGTTCATTGTCTTGCATCTAATCATAACTTGGAGCTGGGACTTTTGTCTTCCAGAAACTATTCTTTCCTCTGTTACCAATATTTCAATAATAATAATTAATAACAAATATTATGGATTGTTAATAGTATTTTGGATATTAATAATAGCTATTAGTAGTATTAATAAGAGAAAATGCACAGAAGATGTGCTATAAAATGCGAGTAACTATTATTATGTCTGTGCTAGGCAACTTTTCCCTATAACTTGAAGTCCATTCGGATTTGACCTTTTGGGATGCCTGGGTGGCTCAGCGATCTGCCTTCGGCCCAGGGCATGATCCTGGAGTCCCGGAATCGAGTCCCACATCGGGCTCCCTGCATGGAGCCTGCTTCTCCCTCTGCCTAGGTCTCTGTCTCTCTCATGAATAAGTAAATAAAATCTTAAAAAAAAAAAAGGGAGTTGATCTTTCAGATTTCAATTACTGTTCTTTTATACACTCATAGAAATCAATATTCCTAAAAGATGATTTATAGATATATATGTATAACACATAATACATAAATAGAATATTAACAGTGGTAGCTTCTGAGGAGTGAGTTAGAAGTCCTTTTTTATGATTTTATATATTTAAAATTTTCTATGTTAAAATATATTACTTCTAAGAAACAAAGTCTTTTTTTTGACAGAAAGAGCACAAGCAGGGGGAGCAGCAGGCAGAGGGAGTGGGAGAAGCAGGTCCCTTGCAGAGCAGGGAGCCTGACACGAGGCTTGATTCCAGCACCCTGACATCATGACCTGAGCTAAAGGCAGACGTCTACCCGACTGAGCCACCTAGGCGCCCCAATGAAGAGTCGTTTTAATTTTAGAAAGAAAATTCATACATTTGATGCTTAAGATATAAATCATTCATTCATACTTGGCCTGATCTCACTGTTCTTTTCCTACAAAATGCAAAACAATGTATGGTTCACAATAGCTGGAGATACTCTGTCCTGCTCTACCTACTAAGACTTAGTTCTGGGCCCGGGGTGGCTGCATTTCCTCATTATTCACAACATACCTGGGATTCTCACTGAGCCAGGAGAGAATGGACTGTAGAACCCAAGATCTTTGTAAAGAATATCCCCTTCACAGTTTTTTTTTGACCCACATTTTGTTTATTATTTTGTTTGGGAGCAATTTTTAAGGTAGAGATAATATTAATGGCTACTACAGAGGGTTTTTCACCTGAAAACCTCACAATACTTCACATGCCTTAACCCATTTATGATCTCATTAAGGTATGTATTTGGTCTTAAAGACTCATCGTGGTTCTACCAATGAAACCCAAACAATCAATTGCATTTAGGAAGCCATGGTAAACCCTCTGAGCACAAAGAGGTGTTCAAGAATAACAATAGCAGTGCAGCCTGTGACACAGTGACAGTCCCCAGCCTAGTGCCCCATGGATGACAAATGCTAAGAAAATGTTCCATGACTAAAGCAGCTCCAATTCAGAGATTACATCAGGCTTGATTATCTGTTCAGGTATCTGCCCCCCAGGTAACCTATGCATTCTGATCATGCACCATCTGCCTAAACAGAGTCAGTTGCAAGCTATAAGTTTATCTCTGTTTCTAACCATGCAAAATATTGCAAACAGCTTAGTTTAATCTCTGTTAATTTTCTTCCTGCTTGACTAAAACTGAAATCAACTAGACCCAAACATCCTTTATTATCAACAGTAAGATTGATCAATTCCTTTTTATAGAAGGATCATGCTTGAGCCTTTGAGAAGCTATCTAATACTCACTTACCATATCTTCTTTTACATCTGACTGAACTACCTTCCTGGGAACAGCTCTAATTGGATACCCGAGAAGAATGAGAAAGGAACATATAACTTATACTGAGACATTAAAAATTAATGGGAAGTAACTAAGTATCTTGAAATAATTGTCCAAAATATGCCTCTAGATTTTTACCCCAGATCTGCTACTTCTCCAGGAGTCATCTCTTCTTAATATATGGTACTGGTATTTACCAGGTTGCTCAAACTAAAAACCACAGAGACACTCTTGGCTCCTGTCTTCCCCTTACTGCCAAATTCAGTCTGCTGGCAAGTCCTGTTAGCTCAACTTTTAAAAAATTCCTGCATTTCTCTGCTTTTTTTTTTTTTTTTTTTGCTTTCCACAGCTGTTCACTGGGCCAAGCCCCTGTCATCTTGCATTTGAACAACACCAATGACTCCTAACCAGTCCTCCACTTCTGACCTGCACTGCAATCTCTTCTCCCCATGGTAGCCAGATTTAACACATAGATCAGATCATGAAAGGTCAATACCTCTGGCAAAAGAATCCCTTCTTATAGAATGAAATCCAAACTCCTTTTTGCCCAGAGTCCCCCTACTCAATCTAGTCACTGCCTACTTCAAGCCATTTCTCCCATTCTCTCCCCGACTTTCCTGGCTGTGCCAACTTCTATGCTGTCCCTAGCTCTGCAGATGCTCCTACATGCACAGAAAGCTTTTCTCCAAGGACCTTCACATAATTTTCCCATTTACATCATTTAAGTCTACCCAAATGCTTTTTCCCCAAGAAGGCTTTCCCTCATCATCCTATCTAAAATAGCATTTCCGGGATCCCTGGGTGGCGCAGCAGTTTAGCGCCTGCCTTTGGCCCAGGGCGCGATCCTGGAGACCCGGAATCGAATCCCACGTCGGGCTCCCGGTACATGGAGCCTGCTTCTCCCTGTGCCTGTGTCTCTGCTTCTCTCTCTCTCTCTCTCTCTCTATCATAAATAAATAAAAATTAAAAAAAATAAAATATCATTTCCCTCTTTCTCTTCTTGACTTGCTGGCTCTTAATACTATTTGAAATGATGTTATATAATTTAACTTGTTTGTTTTCTGTCTCTGCTTCTAGAATCCAATCTTCACAAGGATGGATGGGGTCTTTCTTGTTATGCACTATGATCTCAGCTCCAAGAGCAGTTCCTCACTCAATAAATATTGTAGGATGAATGAATGGTCCTGCCTTAATCCTTTCTTCTCTGAAAAAAGAGCATTTGGTGGATGTAGATCAATGTTGGAGGTAATCAAGATATCTAGAGAATAATAGATCAGCATGTGTCCTATACAATAGCAAGCACATTGCATTTCTACCATGGATCACTGTAGATGTAAGTGAGCACTTCATAGGGATATTTGGACCCCATATTTCTGTAGCTCAGAGAGGTGCTACCGCAACAGATAAACACTAAATGCTATGTAAGACTCACTGTACTAATTTATAAAAATTGTAATCATTTATGTAAGTGCTTATTGCCCCTTCAGGTGGTTATCTTCAGGGCAGAGACCATGGCTTGCTCATCAGCCTGTATTTTCTGACAGCAATCTGCAAACAGTAGGTAATGTGTAAATATTAGTGAACTGAATGAAATTGGTCCTTTCAAAATTGGCATGAATTTTTAGATTCTAGGATGTGTATATGTGTGTCTGTGTACATTCAAACTAAAAATATCTATTTTGAAGTGATTGGACTTAGAAGACATGTCAGTTCTCCCTAATTCAGTTTATTAATTATCACAATCCCAATAAATATAGCAACAAAATAAATACATTTTTATGGGGACAAATTAGCTGATACTAAAACTTATATGAAAAAATAAAGAGGCAAGAACAATCAGGTAGAAGAAAAACTGTGAGTGGGGAGACTAGCCTGACCAGATACTAAAATATTCTATAAAGCCCTTATAATTAAAATGTCTTCTATTCTTAGATAGGATGATCCAACATCACAGAGATACCAATCTTTCATAAGTTAATTTTTAAAAAAGATTTTGTTTATTTATTCATGAGAGATACAGAGAGAGAGAGAGAGAGGCAGAGACATAGGCAGAGAGAGAACAGGCTCCCTGCAAGGAGCCCGATGTGGGACTTGATCTTGGACCCTGGGATCACGCCCTGAGTGGAAGGCAGAGGCTCAACCGCTGAACCACCCAGGCATCCCGTAAGTCAATTTTTAAAAAAGAGTTTAACATTTTTAATTTTAGAGAGAGAAACACAGAGAGAGACAGAACAAACTGGGAGAGGGGCAGAGGGAGAGAGAGAATCCTCATGTCGATTCTACACTAAGCACAGAGCCCAACACAGGGCTTGATCTCATGACCCTGAGATCATGACCTGAACTGAAACCAAGAGTCCAGTGCTTAAGCAACTGAGCCACCTAGACTCCCCTTCTAAGAGTATTAATTATTGTAATCCCAGTAAAAAGAACAACAAGCTCTTTTATGGAGCCAGACAAGTTGATACTAAAGCTTATATGAGGAAAATAGTAAAATATCATCAGGAAAATAATTTAAAAATTCAGAGAATGATTAGACCTATAAGTTATTAAAACATCCTATAAAGCCTTTATAATTCAAACAGTGTGGTCTTGTGAAATAGAACAATATACATACAGAAATTTAGTATATGGAGAAATGTCATCTCAAACCACTGGGGAAAAGATGAATTTCTTCATAAATGGTGCTGGGACAAACGGTACATTTGAAAAAAGATAAAATGAAAACCCATACCTAATACCATAGTCAAGAATTAGTTCAAAATGGTCAGGGATCTAAATACAAAACACTAAATCATACAAGTATTAGAAGACAATACGAGTGAATTCTTTAACCCTGGAGTGGGGAAAGATTCAAAATCTAAAAGCAATAAAGAAAATACTTAAATATATCTGATAACATACAAAATTTTTAGAAAGGGTTCTTTTTTTTTTTGGCATGGCTAAGAACCCGAGAATAAACAAAATCAAAAGACAACTAAAATATTGGTAGAAAACATTTGTAAGATACAGCAGAGATGGAGGGCTTATATATCCTTAATGTGTAAAGAACTCTTAAAAATGGAGAGACAAAGGACCAAAAACCTGATAGGAACATGTGAAAAACACATTGATAGACAATTCTGCTAAGAGAACAGAAAAAAGTTTTAATTTATGGTTAAATAAATAAATCACCCACAGAAAGAAAAAAAGAAAGAAAAAAGAAAGAGAGAAAGAGAAAGAAAGAAACTTGCCTCAGTCTCCATCAACAAACAGAAGGCCAAAAGAAGATAGCTCAGGAGAGTTTAATAGAGTCAAGATTTAGGGAAACTAATAAAGAATAATGAGTGTCTGGAACTAGCAAGAGCCAGGAAGCCATTACTACCCTAGGTCTTTCAAATGAGAAGGCTGTCTGGGGAACTATGGAGCCAATCCACAATAGCTCAACTGGGAGGGAACTGCAGGAATAAATGCCAGGACTTCATTCATCCCCCACCTCCATCCCCCATAAACCTGCTGGTATTGCCTAGTGGCTGAACTCAACCAGAAGCCTCCTGGAACATAGAGCAAGTGAAAACAGGTAAAGACAACTGGAAAGATGAATGGAAAATATTAAGAACACCAAGTATTTTAAACACAGTGTGCATCGAATATAAAACTTGAGTCACAAAACGAAATAGTCACAAGGCAACTTTATGTAGAAGATAAGAACTTAGAGTCTGCTCCCCTTTATGAATGACAACTGGACAGAAGTCGAGTTGTATCTGAATTTCTGTTCTCATGAAGTTTTATCATAGGTGTTATTATAGCCCTTGTAATGAAAGTGTGGCGGATAAAGCTAACCAGGGATTTTTGACTCTAGTCCTGTTGAGAATGAGACAATGTCTCCTCTCCTTGATTTTGGTCAGGCTGTCTGCTTTGACTACAGAGCATTGTGGAAGTGCTGTTCCAGGCTTGGCCTTAAAAGCCTGGCACCTTCTATTTCTATCTCTTGGGATGTTGACTGGAGTCCTGAGTTGCCCTGTAAAAGTCTGACAATCCAGAGGCTGCCATCTAATGAGGAAGCCTAAGATGGAGCCATAAAGAAACCTTGCGGAGGGAGAGAGGAGGAGGAGGAGGTGGAGGAGGGGGAGGAGGAGGAGGAGGGACAGAGAGTGAGAGAAAGAGATTGAGAAAGATGCCCAGCCGGCGCCCCCCAAGGCTTCAACTCATTTCAGGTGAGGTCCCGGGCATTCTGGGACAGAAATGAGCTGAGCCTTGCTGTGTCCAGTCCAAATATCATCATTATAAGCTGTTGTTTCCAGCCACTGAGTTTATCATACATCAAGAGGTCCTGTGGACAGAATGTGGTACTTGGAAGTGAGGTGCTGCTGTAATGAATCTCTAAACTACATGACATTGGCTTTGGGACAGGGTGACAGGGGGACACACAAAAGGCTGTGAGGGGACCGCTGGTGAGGGGATGAAGGACTGTGAGGAAAATGTGGTCAGAGGTTGGAAAACACAGAACCTTTGTTCTATAATGGCCTAGAGTGTGGCTGGGCCGTTGGCTGCTTAGTAACTCACGGGGTGGCGGGGAGCTAAGTGGGCAGAATGCAGAATGTGCGCCCTGGCTTCTCCTAGCTGCCTGCCACAGGGTCAGGGTACGAGACCAGAGGGGTGACCCAATGGAGAAGCCGATCAGGCGTTCAGCAGAATGGGAAGGAAGTACAAGGAAAGCAGCATTTACAGTGTTCTAAGCTAAAATAGTTTCTCAGCCCCACTCCCTCTCATGAAAGGACTTCCAAATGAGAAAGGACTTCAGGGCTAAGGTCAAGTCCCGAGTGTGGCTGTGAGGAGCTTTGCTGGAGAACCTAGGGGTAGTCCCCACAGTACTTCCAGGAATCTTCAGGCTGTGCCTCATAGACCGGCTCGGTAAGCAACAGAACTTTCGAAAATTTCAAGGGTGTGCTCCACATCGGCCTCAGAGGAGGTTCCAAATTCCTAATGTGCGAAACGGGCATATTCACATCTAGTGCCGGCCTAGTAAACAAAACACTGTCCATTCGTTCTAGATAGAGCCGACTGGGGATCCCTGGGTGGCTCAGAGGTTTAGCACCTGCCTTTGACCCAGGGTGTGATCCTGGAGACCCGGGATCGAGTCCCACATCAGGCTCCCTGCGTGGAGCCTGCTTCTCCCTCTGCCTGTCTCCCCCCACCCCCGTGTGTGTCTCTCATGAATAAATAAATAAAATCTTAAAAAAAAAAAATAGAGCTGACTTTCTACTCTGGGCCAGGTGCCGTACTACTGCTTGTAGATTCCTGATAGGTATCAATCTTCCAGACTCTGGAACAAGAAATGGGCATTTCTAGGAATTCATGGAAATTCTCAAAGTCATAAGATATCTATATTTCTCTTTAATACCTTCTTTACATGTTTTTTTTAAAGATTTTATTTATTTATTCATGAGAGACACAACAGAGAGAGAGAGAGAGAGAGACAGGCAGAGGGAGAAGCAGGCTCCATGCAGGGAGCCCGATGTGGGACTTGATCCCGGGTCTCCAGGATCACACCCTGGGCTGAAGGCAGGTGCCAAACCGCTGAGCCACCCGGGCTGCCCTCTTTACATGTTTTAAATGACTGACCATAATAAACAGTGAACCATTTTTCTTTTTTTCCCCCCCATTTTTCTATAATAGTGTTATACTAAATGTTTCTGAAGCTTTCTGTGAAAAAGAAAAAGGTAGTAATAAATGCATGGTTTATTATGATCATGTACCAATTATGTATTGGTAGAAAATAATACTACATTTCAATGACATGTAAAAGTAATCCTTATCTGGTATAGACTTTTGATAATAGAAAATATTAAAAGAGGGGCTCCTTGGGTAGCTCAGTTGGTTAAACATCTGCCTTCAGCTCAGGTCCTGATCTCAGGGTTCTGAGATCGAGCTCCCCTCACCCTCCCCAATCAGGCTCCCTGCTCAGTGGGGAGACTGCTTCTCCCTCTCCCTCTGCTCCTCCCCGCTGCCTGTGCTCTCTCCCTTTTAAATGAATAAAATCTTTTTTTAAAAAATAAAACATTAAAAGAAGGAAATATCAACATAAAACTAAAGACATAAGTAATTTTAAAAATTGAAAAATACACTTAAATTTTAAGTTATCATTCTTAAAACGAAATTTATAAACATGTAAAGTGTGAATTGCCCTAATTGTCTTCATCCTTCTCTTATGACAAATATTCCAAGTGTAGAAAGATCTTTCATTGTGTGTTGACATGTTTTGAATTGTTGGGAGTGTGTCTAGAAGCATCTTCTAGAGTTGGTCGTTAAGGTACATGCTGCTTAGTGTATAATACACGCTCTTTTTTTCCTAATGATTAAAATATTGTCTTCTCTGATTTTGATCGTGCCCTTGAAGTCCATATTCTGTTTGCTAATTCAGACTTTAGATCAGTGTCAGACTTCACGATGGATAGACCACAACACTTCTCTTTGCAATTTCTTCTGATAAAGCATATTTTCCTTCACAAGTCTTTCCATTAATGATTCTACTAATTGAACTACTTCATTCTTGTTTGCCAAAGCAAAAAAGTTGTCCACCTCATGTAAACTACTAACATTGTTTAAATGTTTAATGAAGGATATTAGACCTTTATTCTGCATCAAGCAATTTGATTCTAATTTCTTTTAAAAGCATACTGGTCAAAGCAGAATTCTGATTTTGTTTAGAAGATTTTGCATCACAGTTGTTACTTCATGCTTCAACTGCTACTCAAACTGGTTTTAAGCAATTTGAAGTGTCTCCTTCTGTTTCAAAATATTCCTCTTTACAAAAGTATCCTAGTTTCAGTAGGTAGAAAATAATTTTTATCAGATCTAGAGTCTTTAGAAATCTTTCCATCTTTTTTTTTTTCCTTTTAGTGTGTTCCAGGGTGTTTTGCAGCTCAAAATGATCTGTAAAAAAATTTTTCCTATTCTTATTGCAAAAGAGAATTTCTCACTGGTGAAAATTTTTAAAAGTTTTACCATTTTTCTTCTAGAATTGCCAGAAGGACAACACCTTGCAGTTCATAGTGATTCATGCCAGCTACATCATATGAATTACTTGCTTTCATCTTTCTTGTGTTCAGAACCTGCAGTGTGTGTGCTTCCTCTGCTTGCTAGCTGTTCTTGATGCTCCATCTTTTAAGTGTTTGAATAAAAATGCTTTGGTTACAGGAAAGGCAAGGAGTGTAACTGATGAAAACTTCCCCAATTTTTTTCACCATATGATCATTAATTATAGATACTGGTGGATTCCTTCAAATGGGTAACATCTCCATGAAGATTGTTGAAATTTATTTCCTGTGAGAAGAATCATAATACTTTCCTCAACTGATTTCTCAACTGATTCTTCCTGGAATTCAGAACAACAGCAACCCTCTGAGAAACTCTGGGAGGGAATTCTGCATAGAAATATCATTCTGTAACAGGTGCTTGGGATCCTGCAGGGGGTGAGAGAGACCCAGATGCTCATGTAAACACAAATGAATGAGCTGTTTCAGGTAGTGAAGAAAAGAGGGTGATGTGTCCGGGGATGGGTGTGGTATGTTTAATTAATATTAAGGTGTGGTGGCATGTAATAGGAAAGCTACAAGTAGCAGTGATTTAAAGAAACAGTTTATTTTTCTTCTACATAAAAGATACCTAGGGCAGCCCGGGTGGCTCAGCGGTTTAGTGCTGCCTTTGGCCCAGGGTGTGATCCTGGAGTCCCAGGATGGAGTCCTACATCAGGCTCCCTGCGTGGGGCCTGCTTCTCCCTCTGCCTGTGTCTCTGCCTCTCTCTCTCTCTCTCTGTGTCTCTCATGAATAAATAAAATAAAATAATAAAAATAAAATAAAATAAAATAAAATATACCTAGAGGCTGATATTGTATGCTCTGTCCCAATTCTATAGTTTCATTAGTTTTTTTCTGGCTCCTGTTTGTCATCACTGACATCTCAGGATATAGGAGGCTTCCAGAAGTTCCAGTTATTACATCTGCATTCCAGATAGTAGGAGAAAGGGAAATAGGAAGAAGGGTGTGTTTGCTTCTCTTCAAGGAGAATTCTAGGAGGTCCCACTCAATGTTTTCACTTACATCCCATTAGGTAGAAACATGGCCACATGGAGCTGCTAGCAAGGCTGCGAAGTGTGGACTGGAATCCTGGGCAGCAATGTGCCCGGCTAGAGAGCAGGGTTCTGCTGGGAAGGGCAGACAGGAGTGGGTGGTTTAGGAAGTCTTTTCCTAGGAAGTGGCAATTAATCTGGAACGTGAATGATAAAAAGCCTCTAGTTAGATGATGGGAGCCAAACATTTCAGGCAAGGACAACAGCTGGGGAAAACGTAGGTATAGGAAAAGGTATGATGTGAGGAAGGATGGAAGGTACGAGAAGAGAGGAGAGCATCCTGGACGTAGGCAACAGCTAGACCATCTAGGCTTTTACCTGTTACCATGAGAGCTTTCTGTTCATTTCTTTCTCTCTCTTTTAAAAGTTTTATTTATTCATGAGACATACAGAGAGAGGCAGAGACATAGGCAAAGGGAGCAGCAGGCTCCATGCAGGGAGCCTGATGTGGGACTTGATCCCGGGACTCCAGGATCAGGCCCTGGGTCAAAGGCAGACGCTCAACCACTGAGCCACCCAGGTGTCCCCTTTCTGTTCATTTCTAAAAATTTACTAGAATGCTTAGCTCTAATAGTCGCTAGAGAAATTTATTCTTACATACACTGGAAGTGTCTTGGTCTAATCCTGATTTCATCCTTGATTATTTAACAGGATGTGGCAAATTATTGTTTGTTCTGCCTTTGATTTGTCTGTGGGCAACATGTATAATTATATTTGATCATTAGCTGCCTCAGTGAGAAACAGATAATATCACATAGCAGATCCACTGTGGAATGCTTTCTGTAGGGGTGTGAGGTGCAGCAGATAGGAGGGCTTTGGGCACAGGGTGGGGGGTACTAATAAATTAGAAATAGTACCATATCTGTGGATTTGTGGTTGGCTCTTTCAGGATGTGTAAAAGTCAAGAAAAGCTTTTCAAAAATCACTCCTTTTCCACTTTCTAATCTTTTTTCTTTCTAAGGTCATGACCCTTCGGTAGGAATCTATATGCTACTACTGGGCCAGGCTATACAACAACATTTACATATGTAAATGTTCACTGGAGTTTTCAGTATCTGTTGCATATTCTGTGCTTCTCTAAAGCTCAAGGCGAAGCTAAGCAAGTGCAATGGGAACTTTCAGCTGGTAGGGGAATTGCCACAAATGCCTGTCTGTGGTCTCCCTCTAGGGGACTAGTTGGGCATAACATTTGAAGGCCGCCTGACAACCGTGTTTCTCCACTATCCTCACCTGCCAATATCCACTCGCCTTAAGTGATGATGCAGCAGTGTCTCCTGAGCGGAGCACAACCTCCCATATGCTTGGGCAACCAAAGAAATGAGCTGTAAATATGAGCTTGAGGTCTTTTAGGTAAAGACTCAGACCTCCCCCACCACCACCACCCACACTTCCTCTCAGTTCATGTTATTCCAAAGTGTTTGGTGGTTTTTCTCTTTGTCCAAATGCTTGGCATTCTACTACCTTCATGTCACAACCATCCTTGGGTGCCCTGAATTTTGTCTTCTTCCTAATAGTTCTCCTGGCTGTTGACCTCCATGCTGTATGTATGTGTGTGTGTGCATGTGCACCTGAGTGTGTGCATGTCCTACTGCCTGCTTGGGTGGGGCTTGAGATAAGAGTGTGAAGGTGAGTGTGTTGGGGCATGTGGGAGGGAAGTGTAAAGGGGTCCAAACTCCCCATCAAAGGAACTGAAGCTGGTAAGATTCCCTTGTGACTCAATTTTTTCCCTCAACAAACATGAAATGTATGGGGTGCCTGGGTGGCTCAGTTGCTTAAGCGTCTGCCTTTGGCTGGGGTCATGATCCTGGAGTCTTGGGATAGAGCCCCATGTCTGGCTCCCTGCTCCACAGGGAGCCTGCTTCTCCTGCTCCCTCTGCTGCTCCCTCTCTCTAAAATAAATAAATAAAATCTTAAAAAACTAAAAACTGTGAAATGTACAGACATGGAAACACTTTGAATACATTGGTTTTGGTAAAGATTAACAAGATAAGTTAACAGTGATCCTGTGTGGTAATGCCTTAAGGTTTACAGTAAAATCATTATAATCGAGTAGATGACCTAGAATAATGCAAAATGAAATGTGCTGTATCACTGCATTCCCAATATGAAAGGAAATAGAGAAGCCTCCTTTTCCTTGTGGAGGCAGTTGTGTTGAGGTGAAGGCAGCACTGCAATCATCTGAAGAACGGGGACTGAGTTTTTACTTGTCTGTTTACCATTTCTGGGACTCAGGGCCAGTCATGGGCTCTGAGTCTCATCTGTTAAAGTGAGGGTATTAGTGTTCATCCCACAGGACTGGAACAGGGATCAAGTGAGACTGTGAGAAAGTCCTTTGTATGTAGTGAAGTCCTAATCAAATGTGGAGTTTTATTGTCAGAGAATAATTCTATAGGTAACCCCTGTGTTTTTTAAGGTGGAGAGGTAAGGCCCAGGATGTTGAAAAAAGGACAATACTGATGGGCTAAGTAGTTCGATTAGATCAAGTATTTATGTAAATATTTTCCAGAAAATTCTCTGTTAGCCGCTGCAGATTGACCCTCCCACCCTTCCCACTACAATTTGTTAGTTCATATCCCAGCAAAACTGGCTGAAGATGTTATAATCATCACCAACCTTCAGTGTTTCCTCTCACCAACCCGTCTACAAAGCCAAGATAATTAGATTTCTAAGAATTACCTACGATAGTATTACTCCTCTGCTTAAACCTAACATGGCAGCTCCTTATTGTCTGTAAAACAGAGGCCTTAGGATGGCATCTGAAGCTTTTTTAAGTGTTGGCCCCAACTTCTCTAACTTCATGTTCTCCTAATCCCCATCTACTATCCAATATGGCAGGAAGGATCTGGCCTCTCCAGCAGAGAACACAATTATGTCCAAGACAGCCACCTGAAGAAGTCAGATTGAGTGGCCAGTATGGTTAGAAATATGAGGCAGATCAGAGATCAGATGCCAGGTGAACCCAAGATCCTCAGGAGGTGAAGCGTGAGGGTCAGAGATGGTGACCTGAGTCAGACAGGCCTGGTGAGTTCATGGGGTGCTGATGATTTGGTACATGGTACACAGGCCAGAGTCAAAGGCACAGATGGCAGTCACACACTCGGCCCAATGAGCCCATCCTCCTCTGTAGGTCCTTTGTGCTGGCTTCTTCTTCTTTTTTAAAGATTTTATTCATTTATTCATGAGAGATACACACATACAGAGGCAGAGACACAGGCAGAGGGAGAAGCAGGCCCCATGCAGGGAGCCTGATGTGGGACTCGATCCCGGGTCTCCAGGATCACATCCTAGGCTGAAGGCAGTGCTAAACCGCTGAGCCACCCAGGCTACCTATGTCCTGGCTTCTTAATTTCAGTCCTACCTTTATATGAAGAGCACCAGCTCTTTAGCCCTGGCCGGGGGGCTTCTAAAAGGCATATTGACCTGTGCCTGGAGAGAGTGCCTCTCTGTGGCTTGTCGAGGGCTTTCACTCTCAGCATGAAGAAATCCCCTGTGTGCAGGGATGTGACATTCCCCTACAGACCAAGTAGCACTGTGGACGTAAAGCTGATAAGATACACATGACCTTACATAACTGGTTATGAAGTTCTGTTGAATTGGCATCTATCATGTCTTGAGATTAAGAACCTAAATAGAATCAGCAAAGAATATTTGTCTTGTTTGCAGTGGTGGCAACCATTTAAACACTTTATTCATGGGGTGCCTGTCTAGCTCAGTCAGATCTTGGGGCTATGAGTTCAGATCTCATGTTGGGTGTAGAAATTACATAAATAAACTTAAATAAAATGAATACTTTGTTCAGAAAGCAAATTATCCCCATGGTTGCCAGTGCTGCCTACATGTTAGAATTGGCTGGGGAACCTCACAAATGTTGGGATGCCTCAGCCCTGTGTCAGAATACTTCAGCTTCATCTTTGGGGTGTGGCCAAGCTTTAGGATTTTTTGAAAAACTCCCCAGGTGATTCAAATGTACAGCCACTGCTCTGGTGGAATGTCTCAGAGTGATGGGCTGATGGTGTTTGGGAGGATGCAACATTGGTGTCCTGCAGGGAGAGGAAGGAAATAGGGAAGAGGGGATGGTGGAGAATCTTCTAGACACTGAAGAGGGATATGTACCAATGAAAGAATTAAAAACTCAAGATGGAAAAAAATGGCAACCAGAAATAACACACGGATTAAAAAAAATTGTCTCAGGAAACATTTCCATAATCTAAAGGTAAAAATAGACCAATTACAAAGAAAGGAATGAAAATCCACTAAGTAATTCATAACTATCTTTATTAAAGGAGAAAATATGATTGTTTCCCTAGAAGGGAGGGAGGCTAAGCTTTAAATGAACTTCTATCCACATTTATTAAAATGTTCAAATATGAATAGCTGCTCACTTGGGGGAGAGTCTAGGAATGTGTTTGAAGTCGGGTGGCTCTGTGAGCAGCAGTTTTATTATAGAGTGATTACACGTGTCTACCCCACAATTAACTAGGACAAGTTCCAGTTAAATACTGGCTTCCTGAACACTATTGCATTTGTTCCTCACAAAAAGCTGGTGAGGCAGATAGGGCAGGAATTTGGGTCAGTATGTACCAGAAAAGGAAACTGAGGCACAGAGAGTTAGATAAAGCTATATAACTAACAAGAAGCATATTGGGCACTTGTGACCCCAAATCAAACCTCGTCGTACAACCCCACTGCTAGGTACAAGCGGGAGGTTTACAAAGTCTTGGTTTTAGAACTCTACAGAAGTTCCAAGTCTGGTTTTCAGAGTGAGATAATAGATTAAAGGGCTATATTAGGCATACGGTTGTGGGAAGGCTTGGCCATTCAGAGCAACGGGATTACTTTGCAGATCGCTGCAAGACTGGCCTGGAAGATATCAGCAAGGTCATTGACCCTAGTTTTTAGACAGTTTCTGCTAGAACAATCTTCCAGCTTTATACATTCATTCCATCCCGGGCTCTCCTCACTTTCATCAACAGGAAGCTCTTACTTAACCCTAAGTCCTTTTAGTAACATGGAAAAAAAAAAAAAAAAAACTAAATTCCAAGGAAGAAGGAAATCATGTTCTGCTTCACAAAGTCAAAGTTGACAGGGTGCTGACCTGAGAACTCAGGGTGTTATCAATGGACTTCAACGTCTGTGTTCCTCGTAATGATGGAGTTGGTAGCTAGTTTGTTCACTGAGTAGCTGGGGTATTTGCTACATCCTGTTGCATAAAGCTACCAACTGTGGTGCCTGGGTGGTTCAGTCGGTTAAGCATCTGCCTTTGGCTCAGGTTGTGATCTCAGGGTCCTGGGATCGAGCCCACATTGGGCTCCCAGCTCAGCAGGGAGTCTGCTTCCCCCTCTCCCCCAACTCCTCCACCTCAATTCTCTCAAATGAATAAATAAAATCCTTAAAAATTGAAAGACTTTCTCTCCCTCTGCCCCTCCTTCCAACTCTCTCTCTCAAACGAATAAATAAATCTTAAAAAAAAAAAAACAACACACTCAAGACTTTTTTTTTTTTTTTTTTTTTTTTTGATTTAGCACTGGGGATCACCTGGGTGGCAAATATCTGTGGTTTTTTTTTTTTCCCTGCTGCTTGGAATCCATACCACTTTCTAGGGCCCCTGTGTTCTTTAGGTGATTGCCTCTTCCTCATTCTCATTCCGGGTAGGTTAGGTCTCATGAACTCTATCCCCCAGCTCCAGGATTTATAGCCCAGGCTTCATCTCTGGCCATTCAGAGCATTCTATTCTACTGGCCCCAGTAACTGGCTCAGGAAAGGGGAAATTAACTCAAGTGAGGCCAGTGAGACTCAACGCCAAGACTTTTTTAGAGCTCTCCTTTGGGATTCTGAGACACAGGATGCTGTAACCTTGGAGCTGTTGAGGTCCGCCATATGGAAAGAGCCTGTTGGCAGTAAAGCCAGGCACAGAGGAAAGACATAGGGCTACAGGGAAGAATTCTTGATGATCTCATCTGAACCCCTGCACCCATCCATGACTAAAGCGTTTAGATTTTATGGACCAGTAAATTCTCTTTTTTCCTTTAAGACTGTGTGAGTTAGTTTTCCAGGCACTTGCCATTGGAAGAGTCTTGCCCAACAATGTAGCAGTGACCCCAGTTCAGAGTTAGCTGCATCCTAACCCAGTAGGCTGATCCTACCTTTCCTATTCTTCTAGAAGGCAGAAATGAAACTCCATAGATCACATAGCAGTTGCTATTGATCTTCTATGGAAGCTCTTGGTGCAAAGCTGGGTCCAGAGTACTTTGAAGATTTGGGGAGCCTGGGTGGCTCAGTCAGTTAAGTATCTGACTCTTGATCTCAGCTCAGGTCTCAATTTCAGGATCATGGGTTCAAGCCCCATGTTGGGCTCCACATTCAGCGTGGAAGCTACTTTAAAAAAAAGCATTTTGGGGATTAAGTGTAAAACACTGAGGACTTATCTCTAGCAAGTGAGATATTTGCTCATATAGGCTTCTTTAAGAAATCAACTTTGCCTTTAACTTTACTTTTAGCTTAGGTTATTATAAATGTCAACAAAGCTCATTATTGAAAATGGAAGCTGGAAATTTTTCCTAAGTTAAAACTATGTGCAAGACTTCAAAGGAAGGGAGAGAAAGGATGAGGCTCATTTAAAAATGTAATTAGTGCATATTTTTGGGAAAAGGAGTTGATGAATTTTAGGTCCATATTTCCTGTTTTGTTTTTTTTTCCCAAAGGGAGGGTAAATAATGTTGGTTACATTTTTCCTTACTTTTCTTACCACTATGGGTATCAAAACTGGAGACATAGAAGTTGTTGTTTTTTAGTGTTTTGGTAGTTACTTGTGCTTTATATCTTTAAAAAAACTCAAAAGGAGAATAATGCATTGACTATAAAAGGAACAATGTTGATAATACAGTAGCTACAGCAACAGCAGAAGTTTACATATATTGAGCATGATCTATATGCCAAATTCTGTGCTAAAATATTAGTATATTAATTTTGTCCTTCACAATAACCTGGCCAACCATCTTGCATGTTGAGACTCCGAGAGGCTACTCTAACTTACTAACCCTGGCCTTCTGATTGGTTAGTGGGAAAAACCAGATTTCAAACCCAGGTCAGTTTGACTCCAAGGCTTAATTACCAAACTACACTGACTCAATTCTTAATGTCTCCTTTGGTCCTAATTGTGCAGAAATGAAACTGAGGAAGTTTTGCTTGCCCTACAGGGCGACTGTTTAAAGTTTAAGCCAATGTTAAAAATCAGAGTGGTGGGTAGTTGGTCAACATCAGAATGTACAGTTCTAGATCGTCATGAAAAATGGGGAAATCTGGGCAGCCCAGGTGGCTCAGCGGTTTAGCACCGCCTTCAACCCAGGGCGTGATCCTGGAGACCTGGGATTGAGTCCCATGTCAGGCTCCCTGCATGGAGCTTGCTTCTCCCTCTGCCTGTGTCTCTGCCCCACCCTCCTCTCTCTCTGCCTCTCATGAATAAAAAAATAAAATCTTAAAAAAGGGGGGGGGGAGGAGATCTGGCCACGCTGGGCCTCCTTTCCCTGGAAGGAAGACAAGGTACAAACGGCAGCAGGTCCTCTGCACATGCTCTGTGGCTCCCTGGGCTTCCTGCTTCCATCCTCCCTTCTGATAATTAGTATTTTGTCTTTAAGGAAACAGGTCCAGGCACATCAAGCCTTCTGAATGCCTTCCATGATCCCCTACTATCATACTATCAGAAAGTGCTTTATACTCTGCTCCACCCCATCTCTCTAGGGTTTTCTCTGATCTGTCACCCCTCTGCTTCCTCCAGCCATGAGGGGTTCCTCACAGTCAGCCCAGTGCACCACGCCCTGTCATGCCTCCATGTGTTCCAGCCTTTCTCATGATGCTCTGGCGCTATCAGTGTCCTTCTACTTTTTCTCCATTGTTATATGCTTACTCAGACTTTAAACTCCATCTCCAATGTCATCTCTTTGGGAGATAGCAAATCTTTTTCTGGAATTCTCCTTACTTACCCAGGAAGACTTCACATCTTCCTTCATTCTTGCCTCTGCAGCCCTTCGCATCCTCAGCTCCTACACAGGTAACCACAGTTTACTTCATCAAGTTAACTGTGGGCCTGGCTCTCCGGCTGGACTCCAAGCCCCTTAAGGGGAAAGGCTGTCTTAGTCCTCTTTGCATTTCCATAACCTGAAATAGAGATGGGCACAGAGTAAGGGCTCAGTCGGTTGGTCCCCTCCCCTCTCTCCTAATGGAAGTGACTATCTTACCATCTCCGAAATTTCTCGGCTTAACTCAGCTGCATTGGTTCCTGGGGCATAATCGGTGGCTCACCGAGTCTGTGTTGAACTATCAGTTGAAAGAACGTCTGCCTGTCATAGCAGGTCTTCACCTGTGTCTGAGCCACTATTGAGTTTGGCCCTTCCAGGACCTTCTCTGTCTCTATCTGCTCAAGTACTTGCAGCTGCCAGCAGTACCTGTTACCTGCAGGCTCTGCCCTTCTAATCATGAAGCCAATGAGGGAGTCAGCTCAGGAACCAACATTTGTTACAATCAGTGTTCTTAGAAGCAATAGAGGTGGGCAAAATCCCAGGTGGCTACCTGGATATCAAGCTCTTTGTCCCCATGGCCTGCCTGTTTGCCTGGTGGGAATTATATTCTGCTTGACGGGCCTCACCTTCCTGTCTGAGTTCCTTGCAGGGACAGAAGCCCAGGCTCGTGCAGCAGCCTCATAGGTGTGGATTCTGGGCACCTGGCCAACTTCTCGATGCCCATCTTCATGGATCCTATTATTCTTTTTATTGACACCGCATTAGACACTGCTTAATGTTCTTTGCCATGCCTTGTCGGGTCTTTTTGAACCCTGAAGATAACTCAGAACTTACTAGCATTGGTGCTTCTCTCAAACTTGGTCATTTACACTGTAAACTGTTGGAGTAGGGAGCACATCTCTGCTCCTGTGTTAGCTAACTCCGGCCAGCTACCCATTCCTGCCAGGAACCCCCAGGGTGCCTCCTAGAATTGTGTCCACTCTTTCCCTGGGTCTTCTAGCCTCTCCTTCCAAGCTGAGGTTTTCCCTTTATCTTCTGTCTTCTTTTAAAAATATTTTATTTATTAGAGCGGTGTGTGTGTGTGGGGGGGGTGGTGGCAGGACAGAGGGAGAGGGAGAAGCAGACTCTGCTGAGCAGGGAGCCCGATGCAGACCTTGATCCTAGGACCCCAGGATCATGACCTGAGCCAAAGGAAGACACTTAACTGATGGAGCCACCCAGGCACCCCTGTTCTCTGTCTTCGAAAGATAGATCTTGGACTTCCTAGTCCTTCAATTAACCATCTTGGTAGATTTTTTTCTTCTATATAAAAAAAAAAATGCACTTGGGTGGCTTGGCTTATTAGGCGACCGATTCTTGATTTTAGTTCAGGTCATGATCTCAGGGTCATGAATTCAGGGTAGGGTTGTGAGATCAAGCCCTGAGTTGGGCTCCATGCTGGGTGTGGAGTCTGCTTAAGAGTCTTCCTCTCCTTTTCCCTCTGCCCCTCTCCCTCCCTCTCTAAAACCATGCCCCCCAAACAAGTTCATGTTATCTTTAACTCAGGATAACAAATAATAATCATCATGCTATGGGTTTTCAGCCCTGGGCTGACAAAAGGTCTTTCTTAAAAGAATTCCTCCAGGAGACTGCCCCCACCTGCAAGTCTCCACCATAGGAGGGGTCGTTGGCCCTCCCTCCCTCAGACTCAGCAGACTCTACTCTGGGTCAGGTGACTCACCGCCAAGATGGCTGATCCCAGTGGTGTCCTGCACTCACATTCCTTGTCTTCCCAAGAGCTCAGAGATGGGTGTCCTCTGCTCTCTGACAGCAATATTGGAAAGCATTCTTCCGGTTTGCTCACCGGGAGTGACTTACTGGGATATGGTGGCACTTTCCATGCCTTCATTCTCTTTCCTCCTTTGCCTCATACCAATTGTCCTTATGAGACAACCCTGCCAGTGCCTTAGGGGTGTCCTGCAGAAGCAACATGAGTGCTGGTCTATGAAGCCTGTTCCTCCCCAGATGAACCAGGATTGTTGATGGGGGGAGGGGGCAAACTTCTGCAAGTCCAGGCCTTGCAAATGTATTGCAAGAATGTCCCTTGGAAGCAGGGACCCCACCAGTGCGTCTTCTACTACGGTCTTGCTGACAATCCTGTCTAAAATGACAGAAGCTCCAACATCCAGCCTGGGTTCCTGAGTGTTACAGGCTGAAATCTCCTCAAACAACTCTTGCTTTTCAAAGTTTTTCAAAGATCCTTCTCTTCTTTGTTTCCAGTCCTCCAGCGGGGCTCGCTTTCCCTGCCTTTCCCTCCACCTCTTTCCTTCTGGTTTTGGATAAGATTGCAACCTCTGAGTAAATTATTGCTAGAAATGGCATGTCCCAGGAAATAGTATACACATTTCTCTGTGTCCCCTCCCCTTCCCCCCAAACGTCCTGTGTGTCTCCTTCCATGTAGAGGCAGCATAACTTACTGGTGAAATATGAGGATTCTGGAATCAGAGAGTTCTGGCTTCAAATCCTGGCTCTACTGCCTCCATGTGTCTGTAGCACTGGATTAATCATTTAACGGCTCTGAACTTGTATCCTCGCCACAGCAGATAGGACTGGTATCTAACTCATTCGGTTGCTCTGAAAGGATTGAAGCGGGTGTGAAGCGATTGGCACCATGCCTTGGAAACACTGTAATTGTCAATTATTATAATTGGCTGCATGGCAGAAAGAAAGATTATCAAAGCGGCAGGCCAGCCTTCCAGAGCTGCTGTCCTTTCAACGGCTGCTCAGTCCTTGCTCACTGATGTGTGGGTTACATGTGCCAACAAGTCCGCCTCACATATCTGCAAATATATTCCAGATGCTTCAAGAATTTCGACATTTTCCTGTGTAATAAAACCACAGTGGAGAATCATCTTAAAAGTGTCAATTGGTTTTATCTCTAAAATTCTAATAATGCGTATTATACCTCATGGGGAATTTTTTTGTTTGTGTCTAAGCTAATAGAAACATTAAAATTAATCCCTCCAGTGAGGAAGTGGGTAGGCAAGCAGCCCTTCCCACTGTCACCATTTTATTTATTTATTTTTTAAGGTTTTATTTATTTGAGAGAGGATGGGAGGGGGAGGGACAGAGGGAGAAGCAGGCCCCCTACCCGTGGCTGGATCCCAGAGGGGTCATGACCTGAGAGGAAGACAGAGGCTTAACTGACTGAGCCACCAGGCATATCACACTGTCACCATTTAAAAAAGTTCCCTATAGGGTATTGGTGACAGTGAGTCCTCACTAGCCTGGGTACGCTGAGCAGGAGCAGTGTACATTGCTACAGCTTTTGTCATTAGGAGAACCATCAGGATGGCTCCTGTGTCTCTCCCTTCCTTGCTCCCTCCTTTTGCTTTTAACATTTTCCTACCTTCTGGCACCATCAGAAGTTCCAGCCTCATCTTGTATTTCCTCTATTCCTGCCCCAGGATTAACCACTTCTCCTGGAAGCTCTAGGTCCTTCTATTGGGCTATGTGCTTAGAAGTAAAGGAAAAACATATTACTGTTTTCCCTTATGTGACACACAATACTCTGGACACTTCCATATTCTGGTCACCAAATATTTTATCCCACATCAAGCAATTCTGTGACACCAACTGGGTGTCCTACAATTTAACTCAATTCTGACATCAGCCACTTGGAGATGACATCAGGTCCCACAGGTAAAGGGCTCCATCCTACAAGACTGCCCCCCCCATCTCCACCCCACTTCAGACACCAGTCGAAAGTCCAGGTTGTCACCTGTGCTCCTGATCAACTGGCTAAACTGGAGGTTTCCATGATCTCCTCGTTGGGTTTATTTTGCTATCGTGACTCACAGAACTCAGAAAAACAGTTTATTTACCAGATTGCACAATTTATAAAATGATATTTTAAGTGGTTTTAGTTTTTTATTTATTGGTTCAAAGAAAAGAATTTTACGAAAAGCAGCCAGCTATAAGACCATGTCCATCAAACTAGATTCTCTCACAGGAAGTGGCTATTCCTTGAAGTGTTTCTGATATTTTTTTGGACAACCTTAGTGTTCTAAAGAGTCTGTAGTTATGCATATATCATTTATTATCACTTAACAGTCTTGGGCACAACAGCCCAGAGGCAGAGAGGCATATGGCAAGGCAGGGGTCAAGTGGGCTCTGAGCTTCCAAACGCCCTCTGGGCACGCCCCTCTCCTGGTACCTCCCTGTGTTCACCAGCTTGGAAGCTCCCCAGATCTCATCCTTTTGGCTTTTTAAGGAGGCTTCATGACACAGTTGTGGGCGGTTAAATCCTTAACCATTGGTGATTGAGCTCAATCTCCAGCCCCTCTCCCTTCCCAAGAAGTAGGGGTGGAGCTGAAAGTTCCAACACTTTATTTATTTTTTTTTAATTTTATTTATTTATGATAGTCACAGAGAGAGACAGAGAGAGAGAAGCAGAGACATAGGCAGAGGGAGAGGGAGAAGCAGGCTCCATGCAGGGAGCCTCACATGGGATTCGATCCTGGGTCTCTAGGATCGTGCCCTGGGCCAAAGGCAGGCGCTAAACCGCTGCGCCACCCAGGGATCCCAGTTCCAACACTTTAATTTCATGTTGGTTTCCAGCTCCCATCCTTAGGGGCTTTCTAATAGTTAGCTAAGTTCTCAGGACACAAAATGAGATAAATAGGAAAGCGATTGTCAAAGGATCAATAACCAATGGGTACCCCAAAACCAAATTCACATGTGTCATGATTCAGAGACCTAATTCTTACAAATGTTTTTTTCCTGCTAATCTGAGTTTGGAAAGGAAAGATCAAAGTGACATTTTACCTTCCTTTCTCGATTGGGCAGCAGAGGCAGAGATCTGGGAGAGCTGACCTTGCTAGGAATTCTTAGCCTTCCCCAGCTTCTGGATTTCCGGGATCCCATCTGCAGGTTCCAGGGCAGGTGGTATGTCCTAGTGGGTCCCATCTGGATTGCCAAAAGTTTAGAGGAGGAAAAATAACTTTCTACCTTTCTGAGTTCTTGGTTGGAACATTCTATAATGAAAGACCAATTAAGAAACACTCCAGGGGATCCCTGGATGGCTCAGCAGTTTAGTGCCTGCCTTTGGCCGGGGGCCTGATCCTGGAGACCCGGGATCGAGTCCCTCATCGGGCTCCTTGCATGGGGCCTGCTTCTCCCTCTGCTTGTGTCTCTGCCTCTCTCTCTGTGTGTGTCTCTCATGAATAAATAAATAAAAAAAAAAACACTTTATAATAGAAGACAGTTTATTCACATGTAGATCTCATGTATACATGTGAGATTCCCAGAGAAATTCCCAAGTAACTCCCCGAGACAGCTCAAGCCACCACCTTCAATACCGTCTTTAGCTAAAGACAGAAGGAAGATGTCGGGGTATGGTGGGGAGACCAGTCTGGGAAGCTGTTAGGAAAAGTATGGTAAACAATGGTAAGATTTGTTTTATAGAGTTAAGTTGCTGCTTTCTTTGTTGGTAAGAGTCTCTTGTGATTTAGAGTCATCCTTCTTTCCCTTCCTGGTACAGAGAGAGACCACAAATGGCATGGGGAAAAAAAAACAATGGATTTTTTTGGTAAATGTAAATGTCCTTACAAAAAAGTTACTTGTACTCTGTTCTCAGAGTTTCTCCTGTGTCTGCTGTTTCTTAAAAAAATGATCACCTCAAAATAATCCTTATGCCAAAGAGACATATTTTGGGGTGGCATATTCTGCTACCTTTCACCCCTCAGCCAAAGACTACCAGGAGCACACCTATTGGTGAACAAAGTTGAGTTTATTGATACTTGCTGCACCAAGGGAGGCTGCATACCATGGGGCACCCCAGCACAAAGGTTTTTGGAGGGGTTGCTATAGGATTTGGTCTTGTGTTAGGTGACTTGGGGGAGGGTCACAAGGTGGGATCACTGCTATTATCTAAATATAATCTCGGAGGTGGGAGGAATGGAGTGAGACTAAAGCTGTAATGGGAAGGAGGAGATAGCAATCACTCACTGTTGTCTGGAATGTTTGGTCATCTCCTCCATTTTTGGTGTCCTTGCTCTTGCTTTTGGTGCTCAGACACAGTACCGAGAGGCCTTGTTTTTGTCTGGCTCCATCACAGTCATAGAGTGACCTCAACTGATGAAAGCATGCTGTTAATTGTTTATGTTGAATTGGAAATCATGATGGCCTAGCTGAGTGCCAGGCTGGTTGCCAGCTGTGGACTGTCAGGGTCTGGTTCCCAGCTGCTTTTTCCTCTCTCTCTTGACCCAGGTAAGTGCCCTCCAGGGATCTCCCACCAGAGCAAGGGGGCTGGGGCAGACAATGGTGGTGCTCTTCAGGGTACTTATCTTCCCAGTCAACAAGCTGTCAGCAAGGAGCTATGTCCTTCCCAACCCCATGGTAGGCATCTTCTTGAACTGTTTGTTGAAAATATTTGAATTGCTTCCATACCGTTTGGCATATCACTTTTGCCCTGAGTCTTGAGGCTCACCCATGCCACTCCTTTGGGATCCCAGTTCAGCCTCAGGACCCCATAGCTGGTACCTATGTTTTTGCCTTACCAGGTCTTCCACACTTTACAGACCACCCCTGTGTCTCCTTGCTCACTGCCCCAGAAATATGTTAAACCCTCATGGCATGTATTTCTTTCTTTCCATTTTATTTTTTTTATTTTTTTTTCTTTCTTTCCATTTTAAATCAGTTTTGTGAATGCCCATCTCTTTTAGGTATGCAGGACTATTATTTTCTGAGATTTCATGACAATGCTAGGCATATAGAAGGCCTTAACCATTGTCTGTTATGTATTGAGCCAAATTGGTCCCCTGACCTCCAGGCGCTTATCATCAAGGCAGTTTGGTTTGGAAACAAAATTGTAAATTTGTATTTATTTTCTTTTTCTTTCTTTCTTATTATATAATTTATAAATATTCATTGCAGAAAAAAATAGCTATACAATAATTTATGTCATCTTGAGTCGCATACCTTAGAGACAAATACCATTGACATTGTAGTGTTGATTTTTCCAGACTATTTCCTACTTGCACAGAGAAACATGAGATTATACTTTTAGGCTCTTTTGACAAATGTTATTTTACTTAAAACATCATGACCAGATTTCCATATCAATAAATGTTGACCTACACCATCAATAGCCGATTGCACATATGTATTAAACAATGACTACCGTGGGGATTTTAAAGTCTGACAGTTTCCCTGCTGATATTATTAACTCAACATCACTGATATTGTGGGTACTTAAAAAGGTTAATTAATGCCACAGACATAACAGGAAGAGCAGAAGCTCTTATTTAGATTCGGAGTAGTGGGGTGAGGAGGTTGTGGTGCATACCCACAAAGGAATTGAAATTTAGGTACTTCTTTATTCTTTTCTTTTTTTTTTATATTTTATTTATTTATTCATGAGAGACACACACAGAGAGAGAGAGAGAGAGAGAGAGAGGCAGAGACACAGGCAGAGGGAGAAGCAGGCTCTCCTCGGGGAGCCTGATATGGGACTCAGTCCCAGGACTCTGGGATCACGCTCTGAGCCAATTTCAGGTGCCTGAAATTTAGGTACTTAAAATTTAGGTAATATTTTAAGCAGATGTTGCTGTGAAGAGGTTTGTGCTGTACATGAAACATTTCTACTGGAAAGGAATTTTTGAAAATCTTGGGAAATTCTCTGATCCATTAAGACAAAAGTTATCCTATAGGGAGAATTTGGCACATTTCTAGGTAATCTACAAATTAACCTTTCCATTTCCATTCATTTGTACCAAATTGAAACCAATTGGCTCCTACATTCCAATAGTTATTATTTCTGGAAAGAAATTTATTTCTAGATTACTTTGGTAGTTACAATAATAATAACTAATAGATGGAATCTCTTATAGAAGGAAAATGTGGACCTCACAGGGAAAATGTTTACAGAAGGAAAAATAAAGTAGTGTTTATATTTTATATCTGTAAATAGTGGGCAATACTTTACAGAAAAAAAAAGGGCTTTTTTGGGATCACCCAGAGAAACTGGAGGCATATTTGTTATCTGCGTATTCAGGAGTCCTCTTGTAGCAGATAACTGTTAGCATTTGTCAACCCAACATCTCTTTGACAGCTGCTCTTCACCCCTTGCCCCCCATCACAGTGGAGCTAGTGGTTTCAAGGTCCCATCTCCCCAACACAGTGGTGGACATGGGACCAGGGCTGGTGGAGAACATGCGGTTCTCTGGCCCTCATGGTTCAGGGGTGGTCTCCTGCCCCTGCAGGATCAACAGGAGTCATTTTTGAGAGACCTGGTCCAGACATTCAGGGAAAGAGACAGGGATTTTGGACGCTAAGGATCAGGTAACCCTGGAGTTTCTAGCAACCATCTCATGGAAAAAGCCTGGAAGCCCACATGGCAGAAAGTTTATCATTGTTTGAACTCTGGAATCCATCTCTGTGTGACAACAGCTGTGACCTCCTACTTCTAATCCTGTTTCAGTTTAAACTCTTTTGAGTTCAGGATCTGTCATGTGCAATGAAAGGAGTCTACTATACCTTCCTGGAATCACATAAACAACTCCCATGAGTAGGAAGAGATGTCACTGTTAAGTTCAGTTCCCACCTACATGGAAACCCTCTTATTATTATTCACTGCATGTCAGCACCTCATTGAATACTATGCAAGGCTCCCATTACATTGCCTGATACTTCTGGCTCTTTTAAAATCTCTTTCATGTTGAACTGATAACAGCCTTTCCCCAAATTACACACATTGGTATTAATTCTTTACTGGGCTCACAGGGCAAATAGCCTTTTTACGTGGTAACATTTTGTTTATTTTTTATTTTTCAAAGATTTTATTTATTATTCATGAGACACACACACACAGAGGCAGAGATACAGGCAGAGGGAGAAGCAGGATCCGTGTGGGGAGCCCTATGTGAGACTCGATCCTAGGACCCCGGATCACGACCTGAGCCAAAGGTAGATGCTCAACTGCTGAGCCACCCAGGCATTCCTGCTGCTGCTTCTTAAATGTAAAATTGTGTTCTGTGAATCCTTGAATATGGATTTAACATGGAGGGTGGCTGGGGGGAGGGCAGGGGAGATAGAACAATTCTGAGTAAAGCCTTTAAGATTAAATAAATATTAAAGACGAAGAGTTGTGAAGAATAAAATTCAAGATAGGTGGAACAAAATTTGAAAATGGGTAAATAACAAAATTACAACATAGGTGGGAAGAGTGAGCTGTGGGACATGGAAACCACGAAGCAGTATCAGACATGGGCAGCAGAGTGGTGGTTTGGGAGAGTGTGATGGTGAGACTTGGCTTAGAACAGGCCTGTTTGATTTCCTGAAAAGATGATGAGGAAAGACAGGGTTTATCTTATTTTCCAGGCCAGCACCCTGAGAGAGTGAGGCAGGTGGCCACAAAGTCAGAGTGGGAGAGGCTAGGTTTCAAAGCTGGAGTCTGGTAGATCCTCAAAGGGACCTGGATCTGGGCTGGTTTGCAGCAATCCTCTGCCATGTGGAACTTAGAATGAAGGTTTTCTGGAATGCTTAATGGAGCCCCAAGTATATGAGAATGTGAACTATATTGTGAGCTCTATCAATAGTTCCCAACTCCCACCTTTGAAACCAACGTAAACTGGGCTCAGGCAGAGAGACAAATGTCTCTTGGAGGACACTGCTCAATGCAGCCCGAAGATGCTTAGCTTGGGGAGCGCCTGGGTGCTTCAGTCAGTTAGGCATCCGCCTTCGGCTCAGGCCATGTTTTTTTTTTTTATATATATATAAATTTATTTTTTATTGGTGTTCAATTTGCCAACATATAGAATAACACCCAGTGCTCATCCCATCAAGTGCCCCCCTCAGTGCCCATCACCCAGTCACCCCCACCCCCCGCCCACCTCCCCTTCCATCCCCCCTACTTCATTTCCCAGAGTTAGGAATCTCTCATGTTGTGTCTCCCTTTCTGATAATTCCCACTCATTTTTTCTCCTTTCCCCTTTATTCCCTGTCACTATTTTTTATATTCCCCAAATGAATGAGAACATACACTGTCCTTCTCCGATTGACTTACTTCACTCAGCATAATACCCTCCAGTTCCATCCACGTCGAAGCAGATGGTGGGTATTTGTCGTTTCTAATGGCTGAGGAATATTCCATTGTATACAGAGACCACAGCTTCTTTATCCATCATCTTCCGATGGACACCGAGGGTCCTTCCACAGTTTGGCTATTGTGGACATTGCTGCTAGAAACATCGGGGTGCAGGTGTCCCGGTGTTTAATTGCATCTGTATCTTTGGGGTAAATCCTCAGCAGTGCAAGGGCAGGTCTATTTTTAACTCTTTGAGGAACCTCCGCACAGTTTTCCAGAGTAGGCCATGGTTTTTTTTTTTTTTTTTTTTTCTTTTTTTTTTAGGCCATGGTTTAATAAGAATTTTGGCTACTAATGTTTGCCCTGCGTACACTGCCTAGCAGAGTATATTTAAAAGGTGCAAAATAATCTCTTAATCTATGTGATTTTGGAAAAAGCTTTTAAACCACGCTTGTCTTTTTTCTGATGAGCACTGGGTGGAGCTCTTATCTAAATTAAGTAAAAGCATTGTCTAAGCGAAGGAGAACGAAGCTGCTTGAGAGTTTGGATTTTTTAGTTATTTAGTCTGTGTGGTGCAAAAGATTTCCAATTTTTTGCTAAAAACAAGTAACTAGGGCAACCCGGGTGGCTCAGCGGTTTAGTGCCGCCTTCGGTCCAGGGCGTGATCCTGGGGACCTGGGATCGAGTCCCAAGTTGAATTCCCTCCTCTTCCTGTGTCTCTGCCTCTCTCTGTCTCATGAATAAATAAATAAAATCTTAAAAACAAAAAACAAAACAAAACAAAACAAAAAACAACAAATAAATAGAGGGGCACCTGGCTGGATCAGTTGGTAGAGCATGTGACTTTTGATTTCAGGGTCATGAATTCAAGCCCTACATTAGGTATAAAGCTTAATAAAAAAAAAAAATTAAAAATGGGTTTTCCTTAAAAAAAAGATAAAAAAATTTAAAACGGAAGAAAAGAGAATTACAGGAACCGTACATCAGTAAGAAAGATGTGAGAACAATGGTACAGAGAGAGGATTTGTGAATGGAAAGATCTCTTGTTAATAATAAATTCGGCTGACAATTTTGGCATAGCTAGGTCTAAAGATTTCTTCATATCCAAAAAGCTGTTCCTGAGATAAACATCTCCTTGATCCTCAGGATCCTCAGGATTAAGTTATTTTAAATGAAACAGAAAACTTTTAATGTGTGAGTCACCGAACTTTGGCATTGTTTGTTAGCCCTCTTTCCCATACATTTATTTTATTTCATATTTTTAAAAATATTTACTTGTTTTAGAGAAAGACAGTATGTGCAGGAGGGATCCTCAGGTGACTGCAGCTTAATCAACAACAACAAAAAAATCAAGGAGAGTCGTTGCTGACCTCACTGGGTCTGTCTGTGGCTTTCCCTGCAGGGCCTGCCTGCCTAACGGTGCTCCCCTCCCCTCACCCCTTCCCTGCTGAGCCTGGTCCTACCTACCACCAGGGCAGGGCTGTCCCTAGGAAGGACTCCTGCACTCAGGTAGCTGCCCTGCCTGTGCCTGGCGGTTAGTTTGATTTGAGGAGAAGCTCTGGGGCACCTGGGTGGCCCAGTGATTGAGCGTCTGCCTTTGGCTCAGGGTATGATCCTGGGGTCCTGGGATCGAGTTCCGCATCAGGGTCCCCACAGGGAGCCTGCTTCTCTCTCTGCCTATGTCTCTGTTTCTCTCATGAATAAATAAATAAAATTGTTAAAAAAATAAAATGAAGAGAATTTCAGAGCTCCATCTTGACCCTAGATTCAAACCCTGTTTTCCAATCCAGCTTCAACATTATTAAAATATTAGGTATATTTGGATATCTAGAATATATAAGTCAAATAGCGTACGTACGTTGATAAATTTTAAATCAGAAGAGAAAAATTATTTGAAAATTATGTACTTAATTCAGAATCTTTAGTGTGGCCCAGGCATTAGAATTTTTAAAAGCTCTGTGGATGATTCTAATATATAGCCAGACATGGGAAGCAGTGATCTATATTGTACTGGATTTAGGGGATACCGGCACTCCTTAGCCTGCGGCTTCTCAAATTGGTATGCACGTGAGAATCATCTAGGGGTCTTGTTAAAATGCAGATTCTGATTCAGCATGTCTGGGGTGAGGTCTAGGATTCTATATTTTTAACAAACTCCCAGGGCATCCCCATGCTGCTGGTTTACAGACGACACTTTGGGAAGAAAGGCGTTCACTCAGTGTTTTCCAAATGTTCAGGATCATAATCCTTGTCAGGGGGGCTTGTTAATCCGTACAGATGCACAAGAAACTCCCTGGAGATGTCTGATTCACCAGGTGTGAGCATCGTGTGTTGAAAGTACCTGGGTGATTCTCCTGGGCTGCGTGCTGGAGACAGACTGGCCTCACTTAATTTGGGTAGTTGATTGTGTACCAGGCCTTTGTGACTGTCACAGAAGTTTCAAAGTCCTTAATCCCTTAATAATTCTAAATATCACTGTATAAGCATCATGGTATTACTTAGTAGTCATTACAGTTTTCTAGATTTTCTTTTTTCTTTTTCTTTTCTTTTTTTTTTTTTAGATTTTCTTTTTTCTTAAAAGCTTATTTATTTATTTATTTATTTAATCTCTACGCCAGCATGGGACTCGAACTCACAGCCTTGAGATCAAGAGTCAGAATGCTCTTCCTACTGAGTCAGCCAGGCGCCCCTCAAATTTTCTTGATGAACTAGTAGATAGTGCTCCCTAGTGTAATGGTCAGAAAATCAAAAGTGATGTGAAACAACAATTAGATTCCACTTTTCTAATTACGTTGGCATTGTTCCTGCTGACTTCCTTGTTTCCAGATTACTTGCTTTTAAGAGTTAGCTAAAAAGCCATTACTGTCTATTTAAAAAAATGAAATTCTTAAACATTTTTTCTTTTATTTTTCATTATTATTATTATTTAAGTAGGCTCCATGTCCAGCATGGAGCCCAGCACAGGACTTGAACTCACGACCCTGAGATCATGACCAGAGCTGAAATGGGGAGTCAGACACTTAACTGACTGAGTTACCTGGACTCCCCATTAAAAAAAACAAAAAACAAAAAACCATAAAACCCTCTTTTATTTTTTAAAATTAAATTAAATTGTTTTATTATTTTTTTTAAAGATTTATTTATTCATGAGAGACAGAGAGAGAGAGAGAGAAAGAGAGAGAGAGAGAGGCAGAGGGAGAAGCAGGCTCCATGCAGGGAGCCCAATGGGGGACTTGATCCCAGATCCTGGGATCATGCCCTGAGCAGAAGGCAGGTGCTCAACTGCTGAGCCATCCAGGCGTCCCAAATTAAGTTATTTTAAATGAAACAGAAAACTTTTAATGTGTGAGTCACCGAACTTTGGCATTGTTTGTTAGCCCTCTTTCCCATACATTTATTTTATTTCATATTTTTAAAAAGATTTACTTGTTTTAGAGAAAGAGAGTATGTGCAGGTGGGAGGCGCAGAAGAAGGAGAGAGTCTTAAGCAAGCTCCACACTCAGCGCAGAGCCCCATGTGGGGCTGGATCTTATGACCCTGAGATCAGATCCTGAGCCGAAACCATGAGTTGGTTGCTTAATTGGCTGTGCCACACAGGCGCCCCTCATATGTTCATTTTAAAGCTGGGGTGCCCAAGGCTCCACGTACACACACTCCCGTGAGGATCCTGTCCCAACTTATGACTTTCAATACCATGTTTTTTGACTTGCAAACATCGATCTCTGGCCCATGCCTGTCTCCTGAACTCCAGGCTAGTTGCCCGGTTAACCACTAACCAGTTGTCGGTTAACAACACCACCTGGATGTTCCTAGACTTCTCGAACTCCTCTTGTCCAAAATGGGACACCTGGTTTTCCTCCCCAAACGTGCTCCCCCTGCAATTCTCCCTGTCTGGGTTGAAGACAACTCCATCCTCTCAGTGGCGCAGACCAACCCTCTCTGTCACACCCACGTTGAATCCAATGGGACTTTCTGTGTTGAGAATGTTTTCAAAATGTGTCCACTTCCCACCTCTGTAAATGCCACCCGCCGGGAGCGTGGCCTCTTTTTTTCTGGAGGCTGCAGCAGCCTGGTAGCCAGCTGGTCTCTGTTTCCTTCCTCACCTCTTGCTCTTTGTATTTTAAAGTTTCTTTAAACACCTTTAGCAGTTTGTAGTAACAGAAACAACCATATCACAAACTATTCTATGTTCCGATTTTGGTTTTAGAGAACAAAATTAGTTTTTAAAAGAAAGCTGGAAGTGTCTAGGCAAAGTTACTAGGAGGTTACGGGTGTGTGTGTCGGCTTAGCTGCAGCCTCTTGGAGAATGGTGATCACCCTGCTTGTGGAGAAAGCGTTTACCTTTGCACCAACACTTCTCCTTTACTGGTTTCCGCTTTTGTGCACTTGAAATGGTTTTGCTTGCTCTGTTGTTCTCTTGGACTTTTTTTTTTTTTTTTAAGATTTTATTTATTCATGAGAGACACAGAGAGAGAAAGAGAGAGAGAGGCAGAGACAAGGGGGGGTGGGGAGCAGGCTCCATGCAGGGAGCCTGACCTGGGACTCGATCCCGGGTCCCCAGGATCAGGCCCTGGGCTGAAGGCGGTGCTAAACCGCTGAGCCACCAGGGCTGCCCCTCTCTTGGACTTTGTTTAAAAAATTCTTTTTGTTTTGGAGCTCAGGTTCTAGATGCTGGTTGGGAGCCTTCCGACATCCTTTCTGTCTCAGCCAAGGTCTGATCAATAAGGCCCCCTCCCGGGGCGCCGGGGTAGCTCAGTGGGCTAGGCGGCCGGCTCAGGTCCTGATCTCAGGGCTGCGGGATCGAGGCCGCCCTTCGTTGTTGGGCTCCATGCTCTGCGGGGAGTCTGCTAGTTACCACCCCCTTCCTCTGCCCCTCCTCACCTCGCTTGCACACACTCTCTCTAAAATAGATGAGTGAATCTTAAAAAACAACCATAACAACCAATGCCACCTCCCTCCCTGCTCTGGCTTAAACCATCCGACTACTTCTCTCTCACTTCTCCCCTCTGGGTCTCTGACACTTCGGCCAACTTGAGCCACTCGTTGTTCCCCTCATCTGTGCCATGTTTTTTTCCCTTATGGGACAAGATTAGTCCAGAACATTTTCACCACCTTTATACCCATGTCTTCCAAGTCTGCAGCACTTAATAAGAATTGTAGGCACTTGGTGAGCACTTACTACGTGCCAGGCACTGTGCTGAGTGTGTGCAGACATTATATCCTTTGAATCTCACACTGTGCAAGGGACACATTTTTATTAGCCCTCGGACCCTGAGGAGGGATGCTCTGCCCGGATCCCCTCACATCCTTTTCCAGCTCTGCATGCTTGCTTGCCCTCCTACCCCGCTTCTGCAGATCGCCCTGCAACTTTCTGAAGATTACCTCTTGCTGGCAGGTGAAGGGAATCCAAAGGGTCTGGGGGTTTTGTGTCCTCCTCCCCTCCAGTGACCAATGACAGAGGGGACTGGTGTGGGAATACCAGCCTCCTCCCACTGGTGTGGGAATACCAGTCCCCCATTGCCTCCAGGCTGGAGAGACTAGAAAAGGGGATGCAGCCTCCAGGGCTCTCCACAGGATCAGACTGAGCTGGCTTTGTGCCTGTCTCTATCTGGCTCCCCTATTCCCTCACCTGCCCTCCTGGGAGCACTTCTCTGATCAGTCACCTCCTCCCGAGTCCTTGGTTCCTGATCTGGGTCTGGGGGACCCCGACCTAAGACTCTAGCCTGGCTAGCACTAGATACAGATGACATTCAAACCCAAGCAGTCAGATCGAACTCCAGGCAGATTTTAGACTTCTAATCCCTCCATTATGCTGCCTGTCGTGTCGGTGTGATGCTTCTGTGTCAGTGTTCGGTCCCTAGCATTCCGCTAGAAAAGTTACCAGAAGATTTTGGAGCAGTATTTTTTTTTTTAAGATTTTATTTATTTGAGAGAGAGAGAGAGAGAGAGAGAGAGAAAGCGCACCAGCATCAGGAAGGGCAGAGGGAGAGGGAGAATCAGACTCCCCCCCTCACCCCCTCCCGAGCAGGAGCCCTAGTGGCCCCATCCCAGGGCCCTAACAAAGATCATGCCCTGAGCTGAAGGCAGACACCCAACTGACTGCGCCACCCAGGTGCCCCGGGTGATACATGTTCATACTTCTTACCGCGGTAATGGGAATGTTCAAAGTCCCTTGAGTGATGGGTGAAGACGCAGTGAAAACTCTGGCAAGCCTCTCGGGCTTCTTCCTCAAAGCCCCTACGGCCCTTTTGACATACTTGCCTCTACTTGGTGCAGGCATAAAAATTCTGTTGGGGGCAGCCCCGGTGGCTCAGTGGTTTAGTGCCACCTACAGCCCGGGGCGTGATCCTGGAGACCCAGGATCGAGTCCCACGTCAGGCTCCCTGCATGGGGCCTGCTTCTCCCTCTGCCTGTGTCTCTGCCTCTCTCTCTCCTCTCTGTGTATTCTCATGAATAAATAAATAAAATCTTAAAAGAAATTCTGTTGGAAGTTCTATTGCCCCTCTAGACTGTTAGACTCCTTATTTCCCAGTAGAGAGCACAGTGTCTAAAATAGGGGTGCTTGATCTTTTGGGATGTGATTCTGCACTATGAAAAGCTAGATTTAGCACCATGGTTCTTAAATACCATTTGCAGAAGCAGCAGCTGGGGGTGTGTGTGTGTCTCGGAATCTGCATTTTTAACAAGTGTCCAAGTGATTCTGATGCAGGTGATTCTTGATCCATTACTGATAAAACACTAGTTGATTAAGCCCAAATACTCTATAATAATCGAGGAGCATTTATGTTTGTAAATGCTTACTACACAGCATTTACTTTGTGCCTGGCACCATTGTAAGAAAATTAAAAATTTAAAAATAAAAACTTGCGTGATCCACGTCACGATCTTAAGAGATGAAGAGTGCCATTAGCCCAATGTTTACAAATTAGAAAACCGAGGCACAGGAATGCCCAGGAACGTGCCCCATTGCCTACAGCTAGTAGGGCTTTGGACCAGGCGCCCGGGCTCCCGAGGCTGTGCTCCTAACTGCTACCCCACGCCAGCCCATGCACTGACAGGCGTCAGCAGATCCACGTTATTCCCGGCTTTCTTTCTGCTGAGCCCCTCCAAGGAGGCCGAAAGGAAAACAGGACCCCATGGCTGCATGAAACACACAGGAAATATTTTATTAGCTTCCAGATGGAGACCAGGGTAGAGTAAAAATGTTTCAGTAGAAATCCACGGCTCTCCTCAAGGAGCCCACCCGGGCACTCGGGGCGCCCCAGTCGTGGTAGCGCCTGTAGTCCCCCGGCCTCAGCAGGTACTGGCGCCCCCGGTAGTTGGGCAGCTCGTAGAGGACCCAGTAGCCCTCCAGCACGTGGAAGGAGTGGATCTCACTGAAGTGGAAGCGGTCGTGAAGCGAGGAGCAGTCCTCGGTGATCTCTACCATCTGGCCCCGGTAGTCCTCTCGCTCGTAGATCCTGATCCTTTGGGAGCTGGTCTGTGGGTTCGGCCATCAGCAGGTGAGGAAAAGTCAGAAAACCGAGCCGTTAGCAACCAGTCACACATGCTACAGAGGGATTGGGCATTTCTTTATCTTTTCTGTATCAAAGATGACAAATTTTAAAAGATAGCCGATGCCAGGGCAGCTGTGTACATTTGAATGGGTTGCGCACTGCAAAACTGAAGAAGGCGTCATTCCTACAGATCAAGTTACCTGTGGTGCTGCCAAGAGTTTCTCAGGCCACAACCTGTATGAACCATCCACACTGGCCGTATTTAGTATCATTCTTAAATAACTATGTGCATATTGCTGTCGCCTTTATGGGTTTATGGTGAGCTCAAGTGATCCTTGGATGACGTGAGAATAATTAGATACTTAAATACAATTTTAGAAAGGACCCCTGGGAAAGAAAATTCTAATCTTGAATCTCAACAGTATTAGAAGAAGCTAGTGGGAAGGGAGGTCAAGTTGCTTTTCCTTCAGGTGAAGTCACAGACTAGTGGCAATTCAAGAAGAAGCCCAGCCCGGGCAATCCCTAATCCCTTCCCTTCTGCCTTCAGCCCCGCTCCTCTAAGGCCCTGGAAAGCAAGAGGCCACCCAGACACTAGGTGCAGGTGGCAGCTCCAACGGGCCTCCTGCGGATCTGCTGTAGGTAAGAAGCAACACGGAAAGCCCAAGGTCGCGGAGGAGGCCTGCACAGGACCAAGGGGGAATAAAACCTTGAGAAAACCGGAAAGCTAGGCTGTTTGTCCCGAGCAAATCCTGCCTGTCTTTCCGGGAGCACTTGATCTCTCAGCTGCCTTCCAGAGGGCGCCGACGGTCTCCCTGTCTTCCTTCTCCCGCCACTGAATGCTCTGGAGGGAAAGTGCTCAGGAGCAACCCCCCTGCGTAGAAAGCACTTCCAAGGGGGCATCTCCGTGGGTGAAGGGCCCACGTGTGCACCACCTGGTCCTCACCACGGCCCTGCGCACGCGCAGCAGCACCACAGCCTTTGCCTCTTCGACGAGAAGCGGAGGACTAGGGCGCTGGCGGCCCAGGGCGTGACCCCGGGGCCCGGGATCGAGTCCCGCATCGGGCTCCTGCGTGGAGCCTGCTTCTCCCTCTGCCTGGGTCTCTGCCTCTCTCTCTCTCTCTCTCTCATGAATAAATAAATAAATAAATAAATAAATAAATAAATAAATAAATAAATAAACTCTTTTAAAAAAGGAAAGAGAGGGCGGGGGCTGGGTGGGGGCGGGGAGCCGGACGCGCGGGCTCCGGGGCTGCTCTGGGCCCCGCGCCGCAGCCCCGGGCCTCCGACTCCGCAAAGCGCTACCTGAGCCGCAGGCCCGTCGCGGTGGGACCGCGGGGTCCCCGACTGCGGGGCCGTCTCAGCCGCGGGGGCTGCGGGGGCGGCGGGCCTGGCGGGAGCGGCCGGCAGCCCACGGTCGGCTCGGGGTTCGGCGGCACAGGAGGCGGGACTGCGCGTGCGCGGGACCCGACGCTCAGGGCACAGGTGGCCGCCGCGTGCTCGGGGCCGCTCCCAGCCTCGGCCCGACCCCACGAGGCGACAGGTGCAGAAGGAGAGCGGCGGCGGCGGGGCCAGCGGGCCACTGCGGGCCTCCTGCGGGCCACCTGCGGGCCACCTGCGCACCACCTGCGCGCCACCTGCGGTCCACCTGCGCACCACCTGCGCGCCACCTGCGGGCCACCTGCGCGCCACCTGCGGGCCCGCTTTGCACCACCTGCGGGCCACCTGCGCGCCACCTGCGGGCCGGGGAGCCCCGCCGCCCCCTCCCCAGGGCCGGCCCCCGCGAGCCGACCCCGCGCCCCTCGTCCCAGCAGAGCGGAGCCGCGGGGCTGCACAGCGGGGTCACCGCTTAGATCGGGGCGCGGGCGGCGGAGTCCGAGGCCGGGAGCAGCCGCCCCGGGGGCGGGGGGGGGGGGCGGGAGCCGCACTCACGTGGGGGATGAGGCGGCAGGAGCGGACGGCGTCGCTGAGGCCCAGCCACTGCTGGTAGTCGGGGTAGTCCCCGCGCCGCAGGAAGTACTGGCCCCCCGCGAAGTTGGGCTGCTCGTAGAGCATCCAGCAGCCGCTGTCCACGCGGATGGAGTTGCAGCGGCTGAAGTAGGGCTGCAGGTTGGGGCAGTCGCTGCTGCACTCGTAGTGCCGGCCCTGGAAGCCGCGGTCCTCGTAGAAGGTGATCTGCAAGGCAAGGAGGGAGAGGCTCGGAGGCCTGGCCCCGGGCTGCGGGGGCGGGGGGGCCGGGCTGGGGCTGGCGGGGCTCACCTTCCCCATGGCGGTGGATGCAGGTCGGCGCGGCCGGCGCCGCTATATAGCAGGAGGCCTGCTGCGTTGGCAGGAACCACACAAAAGGGGCCCGCGGGGCGAGGAGGGGATTTTCTCTCTCTTTTCTACATAATGACTGTGGGGGGTGGGGTGGGGGACTTATTGTATGTTTTCTCTTAGACTCTCCAGTGTTTTCGATTTGATGACCCGCGTTAAAACTGTCACTTGGTGCCTCTGGGGCCTTTAGACGAAGCCTATTTAGGACTTTGGAGCTGAGCAAAAGCCCTCACCGAGTTAATAATAGCAATGGAATATTTTAGGTATCTTCTTAAATTGCAAAACGATCTCCTTTTGGGTAAGAGAGCCGGGTAATGACTGAGTCTGAGGTCAGAACGGGCCCAGCTCGAGGCATTTGGATGAGAGCATTTTCTTGGTGTGAGAACCTGGCACATGGGGAAGAGCCTACCTTCTCTGTAGTATGTTTAAAGTAAGATGGGATTTCTGTCCAAGAGGAAGAACCTCTCCATGACCCTCCAGGCTGACAAGTGGGTACAGCAGATGTTGCTAACACTTGAGGAAGGGTGACCAGGAGTTGGGCCCTAAGGAAACCCCGTTTAGGGACGCACCTGCCACCCTGCTGCCTGGAGCCTGGACAGGACCAGGGACATCTCCAGGGCTTCAGCTGGGGCGCCTCTTCCTGCACAGGCAAGGAGACCCTCACTTTTGTAATTCATAGAGGTGACTCACTGGTGGTTCCGTCTCACGCATTAACTTTCTATTTAATAATTTTGCAAACCAGGTGCTAAGATTAGTTCTGGCTGTTGAGAAATACAAGTTAATATGCAAATATAACAAGCTTAAGATCCTACAATCTTACATCTTTCTCTACCCTTCCCAGCTCCAGGCAAGCTGTGGTTGCTCTGGAGTTAAGGCTCTGACTCCAGAGCCTAGAGTCTGCCTTTCTCCCTCAAGACCCTACCTTCATCCCCAGTAGCTCCTGGTGCTCAGCTCTCTTTAGAGCAGTTTCTCAGCCTCACACTATTTTGACATTTTGGATCAAAAAATTCTGTTACAGGGTGGTTGTCCTGTGCACTTAAGGATGTTTAACAGCATCTCTGGTGTCAACCCTCCCCTGGTGTTAGTAGCGTTACTCTTCTGGTTGTGACAACCAAAAATGTTTTCAGACATTGGAAATGTTTCCTGGGGGAGCAAAATCAACACAGATTGAAAACCACTCCTTAAGAAGAAGCAAGTCCTTCAAAACAACCTGATATGTATGCTCTATTTCATTCCTTAGTTCGGATTGTTGCTACCAGAATCTAATACTAAAAAATTGTTTTCATTTCATTTGATGCACACACATTTAATAAACCTTATTCACATTCTTTCTTTTAAAAATTCTTACTTTTATAGAAAATTTGGAAGCTATAGAGAAAAAATTTAAACTAAAATTTAAAAGATGAAAAAGTTCTAAAGGTCCATTGCACAAAAATGTGCATATAGTTAACACTACTGTACTATGTGGTAAAAATGGTTAGGATGGTAAATTTACTGTTATGTGTATTTTACGACAGTAAAACCCTCTTAATTTTCACTTCTTTGATATAATACCTTCATCTTTAAGAATTTGTCCAAAGAAGAGTTAAAAGGACATGCAGACATTTAGGTGCATTAATATGTTATCTGACCATTGTTTATAATATAAAAAAAGATACAAATGAAATGTCCAAAATAGGGCATTAATTCGGTAACTTATAGAACATCTGTTTGATGAGGTGTTAGGCAGCTACCAAAAATCATGTTCTCAAAGAATTTATTGAAATATATGGATAATGTGCACCATATGTTGTTTCTTTTTAAGTAAGTACATTATACCACTGAGAAATATTGCTGAAAGAAAGAAGATATAAATAAATATAAATACATCTTGTGCTTATGGATCGGAAGAATCAATATTGTTCAGATATCCTGCCCAAAGTGATCAACAGATTCAATGCAGTCCCTATCAAAATTCCAGCAATGTTTTATATAGGAATAAAAAAAATCCCTCCTAAAATTCACATAGAATCTCAAGGGACCCTAAATGCCCAAAACAATCTTGAAAACAAAAGCAGAGCTGGAGAGCTTGAACTTTATGATTTCAAAATGTACCACAAAGCCACAGTGATCAAAACAGTGTGGTATTAGTGCAGCAATAGATATACAGACCAATGGAAGAGAACAGGAAGCCCAGAAACAAGCCCTCAAATATATTGTTAACTGATTTTTGACAAGGTTGGCAAGACCATTCAATAGGAAAATGACCAGCTTTTAAACAAATGATCCTGGGGAAAATGAATATCCACGTGTAAAAGAATTAAGTTGACTCCTAACTTACACCATATACAAAAACTAAATCAAAATGGATTCAAGACTTAAAGAACTAAAACCATAAAACTCTTAGAAGGAAACATAGGGGAAAAGTTTCATGACACTAAATTTGGCAGTGATTTCTTGGATAAGACAATGAAGCATAGGCAATAGGTAAATTGGACTTCATCAAAATAAAAACTGTGTGACAGAGGAGACTATCAACAGAGTGAAAGGCCATGTAATGTGAGAAAATATTTGCAAATCATATATTTGATAAGGCATCGGTACATAAAGAACTCCTACAACTTAGCAACAACAGGCAAAAAGTGAAAAAAAAAAACAATTTTTAATACAAGAACGGGAATAAACATTTTTCCAAAGAAGATATACAAATGGGCAATAGTCACATTAAAGAAACTCAACATCACTAATCATTGGGGAAATGCAATCAAAATTACAATGAGATACTACTTCATACCTGTAATGATGGCTATTATAGAAATGTAAAATAGAAAATAACAAGTGTTAGTGAGGATGTGGAAAAATTAGAAATGTTGTGCATTGCTGGTGGGAATGTGAAATGTTGTAGCCACTGTGAAAGAGCCAAAAGATGGAAGCAACCCAAATGCCCATTGAGGGGTGAATAGATGCAAAACATGTGGTATATGCATGGAATGGAATATGATTCAGCCTTAAAAAGGAATGATGTTATAAATGCCACAACATGGACCAATCTTAAGAACATGATGCTAAGTGAAATGAGCCCCGCAAGATGGATATCGTACAATTCCATTTATTTGAGGTACATACAACAGTCAGAGTCATGGAGATAAGAAGTGGAAGGGGCATTGCGGGGGGCTACAGGGAGGTGGGGATGGGGACTTAGTCTGGAATGAGTGCAGAGTTTCAGTTTGGGATGATGACAAAGTTCTGGAGATGAATAGTGCTGATGATTGCACAGCGACATGAATGTGCTTTATGCCACTGAAACGAACACTTAAAGGTTGTTATAATGGTAAATTTTATGTTATGTATATTTTACCACAATTTAAAGCATTTTCCATGACCGATAAGAAAAAAAAATACATTGATGTTAATTTTATCAATACGAACTTCTTGATTTCAATAATTCTACTGAGGTTGTAAGAAAATATTGAAGTGGGTGAATATTAGGGTTTCAAAGGGAATTAAACAGTATTTAAAAGTTTAAGGTACTTATACTTCTTACTTTATGATAGGAAAAAAATCAGTAATAAATATAATTAATGTCTTAAATTTTTTTAAATTAGTACCTTTCCCTTCTTGGGCTTCCTCCTTCTTTCTCTCTTTATCTTTCTTTCTTTTTAAAATTTTTATTTATTCATTCATGAGAGACATACAGAGAGAGACAGAGACATAAGCAGAAAGAGAAGCAGGCTCCCTGCAGGGAACCCAATGTGGAACTCAATCCTAAGACTTGGGAATCATGCCCTGAGCCAAAGGCAGGTGCTCAACCACTGAGCCACTCAGGCACCCCTCCCTTTATTCCTTGCATTTGATTACCTTATATCACCAAAGCTTACACTCAAGAACCTGATGACATTTCAAGGTCCTCTTTAATTCTGGGGATTTGTGCTGTGGGCACAACTGTGTTGTAGAGATTGTTGGGTGTTCGTCCTCACCCAGTGTTCCTTCTATGCTGCCTCAGTCTTAGCTAGCAGCTCTCCTGTGGTTACCAGGGATGCCTGGCTGCTCCAGGACCCTGCAGATGCTAAATATGGTGGGAGACAGACGAAACCTGGGGCCCTAATGACATTGCTGAGCTGCTGAATCAACCATCCCTAAATCCTGTGCTATCCTAGCACTTCCTGTCACATGAGCTAATTTCTGTATTGCTTGCCCTTTTGATATGGAGCTTCTGCTACTTCCAGTCTGATGTTTCTGAGATGATGCAGATTTGGCTGAGAGAGTCGGGTGGATTTTGATCAAGCTTTGGAGAAGGAGCTGCTCACCAGGAGGGAAGTTGGGGAAAAGTAATTCAGGGATGGAAAAGATTGTGAGAAAAGGCAAAGAGATGTGAAAATCCTTGGTGTGATGGGAAGACCCAGGCAGGTCAGGAGCATCAGGTTAATAAGAGAGGAAGTAGATGGGCTGGGGCCATAGGTTCTTGTAAGAAGAAATTTTCCCTGTGGACAGTGGAGAAATATCAACGGTTTTTAAGCAGGGCAATGACTTGATCATATCTCTTTGAACCTACACATCGTTCTTCCTTCCTAAAATTCCAGCAATGAGAGCGCAAGACAGAACAGAAAGTAGAAGACTCAATGTAAGCGAATATAGTGCCCTACTTCCCTATAACTTAGTGTATAGTATGCTAACACACACACACACACACACACATTATACGTATAAGTACAGGGTTATGTAAATAGATTTGACTGTGTGTATGGGATGTGCATAGATATATATAGACAGAATGCAGCTTTGGGTTGTCCTATATATTTAATTCAATTCCTGGTTGGTTGTTTGCAATGACCTCATAGTAAGAATCAGTAAGCTAGTGCTGTCATTACTATGACAAGAATCTTCCTGATTCCATGATGGAAAATCGGTGATCTCTGAGCTGTGGGTTCTGGCTTCTGATGCCACTTCTGTTATTGACTGTTTGGCATTAGAATTGGACTTCAGCTTACCTTACATGAAATGAGTTATCTAAGTTATAGATGATCTCCAGGTCCAAAATATGTTAAATATCATATCACTTCATTGTTTAATAGTGCCTGACTTCCTTCCCCACCCCTTCCTTTCTCTTTCCTTCCCCCTCTTTCTTTCTTCTTCTCCTGATTTTTTCCCGCATTTTTTCCATTAGGAATTTCTTTGAATACATACTCAACAATCACCTCAGAAAAAGTCACATATGCTCTGTATTAGCTAGAGATATGAACTACAAATAACAGAACATCCAATTGCAGTGGCATAAATGAATTTGGGGTTATTTTACTCCCATTATAAAAAGTGTGAAGGTAAAACACTGCTGGCATTGCCCTTACTGGTGAATGGACCATCTGGTCTGTTGAGGGCCTGACTAGAATGAAAAGGTGGAGGAAGGACAAGTTAGTTCTCTGCTTAAGCTGAGACATTCATCTTCTCTCTTGCCCTCAGACACCAGAGTTCCTGGTTCTCAGGCCTTTGGACTCAGACTAGAGGACACCACCAGCTTTCTTGGTTCTTCAGCTTGCAGATCATGGGACTTCTCAGACTCCATTAGTGAGGTAATACTTCTCATAAATCTCCTCATATTATTCATATATATCCTATTGGTTCGGTTCTCTTGTGAGCCCTGGCGGGTAGACATTGGCTCAGGATCTTGACCACATCAAGGCCAGCGTTTCTGAAACTGGCAGTTCCTTCACACATGTCACCTCTTGGGTATAAGATGCCCAAAAGAGGAGGGGATTATGGCACCAGGGGCAGCAACTCCTTTTCATCAGGAAAGCAATTGTTTTTCTGGCACCATCTCTTCTTTCTCCCCATCAGCATTCGGCCACTTAGGTTTCCATGTCCAGGGAGTGTCAAGCGACAGCCTCAGCATCAAGAGTCTGCCAGAGATTTGTGAACTCAACTTTTACCTATAGCTTAGGGGATTCAAAAACCTTTTGAGGCCCATCGTGGTATCCCTGTTTTAAAATGTGGGTCACACTATTTCTGAACCTCAGCTTCAGATTCTCACCGCTCAGAAAAAAACTGAAATCTAAACAGATTTTTTAAGATTTCTTTGAGAGAGAGACAGAAAGAGAGTGTAAACAAACAGGGGGGCGGGGCAGAGGGAGAGGGAGAGGCAGGCTGCCTGCTGAACAGGAAGCGCAATGGTGTCTAGGACTCCGAGATCATAACCCAAGCAAAAGGCAGATACTTAACCAACTGATCCACCCAAGTGCCTCAAATCTAAACAGATTTTTAATAATCTTGTTTGAAGCAACATCTTGTTTAAATACCAGAGGGTCAAATGAGATTATGTATCATAAAAGTGTTTCACAAGCTATTAAGTTCTACTGAATATGAAGGCATATTTTTATTGTGAGAGACGTGTTTTATTTCGTATGGATCACACATCTTGGTTTCCACTTGTGTTGTGTGGGTTTGTGTATCTGTGTGTGAAAATGAAAGAATAAAATAAGAGGACAGGGACGCGTGGATGGCTCGGTGGTTGAACATCTGCCTTTGGCTCAGGTCATGATCCCAGAGTCCTGGGATCAAGTTCTGTAGTGGGCTCCCTGCAGGGAGCCTGCTTCTCCCTCTGCCTATGTCTGTGCTTCTCTCTGTGTGTCTCTCGTGTATAAATAAAATCTTTAAAAAAGAAAGAAAAAGAGGCGGACCAAGAAAAATACAAGCAAACCAATGCCAGGAACACACTGAAAATATTTTATTAGTTTCCAGATTGAGAAATGATGAAGAACCTATTTCAGTAGTAATCCATGACTCTCCTCAAAGAGCCCACCCGGGCACTTGTGCCTCCCCAGTCATGGTAGCGCCTGTAGTCCCCTGGCCTCAGCAGGTATTGCCGCCCCCGGTAGTTGGGCAGCTCATAGAGGACCCAAGAACCCTCCAGCACATGCAGGGAGTAAATCTCATTGAAGTGGAAGCGGTCCTGAAGAGAGGAGCAGTCCTCCGTGAACTCCATCATCTGGCCTCTATAATCTTCCCTCTCATAGAGTCTGATCCTGTGAGAGCCAGCCTGGCCCATCCAGAGATGGAAAGAGGGGGAAAGCAAAGCATGAAATGGTTGCAACACTTTCATGCAGTCCAGCTCAAGCTATTTTGAAATATATGGCAAGCCTTAAGTAATTGCCTTAAGTAATTCTCAATATTTATATATTCCCCATTTTCAAAGCTCGAGATTCAGTACCTTTTCAAGACCATAAAGTATGATAGAATTCAGAAGGAAATTTCACTCTTTATATATTTAAATATTTGCCAGAATAAAATACTAGTCATGTTCAGTCAACCATACCAGAAACTCAAACCTTTAAGAGCGTATTACTATTTTTGCCATTTTGAAAAGATGTTTTTAATTTTTCAAGCATGTGTGCTTGAACAGTAAAGTCAGTTTATGAAATGAATGACCTTGCTTTGGGTTTAAGATAAATCTTGGAAAAATCACCAAGGACTTGGATCCTTCTGTTTCTGGCGAAAGCAAAGTCAAACATCTTAAGTGACTCAGACAATAGTTGATTCTTATTTGATAGTTCAGGGATAAAATGAAGAAACATGAGAAAGAAAAATCGGTAAGGCCCCAGCACTAATTTTTCAAAAACCTTAGTGTTTTAAAACACATATTTGAAATGTATGTGCGTGTGTGCATAAAATGTCTCTGGGTTTCTCCCCATTGAGAGAAAGTACTTCTATTTGGGTGGGTGGTGGGACCAAAATACACAAGTGGGGAGCAAAAGAGAGAGAGGTCTTAAAAAAATTAACCCCTCTAAGTTTCCTTTTCAACTCCTGTCTGCTCTATAACTAGCACATATTCTAGCACTTGATTATTCTTCTATTGAATATTAGTGGCTTTTCTACAACTCCACTGTAAGTGATTCCAGGACAGGACCTATTGCTGGTACATGACCACTGTGGCCAACACATTCTTAATAAATATTTGTTGATTACTTGGTACCCGGGTCACCCTTTGCTTCTGTTTGGGGCAAACTATATTGAACTACTGTAGGGTAGCTGGTCTTCTGTCCAAACCTTCAGTTATTCTGAATGATCACTAATGATCATGTTTAACCTTTGCTTGAACCTATGCATCCTGTGTCCCCATCTGGAGCTGCACTCACGTGGGGGATGAGACGACAGGAGCGGACCGAGTCACTGAGGCCCAGCCACTGCTGGTAGTCGGGGTAGTCCCCGCGCCGCAGGAAGTACTGGCCCCCAGTGTAGTTGGGCTGCTCGTAGAGCATCCAGCAGCCGCTGTCCACCCGCACCGAGTTGCAGCGGCTGAAGTAGGGCTGCAGGTTGGAGTGGTCACTGCTGCACTCATAGTGGTGGCCCTGGAAGCCCCGGTCCTCGTAGAAGGTGATCTGCAAGGCAAGGAGGGAGAGGCTCAGAGGCCTGGCCCTGGTGTGGGGAGGAGAGAGGGGGCCCCCCAGGCTGGGACTGCACTGGGCTCACCTTCCCCATGGTGGTGGATGCAGGTCAGGGATGGGCCGCAGCGCGTGGCTATATAGCAGGAGGCCTGCTGCGTTGGCAGGAACCACACAAAAGGGGCCCGCGGGGCGAGGAGGGGATTTTCGTGTGCTCTTTTTTTCTCTTTGCTGTCATAGTCCATGGGGCTCATTGTGGGTTTTGGTCCCATTCTCTCTGGAGTATTCCGGTTGCTATCACTGGCTGATGCTATTGAAACCGTTTGGAAAAAAAAGTAATTTGGAACATTGTTGATTTAATAATAGAAATAGAGCTTCAGCCATTTCATATATAGTCTACACTTTTATTTGCATAGGCTGGGGAAAAACAAAAAAAGTGTAAGTGAGGGAGCCAGATTTATTCCTTCCTCTCCCCACACCATTTTAGCTGGAGCACCTCCTCATGTTCAATATTGAATACTAATTGCATACTAATTGTTAATAGGAAGAAAATTACCTTAACGGAATGTTGATAATTTCAACTTTGTCCTTTAAGAGAATTTTCTTATTAAAGGGTGTAAGAAATGGGAATATTTTACCAAGGGAATTCATAAAACTTCAAACTTGCAGTATGGTAAAAACCAAAGCCAAAACCAAACCAAACCAAATCAAATCAAAACAAAAATCCTAGCAAGCACAGATATTCAGTATTTGGTCTGAATTTGCTACAGTCATGTCTGGAAGTAGACTGATGATTAGATGTTTTATCTTGGCTAATTGTAATTCAATAGGGAGAATAGTTTTAAGAGGTTTCATTCCGGAAAGAACTAAAAGGGAAATTTCTCACTTGGAGGAAATAAGAAAAAGTTAAAACACAAAAATTGATCACCTCTCAGGTTATTATAAAATAAAACCAAATTCCTAAGAAATGCATTTCTAGTAGGAATCTACATATACCTTTTCCTCTGGAGCACAAGGGTACACAGAGTTCTGGACTCAAAGGATATTCATTGCATGAACATGAGGAAGAGCTACAGCTAAAATGGTGTGGGGAGAGGAAGGAATAAATCTGGAAGCTGAGACTCTAGGAAGGCTTTAGAAAGTATTTATTAGCCTGGAAGAGAATAGTTTGATGGGCTGGAAAGAGCATTGGAGTGGAAGATGACCTACGCCTTGAGCCTCTTTCATGTTCAAAGAATTGTTCACAGTCCTGTGTTGTCTCACGGAAATACTTTGTCTTGACTTTGGTTCATACATCTTTGTAAGTTGGTATTCGTGAATAAAACACCAGCTGTGTACAAGAGGATGATTTCAGTTCTTATTACCCACTATATATAGGCTTGTGTTTGCAAAATTACTTCTGTTTATAGAAAGTACGCAGCTCAAATCAAAAGAATTTTTTAAAAATCATCATTTCAATTAAAAATTTAAAGAATAGGGATCCCTGGGTGGCGCAGCGGTTTGGCGCCTGCCTTTGGCCCAGGGCGCGATCCTGGAGACCCAGGATCGAATCCCACGTCAGGCTCCCGGTGCATGGAGCCTGCTTCTCCCTCTGCTTGTGTCTCTGCCTCTCTCTCTCTCTCTCTCTGTGTGACTATCATAAATAAATAAAAATTAAAAAAAAATTAAAGAATAATAATTAACAAAATAAAAACTTTAATACTGTCATTTCACTCAGAGTTGTTTCTGTGGGGAGAGGATTGATAGATAAAAACAGTAAAATATGAGAAAGAACCAAATGGAGAGCCCCAGAGAACACCCAGGGGGAGCCTGCTGGGGATGGCTGTGAGGACCACCACCATCACAGCTGACATGCAACGACAAATTTGGGATACATCTGGAGGGCTAAAACAGGAAGACTCTGGGTTTGGTTTTCTCAATGACTAGGAAGAGAAAAGGCTTTATTTCAGCCTGGGGAAAGAAACAGGGAAAAAGAAAAACAAACAAACAAACAAACAAACAAAAAACAACTCACAGTTTTCATAGAGCTGAAAAGTGAATGACTTGCGCCAAAATGTGTTTGACTTAAATGCATTACAGAAAATTCTAGGATTGACAAATGTGTGTCCGACTGAAGCCCCAAGTTGCACTCAGTGTGCTAAATGACCATAAGTAAAAAACTGAGAATCCTCATGCCTATAGCCCTGAAGCAGAGTTCTATACGCATTGCCTGGAATGACTGATGGGGACCGTCTTTGGAGGGAGAATAAGAGATAAGGGTCAGGGACTCTCAATCCTGAGCTCTAGTCCAGAAGGTAACCTATTGTCACTCCTAAATATTCAGGTGGTTTCAAACAAGAGCGGAGGCAAAATACATGAGTTAAGGTTAGAGTTCTGCTACATGCAGGGTCAAAGATTTCTGTTACTGCTGTGTCACCTACAAAATGAAGCATATAAGAAATGCTCCTTTCTGGGGCACCTGGGTGGCTCAGTGGTTGAGTGTCTGCCTTCGGCTCAGGTCGTGATCCCTGGGTCCTGGGATCTAGTCCTGCATCGGACTCGATGAGCCTGCTCCTCTCTCTGCCTATGTTTCTGCCTATCTCTCTGTGTCTTTCAGGAGTGAATAAATAAAATCTCAAAAAAAAAAAAAAAAAAAAAAAGAAATACCACTTTCCTTATTTCTTAGAGCTCAAAATATTATGAATCAAAATCTCATTCTCCTGGGATGGAGAGAAAATTTCACTGTGGTTCATTCCTGGGGTTTTGTCTGCTCACATTCCCAGGCTCTAAGGTTGGGTTCTGTAGGCTTAACATGAGACCAAGGCATTTCATGTAGGGAGAGGGTGCCCTGGGAACTCTCATGCAGTCCGTTGGTGGTGGCCCTCCCCAGCTTTCACACCAGTATGGAAATGACAACTGGCAGCCCTGAAGGCTGTGGAATTAGGATGTGTTTTATTTGGCTGGCACAATGGATTTTTTCATGATGCTTTGGGTTGGTTTGCACTTTTCACAGCTCACCATACTCTTCATCACTCCTTGTTGTCTTAAAGGAAGTTGTTTTGCTCATTTGCATCATCTCTCTAGCCCCTGAAGGCATTGGGCCTTAACCTCAAACAATAGTCTTTAAACTCTGCTCAGTTTTTGACAGATGAAAGCACTACACATCAGAGCAAATTCCCGAGCATTCTTCCTTGGTCTGAGCCATACTTTATTAGGAACTTGTGTATTTTGGGGTGTTAAAAATGTCATTTTGTAAATGTCTTTTCTTGTATAAAATGATGTACAAATGGATGGTGTTTAGTTTTACAATTTCATTGTTTTGTTTTTAATTTTCAAGGCCCTTGCTTGGTGAAATAAAAATAGGCAATCCTATGTTGGTCTCTATTTAAAGAAAACTGGTCTGGGAAATCTAAAATTTTGAGAACCATTTTATTTGGTAGTATGGTTTAAACCATTTGATATCATAAGAAGTATGTAAATAAATATTGTTTACATATATAACAATTTTACACTTGTTTCCCCTAGAAATTTGTCTTGGGATGACTTTAAAGTACTAAATAAAAGTATTTGATAAAAGTGATTATGTATGTATTATTTAGCACTTGAGAAGTACTTGACTTTAAAAAGTGGTTGCATACTTACAGTCTACTGTAAGCATTTCATGTTATTTCTGTGTAGACCTCTGTGGTGGTAGGGACAATGTCTTTTATTTGTTTTTGTTTGTTTTTTCATCCCCAGTGCTACATATGGCAGGCCTATGGTAGGTGCTTAGTAAATGGTAAAGACACTAACTCAAGTTAGGACCTTTGGTAGCTAACAATTTGGGCAGAGTCTATTAAAATGGAAAATATCTTGTGCTATCATTGGGCAGTCTCACTTCTAGGTCTCTATCCTCTAAAAGTTATGGTATGTGTAGATAAAGGTAGACATACAAGGATTGTAAAAGGAACATTGGACAAGCCCAATCACCAATGGATAAATGGTAAAGTAATCTAGGGTAAAAGGAACATTGGACAAGCCCAATCACCAATGGATAAATGGTAAAGTAATCTAGGGTGCTTTCAAATAATGGAACATGGGGATCCCTGGGTGGCTCAGTGGTTTAAGTGCCTGCCTTCCGCCTGGGGTGTGATGCTGGAGACCTGGGATCGAGTCCCACGTTGGACACCCGGCCTGGAGCCTGCTTCTCGCTTGGAGCCTGCTTCTCTCTCTGCCTCTCTCTCTCTCTGTGTGTCTCTCATGAAAAAAAAAACAAATAAAATCTTAAAAAACAAAACAAAACAAATAATGGAACACAATGCAGTCATGAAACAGAATAAGGTATACTGATCGAGATCTATGTCTGTATCATTTTGCATGTTAAAAACAAGTTGCAGGCTAATATGAACAGCATGATTCCATATTTGCAAATAAGTAAATAAATAATTTAAAAAGCATGTTTCATGAGATGTCAATATAAAAAACAAAAAATTCTAGAAGGATGCCCACCAAGTGTAAAGAAGAGCTAGCAACGAGGAGTAGAATCAGAAGGACCCTCTCTACTTCTTTCTTTATAGAATTTGTGAAGTAGTAGGATTATAGGAGGCTTTTACTTTGAAGGAAAAAATTAAAAAACAAATTAATTCTCTAGTAACGAAAAGATTTTTAATTTTTGTTTTTTTAACTTACAGGGCTTTGCTTATGAGCAAGCAGATTTTACTTCAATTGAAGTCTATTTAAAACACTAACATCTATCTCATTAATTTATTTGCACTAGCTGCACTTCAGGTAGAGTTTGACCCTGGGAATACACTGGCCAAGAGGTGCAACCAAGTCAGGAGGCATTCTGGGAGAGGAGGAGAGAATCTTCAACTGGTTCAATGGAGGCCTGGGGATTAGGTATGTCATACTGTGTTCAAAAGTAAACAGTACTACAATTCCTCATGTAGTCTAATCAGGCTTTTTGCCAGGTGGGCTTCTCTTCACTGCTCACCTATGACCCTCCATGGCTTCCAGTCACCTGCTGAGTCAGAAGGAAGCTCCTGGAATGCTGTTCCCCAGGGCCCTCAACCCAATGCCTCCCTCCTCACCAGTCACCCTCTCCCATTTTTCTATGTTGACCTCCCTTTCTTTCTTAGACAGGCCACCTCCTCTTTCCACCCCTACTTCTGAGCCTGTTTCAGACTCATTTCACTTTGCAGAGCTTCTAGAACGGACCCCTCCCCACTTACTTGCTCCTCAACCTTTACCGGGGAGCATTTACAGGTGAATTCCTTAGCACACGGTGAAAGAAAAACAGAAGTCAGCAATTGCCAACAATACAGACTAAATACTTTATTAGGTTCCAAACTGAGAAAATGGTAGTGTGAACCTATTTTAGTATAAATCCACCACCCTCCGCAAAGAGCCTGCCTTAGCATCCATGGCTCCCCAGTCGTGGTAGCGCCTGTACTCTTGGGGCCTCAGCAGGTATTGCCGCCCCAGGTAGTTGGGCATCTCGTAGAGGACCCAGCAGCCCTCCAGCACGTTCACGGAGCGGACCTCACTCAGGTGGAAGCGGTCCTGGATGCAGGAGCAGTCCTCGCTCAGCTCAACCATGAGGCCTTTGTGATCCTCTCTCTCATACAGCCGCAGCCTGTGGGAGCTTGTCTGCTCGTCCACAAAGAGAAGGAGCGGAAGAAGCAACCAAACAACAAATGAACTTGGTAGGTTGAGGCACGGGATGGCCAATGTAGAAACCTAGACTCTGAGATGGCTGTGTGTGCCGTGTATGGATCTGTGTTCTACTGGTGTTTAATAAATGTTTGCATTCTCATTTTTAAAATTTCATATCTAGGAAAGGTAAATTTTTAGAGGTTCAGAGTCTGGGTTAGAGTCTATCAAAATTCAATAATCTTGACTCCCAATTCTCTAATTTCTATTGATTTCTAGGTGATAAGTCAAATATATATTCTGAGGGGGAAATGGAAAGTATTTTGACTAACATTCTTTTAACAGGGGTATTATTATTATTTTTTGGAATAATATTAGTGTTATCTCCCAAATTTATATACATACGAGTTTACAACCAAAGTTGGACTTTCAAAATCACATGCTTCAGTGAAAATTAGTTTAAACAGTCCCTTGAAACCAGTATTCAACTACTTTTCCAAATTAAGGGCAATGAATTACCTTTTCCAAAGTTGGACCCAAACTTTGATTAGCCTCTGCTAACAGAGAGTCAGTTTTTACTAGCCTGTACTGGAACCTAAATCATTCCCCATCCATTCTTTACTGTTCATTAAAATGACAATCTTACGGTTTCAAATTTTTAAAAGCAACCCGTTTGCAGTACAGCCCGCCTAGGTCCAACCAGCATCCCATTCGCAAGTTTTGTTCTATATCCCACTGTGACAGTACATTTGTTACAAACACCTTTGCAAGGGACATAATGGTAGCAAAAGTGAGGCTGATTCTTCCCATAAGGGAATTCTTCATGAATTCTCGGCTGGCTTTGTGCATTTGTCTCTCTGGGCTTAGGCAGTAGCCAAAGCCCACTCTACCCTGAATGGCTTTTAAAGGAGAAACGTCCCTCCCTGGTCAACCATGCAGGGAGGACAGCAGGCAGCCTGGTGGAAACCAGGTTGACCTCACCTGGGGGATGAGACAGCAGGAGCGGATGGAGTCGCTGAAGCCCAGCCACTGCTGGTAGTCGGGGTAGTCCCCGCGCCGCAGGAAGTACTGGTGGCCCTGGTAGTTGGGGCGCTCGTAGAGCATCCAGCAGCCGCTGTCCACGCGGATGGAGTTGCAGCGGCTGAAGTAGGGCTGCAGGTTGGGGCAGTCGCTGCTGCACTCGTAGTGCCGGCCCTGGAAGCCGCGGTCCTCGTAGAAGGTGATCTGCAAAGGAAGAATGATTCCGAGTTAAATCAGTGGCTCCCCACAGATCTCATATAGAGGCATTTTTTTTCTTCTTTTCATTTAACTTGTATCCCGCTCACCTTCCCCATGGCTGGTTGACACGGATGTGCGAGTTCAGTGCGACCGGCCGGCAGCGCCGCGGGTCTATATAGCAGGGCTGCTGCTGCGTTGGCAAGAACAACACAAAAGGGGCCCCAGGGGGTGAGTAAGGGGATTTTATGGATCCCTTTTACGTGCTGCACTCAGTGGAAATGCCTGTAGAGTTTGCCCTCATTCTCTGGTATATTCTAATGCTGTTCTGTATGTGTCCTAGTTGAGTCCCCAGAGTTGCTTTTATTTGGATTCTTAGTGTTTTGTAAATTTATCAGCACATCAATCTGAACTTTTGACCCGGAATTCATGTCTCTACAGATATGACCCCATGATGCCCTATGTATTTTTTGGGGGGAAATCTATGCCTTTATAGAAGTGTTCCATGATTCCAGAGGCTGTCTGCGATATAGAATGCCACAAACACTTGATTAACTGTCCCTGATGGCAGAGGTCATTGTAACTTAAAACTGTTTTTCTTCATGCGATTTACCAGCCCAGTGCAGGCCACAGGTCTGGATTCCCACCCTTGCTAGTTTTGACTGTGGTGATCTGATGCTTTAAGACATAGCTACTAAGTCCTCCTTTGGTGGGTGTACTTCATGTACTAGAAACCGGCCCCTGGAAGTCAACTTGTGATAAGAACCAAGGGGGAGGTTTCTATGGTCGTTGGGTCCAAGACTGAGAAGTATATTGCTTTTGGAGTACTTCCCCTTTCCAGGGTGGGGGGAGGCAGTAAAGCTTTTTAAACTCAGAATGTCCCCTTAGTAGCCACATGAACTTGGCAAACCACATAGCCTCTCAGAGCCAGAGTTATTTCAGAGTACTTACCTTATGGGATATAGTAAGTCAAAAAAGAAGGAAGGAAAAAAAGGAGAGGTACTCGCATTTAGAAGCTGGCCTGGCATTCAGAGCTAAGCCATGTTATTCTTCTGTTAGACATAAACAATCCCACGGAATACCAACAGGGTTACTCTGAGACTATGATGCAATGAGACAAAACAAGGCGACTTCATAATTTTGTCTAAGCACAAGCAAAAACAAAGTCACTGTACCCCCCACACAATACCAAACACTCCGTCTCTCAGCCCACATGATTAACTCCTTCTTTAACAATTGCAGCTTTATCCTTCTAGGCTCTCCTCCGCATGAGTACATTTATTGAGATACACAATCATAAAATTTTCCCCATGTTCTGACAACATCCAACCTAGAGGGATCTCCTGCCTTTTTAGACTCTTCCCCAAATCCACTCAACCAAAGTACAAATCCTATGATGATATCCTTTGCTGACACCCTTTGCTAAGACACCCCCCCCATTTCCCCATGGTGTGTGTTCTCTCTTGTTCTTTTTTTTTTTTTTTTCTCTCTTGTTCTAACAGCTAATAAACCCAACTTGCTTTGTGACTGGTGTTCTGCTAGTCTTTGACAATGGGTTTATGTGTACAATGGCACATGCCAGGTGAGCATTAAGTAAATGTTTCATGTTAGTAACAGTGCAACATTACTAAGGATGACTTCAGCCTGTTTGTCTCTCAAACATAGTTGATCCTCTCAGGTGCATGAAAGATTTCTCTGCTATGAAGCCATTTTGCAGTTAACAAAAAAAAAAAAAAAAAAAAAAAAAGTAGACATGGAGGGTAATTTGGAAATCATCTCATGGCTTTCAAACTCTAGTGTGTCTAAAGAATCACCTGTGCTTGTTAAAACTGCAAATTGCTAGGTCATACCCTCTCCCAAGGATTGGCATCATCAGATGTGGAAAAGACTCCGGGAATCTGTATTTCTAACTAGCACTAGATCGTTCTTGGATCAAATTTTTAAAAACGCTAGTCTGGTTTACTCTTTTTTTTCTTCTGGTAAGGAAAACACATTTTAGCCATCACCAGCTAAGGTTTACTTAGCACTTATATGTCATTTTCCTTAAATATGTAGGCAGAAGAATGCTCTGCTTTGTTCTACAAAGTTTTATATGCACATAATGAGAGAATTAAAGCAGAAATTCCAGCACTTAAGTGATAGTGCTGATTAGACAGGAAAAGAGGTGAAGGGGTCAGAAAATGCAGAGTACTAAACTTTAGTCTTGTTTTTTCCAGATCTTTCTCTCTCTCTCCCGGGGATCCTGGCTTCATTCCTTTAGCGACCTCTCTAATCTCCCCTCCCTGTCACCCTGCCCTGTAGCTGCCTTTCTTGCATTCTCATCATCTTCAGCTGGACTGTCCACAGTCTCCTGACTCTCTCCAGCCTTGCCCTCTTCTACACTGCATTCTGCCAACATGCCAGGGTGATCAGAATCAAAACGCATCAAGTCATGTCACAGCACTGAACTGAATGTTTGTGTCCCCAAATTCATATATTGAAACCCTAATCCCCACTGTGATGTCTGGAGATGGGGCCTTGAGAGGTAACTGGGTCATAAGGGTGGAGACATCATGACAGGATGAGTGTCCTTAGGCACTTCCTCCCTCGGGGTAAGGGCATAATGAGAAGACAGTTTGCAAACTAGGAAGCTGGCTCACCAGACACTGGATCTACTGGCACCCTCATCTTTGACTTCCCAGCCTCCAGAACTGAGAACTGTGAGAAAGAAATGTTTGTTTAAGTCATCCAGTCCACGGTGTTTTTGTTCTAGCAGCCTGAGCTAAGGCAGCTACTTACCTGCTTGAAACCCTTCCCTGACTCCCATTGCCTCCAGAATCAAGTACTGGCTCCTTAGCCTGGCACACCTGGCCTGAGATACTCTGTCTCCAGACTTCCCAACAGATCACACTGAATCACTTGTAGTGTCCCAAAAACACAATGTTATCTCACATTTCTCATTTGCCCTCCCCCCAGTTTTACTGAGATATCATTGAAATATTGCATGTAACATGTATGCAACATATAGATTTGATACAGTTATATATTGTGAGATGATTACCACCATAGTGTTAGGTGCATCACCTCACATAATTAATATTTTGTGTGTGTGGAAACATTTAAAATCTACTCTTTTAGCAACTTTCAAGTCTATAATACAGTATTGTTAACTATAATCAATACGCTGTACATTAGATGCCCAGAACTTATTCATCTTATAGCTGGAGGTTTATGCTATACTTCTCTTGTTGTTTAATGTTCTAATCCTTCTCACTGAGATGCCAGTTCTACACTTTTCACCCAGGGAGATTTTAGAAGGTTTATCTCAGATATCAATTCCTCTAAAAATTTTCTTGAAACTTTCTCTAATCTTCCAGGCTGGATTTAATACTGCCAGTTTGGTTCTATCAGGCATCTTGCTCATACCACTATAATGGTAATTATCACTTATCTAATTATTTTGTTTAGATATCAGTTTCTTGAAATGAATGAGGGGAGCCCCATCCTGGGCAGGGACTATTTTTTGTAATCCTACTAAATGGCAAAATGAACTGGCACATGAAGGCTACTCAATCAATGCCTGGAGGATATGAATGTTATTCCCTAGTCTGAAATCCATTGTTGTGATAGTCCATGGGACCTATTTTGAATGCTCAGCACCACAGGCATACACACTCACATCAAAGTTCAGTATTTGCAACTTTCAATGTGTAGGATGACACAAGCACTCTGCATTTGATCTATTTAATAGGCCTTTATAACAGGGGAGATGAGTAAGCAAATGAGAGAAAACAGGAATGTTGTGTTGTCCCCAAAGCCTTCTGTTCCTTGGTAATTCTGTCTACTTTTTGTGTTTCCTGAGATGACAAATTAATACTACAACTGCAGTGGCCAATTCCAGAGTATCCCTAGTGTCTGAGGTCCAGCCAGCAGTTGACCTTAATGCCCACCTTCCTGCTTCCTAGTAACAAATGTATAGCATTTGTATCATACACATGCTTGGTTCAATGAGAAGAGGTCATGTGGCTGGGAGCAACAAAGACCAAAGTATCTCAAACAGGGAGATTGGGTAAGACACCAAGGATCAGCATCATGGTATCAGCCTCTGGTTCTCTTTCTCAGCTTGTCTTTGATGACTGTTCAATAGCTGACAAGAAGATGGGCAACCAATGACCCACCTCTTCTTAACTCCTATGATGTCCCATTTGGATTAAATTGGCTTTTGTGTGAAAAGTAGTACATTTCTTCTTGTTTAAGCAATAGGTGGTTGTGATTGTCATTTTTGCCTTAACAAACCCACAAGAAAATTTGATCCCCTGAAGTTTCAGGGGAGGAAATAAGACAGTAGCAACATCAGGACCTAACCCCATGGCAGCAAGGCAGGATAACTAGAGAGGGAAGCCATAACGAGGAGCACCCTTTGAGAGTGTAACTCAATATAGCACTTCTTGGCACTTTTTTTATGGAATGACTTCACTTTCTTTGCTTGGTGCGTCTTCTATAAGGTTAGATTGGCCAGAAGACACTATAGGTTCAAAGGGAGAAAAGAGAAAAAAGAAGAAAAAAACTTAGAATCTGGTGCTGACTTTGGTAGCTTGCATACTAAAATTAGAGTGATATAGAGAAGATTAACATGGCCCCTGCAAAAGGATGCCATGCAAATCCTTAAAGCATTCCATATTTAGAAAAAAAAAGATTTAAAATCTGGACTTATTATAAACTGGGACATACAGGAAATACTGGTGCGTATAGGGTATATAGGCTGACACTGGGTTTATCTTGAATTGTTTCTTCATCTTCAAGGGGAAAAGGTTAGTGGGATCATGTAGGGTATCCCTTCTCCCCTTCTTCTCTGGAGGCTGCTTTCATCTCAGAACTTTTCAGTTCTTTGAGGTTCCATAGTACTTTTGAGAGAGGAGGGAAAGAGCCCCAGATGAAACACTGCACACCTGGGGCGCTATCTCTTGGCTGTTGCTGTTACACTGCTTCTCTTAACAGAGCAGAACCAGGACCAGGCCCCTCCAGAGCCAGACTTAAAGCAGGGACACCTGGGTGGCTCAGTGGTTGGGCACCTGTCTCCGGTTCAGGCGTGATCCTGGGGTCCTGGGATTGAGTCCCCCCATCGGGCTCCCCATAGGGAGCCTGCTTCTCCCTCTGCCTCTCTCTGTAAAAAAAAAAAAAAAAAGGAGGAAGCATAGGTGAGGACTTAGTTTGGTCGTAATCCCTCTGCCCTGCTTCCCCAGCACCATTACTTCTCTCTGTTGATTGTTTTAGTTGTGGAATTAGAGGAACTATACTGTTCTCTTTGCCTGTCCCCCAGAGATGGAAATACAGTTTTCAAGAAGAGAAACTTGATCAGTGACATCCAGGGTCTCTAATTTTATGTGTTTTCGGTTCAAGTGTTTCCGGATCATTTCCATGCCTGAAGTCTGTGATTTTATGCCCAACAATGTAAAATCCAGCACTGCAAGAAGGTTTTAGCTTTCCAATTTATGTGATATGTTATTACTGGCAAATAGAACTCTGGCTGATGTCTCCAGGAAGCCAACGCTAGTGTTGGGAGTTTAAAGGTTGAAGAACTGGGATTTAGGAATAATTAATATCAAATAATTCAAGAATCTGACATTTTCTAGGGAAAGAACTTTTATAAAGAGCCTAACCAAGGGCCCCAGTTTGCCTTGGACTGTTCTGGTTCATGCCTCTTGCCTGCGTGTGATCCTTAATGGCACACACTTTCGCTCTCAAAAATGACTCAGGTTAAGCAACAAATTAGATGCTTGTTTTGTTCACAAGCCACTTGAATGGTAGATATGGAGCCCTGGAAAGCATGGGCTGGAAGGAGACTATAAAAAATGAAGAGCCATTAGCCATTTTTACAGCTAAGAGTGGAGGAGAGAGGAGCAAGAATGGGAAAGAAGACACACCCCCCAGCAGCTGGTTGGAGCTTACAGACTGTTTAGAACAGGGCTACTAATATTAAATTTGATTTTATTGTACTGCTGTGATCTAAACTCCTCCCACAACCTCTATAATGAGGCTGGCTGCACACACAAATGCTTTATGTGAGAGATGGTTTAGGAGCTCCAGGAAAAGGAGCTATGTCTCCCACCTAAATCGGTGAGATGCATGGGGTGGGTCATATGGGGGAGGACAAGATGATCCATCCAATAACAAGTTGAGAGGGGAGGGTGACTGGGGAAAGCATAAATAACTCATTCCCTTTCCAGAATTCCATGAGATTTTGAGTACATATGTGTCAGGAAAAAGTGGGTACACAAATCTCCCACTCCACATGAGATGACATTTCAGCCATTTCATTAGAATCTCAAAGAATGGGATGCTTTAGATGGATTTTGACCTGAAACCATCAGCTTCATTGTAGAGCTTTATAAGAGACAGACCCAAAGACCATATTTAATTACTGCGGGATGCTACTAAGGATGTTGTTTGCTCTGTACCCTCTTTACTAGGACCCACATGAAAACTTTCTTTTAGGTTTTAGTGCTGGGAATGGTTAGACTAGTCTTGAATAACTAATTTATTTGTCTCATGGACTCTATTAGTGATGGAACTGATCTTGTTTCCCCCCTCTGTCTTGGCTGCTGGATTCGAACCTGGCTTTATCTATAGCCAACAAAAGGTATTAGAATATGAGACTCCTTGGGCTCAAATTTCACTCCTGGAAAATAAACATCCCCCAAGGAAACACAATACAGTCAAACCAGCTTCTTCAGAAAATGTCAATTCCTTATTTTCCATTTAGTATTACTTTCCAGGTATGGTCATAATTCTTTACTTCCTACTAAAGTGATAGGAGGTTGAGTGTCCCTATGTGCATGTGGTTTTGGTAGAAATCCTGAAATTCTTCTATAAAGCACATACCACAGAGACAGTGAATTCTATTTGGACTGCAGATCTGGAGGAATGAGGTATTGACATGGAATTGGCTGCTGTTAGAAGGATAAGGCATGCAAGAGGTGAGGGTGACTAATTTGCTTTTGAAGCTAAGGGAAGGGTTTAGATGCTGAGAAAGGGTTTAGATGCTGAGATGACTTTTCTTATTTATTAATACTTGGACTACATGGAAAAGATAGTGGAGATAGCCTAGGATAACTTTAGGTGTTACAGTAAATACCCACTTATCATTGTAGCTGCAAGATTATCCTTTTAAGACTAACCATAAATGTCGTTAGCCCAATTAAATTGAACCTTGAGTCTACATGGTTTAGGCTTTAAAAGAATGCTGGCAATGATATCCTCTATTTTATCCCCCTTAGAAGACAGTATTTCCCATCATAAAAACTCTGTTAATATGTTTGGCTAAGTGCCATTATTGCTTATGAAGGTTTAAGAGACAAAAAGAAAAGCAGGACTCCATAGTGCCAGAAACACAAGCTAAATATTTTATTGGATTCTAAAGGACAAAAGTGGAGAACATAAATACTTTAGTAAAAATCCATCACTCGTCTCAAAGAACCAACTTTGGCATTCATGGCACCCCAGTCAAGGTATCTCCTGTACTCCCCGGGCCTCAGGAGGTATTGCCTTCCCCTGTAACTGGGCATCTCATAGAGGACCCAGCAGCCATCCAGCACATTGAGGGAGTGGATTTCATTGAGATGGAAGCGGTCTTGAAGAGAGAGACAATCATCTGTGATCTCTGACATTTGTCCTCTGAAGTCATCTCGCTCATAGATCCTCATTCTGAAAGTGCCAGAGTGCTGGAGAGGCAGAGAGAAAAGCAAAGGTATGTGAACACAAATGGAGAGAACTTAGGGTTCTAGCTCCTACACCAACCAGGCCCCACCAGCCCAGAAGTTCTTGGAGTCTAGGTTTGCTTCCAAAACAATCGTGTTGTAGTGTTAAAGAGCCCGCCCCCGCCCCCCACATCATCCACCAGGGCATCTAATGACTTATGGGTAATGCTAGGGACAGACTCATCATCCCTTCAGTGTCATCCACCCAGTCTCTGTCCTTGGCAGCCAAAGGTGTGTCTCAAATAAAATCGATCATGTTAAGGCTTGTTATCAGAGAAGGTCCTTCTCCAAAGAGAAAAGGATAAGTCATTGGAAAGCAAAGTCCCATTTGATCGAGTACTCTGGTTAGAAAGGAATCAATATTTAGCTATTTTCTGTAAGGCCAATGTTTTGGTTTTGTGTACACTGTGGAACATGAGATTATCAAGCTCTTGTGAAAAAGAAGATGACACATTTTCTTTGTCTCTCTTTTTATCACTTCAGCTTACTTCAGATTTCAACTTATCTGACCCTTAAGCTTTCTTTCTGGTCTCTTCTCTAGCTGTCTTCGTTTCCCTCAGCACCAAAAATCATGTCCATTAAGCTCTGTTTGGATGACACTATACCCCATGCCTCCCACACTTCAGCACATTCTTCTAAGAATTGTGCAATTACTCTCTAGGAAAAACTGAATCTCAAACTTTGGCTTTGGAGTTGGCCTTTCCTCTCATTTATACCTCTAAGGGAGCGAATAGATACTGACCATGAAATTAGAACCAAAACCAGCAGACAGGGGCCTATCTTCTCCAGGAAGATAATTAAATATAAAAATGAGCCAAAGCAAGCAAGCATATTTTTACCAATTAAGCAGACCCAGATTATAACTATACGTTTTGATATATTATTTCTGAATCCCTGCTGCTTGGAATGACAACTTTAGGAAGTTACATCTTAAACACACGGCAACTTCTGTTTTCCCTAGGTCCTGCTTTTTCTCAATCAGTCTTTGGCTTTCTAATGTATTCAATTATATTTAAAATTTTAAAAATCTGAGATCATGTGAGTGAAAAAAAGCAAGCACCACAGAGTTCATGGAGAATGGCTTCCCACCAGGGACATCCTTCTAGAATGGACCGCAGAATGTCCCCCATCGGGGACATCCTTCTAGAATGGCTCACTCTCATCCTCTGCTCTCTGGTCGGAATGATCTGGTTGAAGAAGCGTATCTGCTAATGGCTTTCGTGTCCAAAGAGCCCCAGAGAGCAGGACAGAGCCACGCTCACCTGGGGGATGAGGCGGCAGGAGCGGATGGAGTCGCTGAAGCCCAGCCACTGCTGGTAGTCGGGGTAGTCCCCGCGCCGCAGGAAGTACTGGTGGCCCTGGTAGTTGGGGCGCTCGTAGAGCATCCAGCAGCCGCTGTCCACGCGGATGGAGTTGCAGCGGCTGAAGTAGGGCTGCAGGTTGGGGCAGTCGCTGCTGCACTCGTAGCAGCGGCCCTGGAAGCCGCGGTCCTCGTAGAAGGTGATCTGCGGGATGGAGGATGTGGGAGCGTGAGGCCACCTGCCCCCCGCGCCCAGGAGGCTGCGCCAGGGCGAACACCGAGCCTGGCTGCCCCGCACTTACCTTTCCCATGGTGGAGCGAGGGAGCAGGAGGTGTCGCTGGGTGCGGTGTGGGCCGAGGGGGAGTGCCGCTGTATATATAGCAGCCCTGACTGCTGCCTCCGCAGGAAATCACACAAAAGGGGCCCATTTCGGTGAGTAAGGGGATTTGCAAGCTCCCCGCTCCTCCTCCCCCTGGTCATTGGGGTTAGCTGAATGGTTTACTCTCATTCTTTCTGGTAGGTTCGGGTTGTTCTGATTCACTAAAGCTGTTGTTGCCACCAAAATGAAAAGAGTCTTTACTCTTTTAGTTGAGCAAAAGGATGAGCGAAATTCTATCCCCCGTGCTTTTATTTTGTCGCCTACTCTGCTTCATTGACTCCTCAAAGGCAATTAAACCAAGTAATGGATTCTGCTGTTTGTTTGTTTGTTTGTTTGAGCTTTTATTGAAAAGCAGAATTTAAATAATAAAGGATCTTCGGGAAGAGGGAATCAAGTGAAAAATCTGTGGAAGTGCTTTAAAAAGCGGAAAGCTTCGTTCAAATTCAAGATCCTGTGGTCATCATGGCTGTTGTTTTGGGGTCTCTCTTGAATAAAATTGATACTTGACTGGAGATTTGTAGGCTCCTGGAGGTTGGGAATTCTCTTTTATTCCTTTCTGCCTCTGGGCCTACAGCAGAGGGTTGGCCCTCAATGCTTGGCTTTGATCAGAAAGAAGGCAGATAGTTAAGGCCTGCCTCCCCTTCCTCACAACTCCCTGAGAGCCTAAGTTCTTCTTTCTGCTGGTGGCTGCCCAGAGTACTGCTTGCTCTTTTTGTTCCTGTCCTCTTTCAATGTCCTAAGATCTTTCTCTCCTCATCACCATTACAGACTCTTGCTCACTTGATAAGGGTGTGGGTTAGTGTGAAGAGTAATGTAGAAATCCTTGAAATACCAATGGCCTACTTTCTCACACTTTTGAGATGCTGGAGAGCACCCAAGCCAGATTGACAGAGCCTCTTGATCATCCGAACTTCACTTCACAGGTGTGGTATATGGACTCTTGAGGTCCCTGAGACACTTTCAAGAGGTTCATCAGGTCAGAACGTTTTCATAACAATACCAAGATGTTATTGACCCTTTCACTGTTAACAATAACAAGATGTTATTGACCCTTTCACTGTTATTCTTTTACAGGTGTATGGTGGAGGTTTCTAGAGGCTATATGACACTAATCTGTAAAAATGTAAAACAATTCCGATCTTTTTGTTATTTGTTTTTGATTTGGAAAATATAGTTATTATTCATAAGAATATGTTATTTTTGTTAATATGTAATAGATTTACCATCTAAGGCCTTGAGTCAGAGGCCTCTACTCTCAGACTTCTCAGTTGTGTAGCCAGCTTCCAATGTTAGACCATCAGGGACCTGGACTGGGTCAGGTAGGGGGGTGAGTGGTGCTTTCAGGATTTGCACCACTGTTCGGTGGAGGAATAAGCAATTGCAAGTGACACTAACTGTGACCACCTACCTTACCTGTCCTATGCCTTGCTTTCACAGTGCTTCCTCTAAAGTTATTTTTCTTCCCAGGACTTATAAACACCATGAAATCGTTGAATAGGCACCATTTGTGGAGGACACATTCAAGGATCAACACTTACACACATACACATGCACTTCTGCAGTTTCCACTACAATTTGTGTAATCTTGGGAAAATCACCTAACTTCCCTAGGCTTTGGTTTCCCCATTTATAAAATAGGAATGGTGATGAAAATCAAATGCAATAATGAACTCAAAAATACATGATAAACTATAAATACCAGTGGTTAAAATATCATATCATTCATATTTTAATAAATGTTAAGGATGATAATATTAATAGAATTCTTGGTACATCAAATGAAAATAAATATGACTGTGTTTCTGTGTTTCAACATCACAGTGTCTACATTTTTTGCTTATTTTATGGAGACCAAATGTGATCAGTGGATAATATCAGTGGATAAAATGTGAAATGGTTTGAAATTTAGCAATGATCTTGTTTGGTAATTTTGATTTCAACAATCAAATGATGACTACCATTTGAGTGTGATCCTGAAGCAAGGTGCCATGGAGAGGAATAACATAGACAAGGGCAGTAGAGTCAGAGCAGATAGAGTCCTTGAAGTTCACCCACTGCTGGTGGCAGATGCCACAGCCCAGAGCACGCAGCTCTTGTTGTCCACTTGCATGTGCCAAGTTGCCACAGCTAAAGCAGGACTGCAGGTTGGAGTGGCCACTGCTGCTTGCATAGGAGGTAATCTGCAATGGAACACGTTTACAGTAAGGGAAATCTCCCCAAGATCACATTACCATGAGTTCATTGACAAAATCCTGTTCTACACCCTCCCCCACTGGTGAACTGCAGATGCAGCAGCCAGGGTCATCATCAGCCATAACAGAGGCTCAGGTATATGTGCTTACATGCGTATGTGTGCACATTTCTGATCCATCAGGCAATTTAGGCCTGATTTGGCTAACAGTAGAATTTTGCCTTTTTTTCTCATTTCTATATCACTAGTGCAGTCTTTTTAATGTGTTTGACTTTTATTCTTCATTACATTAAAGCTGTTAAAGTGCTTTGGAGGTCTTTGAAGCTGTGTGGAAGAGGAAAGTTGATATATAAAGGACAAGTCAGAAGAAGTATCCTTGCTCTAATTATTTGACTAAACTTTTTAATCCTTAAGTAGAGAAATAATAAGAATAGACACAATTCACGCTAAAAACTATGGGGACATTTGCATTAAATCACAGCAGGCTGGGAGGGCCAATGAGGGAGGATTTGTTCCCATTCTGCCTTCTAAATTTAAGATGTCTGTGAGGATCTGGGCCTAGGGAAGGGAGCCATTCCTTGATACTGGAGCATCTTCCCTTCTCAGAAGCTTATCAAATCCTGGCTCAGTCTAAGCAGCCTACATCCCTCTTCTAGGACAGCTCCTCTTCAGACCAGCTTTACTTGGCTCTCTCTTCTCTGAGCACCTACCTCCACTTCATCACCACCCAACTTAGCACAGCAGCTCTGTCTTTCTCATATAATTTCTTCTTTTCCTTGTTTCAGCAAGGTTATGAGTTCAAGAATAGGGCCATGTCACACCTCTTTATCCCCCATCATGATTTATTATTAGTTAGTTAGATGGATAAAGAGAGCCCCACAAACATGAAGAACATGAGAAAATAATAATTCTAATTCTATTTTGGAAAATGATGACTCTCCCACGTGAAGTCACCCATGCGGATGTTCAGAGACATAGAAGCCTCTTTCTCCCACTCACTCAGCTACCACTTTCTCTGATTCCGATGCCCTCTGCTTCTGCCTGTCCTGGGTTACCTGGGAGGACTTGAAGGGAGGTAAAAATGGCCCAGAACCCCAGGCTGGCTGGTGTGGGCTGACAACAACAAGGCCCTCCAAGAGCACACCAGGGCTATGCTATTAAAGTCTTAGAACTGGGCAGCCCCGGTGGCACAGCGGTTTAGCACCACCTGCAGCCCAGGGCGTGATCCTGGAGACCCTGGATCGAGTCCCACGTCAGGCTCTCTGTATGATGCTTGCTTCTCCCTCTCTCTCTCTGTCTCTATGAATAAATAAATAAAATATTTAAAAAAAATAAAGTCTTAGAACTTCCCTCCAGCAGCTGAGGGAGAGAGACAGGGGAGTGGGCCTGAGAAAGAGAATGAAAATGAAAGAAAAAGTAGTAAGCAATATTTTGTGAAGGAAAATAATAAAGAGTATTCTTAGCTGTTTCCTTGTAATTTTTTTCTTATACTTTTTTTTTAAAAAACGATTTATCTATCATCTATCTTTCTATCTATCTATCTATCTATCTATCTATCTATCTATCTATCTATCTATCTGAAAGAGAGAGCGGCAGTGGGGCAGATGGAGAGGGAGAGAAGCAGACTCCCCGCTGAGTGTGGAGCCCACTGTGTGTGGGTGTGGGGGGGGCTTGTACTTTAGAAGGTGGATGGATCAATAGAATGAGTCTTTGGATCCCAGATGATGTAAGACATGCTTTGTTACGTCTCTTTGTATTACCAGCCAGCAGCCCATTCGATTTATGTGGGAGGTTAAGGGATTGAAGCCAATGCAGCTCTTATCAGAAATATTTGAATACTGAGTTTAACTGTAACATTATGTACTAGTTGTTTGTTTTTTTAATAACTGCAAAACTTCCTTTTGGAAGAACTGGTCTTATTTAAATCAAAACAAAAAGTTAGAAAGCTGTTGAGGGTCCTCTAGGAGCTCATGGTTAAATGAACCTGTAGATCAAAATATTTGAATGGATCTACTATAACCCCTGCTTTCTCCTAAAAACAAGATCATTTATTTAGGAGCTATTATAGTCACGTGAGGCTGTTAGGAGCCTGAGTGGAAAGAGTTCATTACCCTTCTCGCCTCCCCCACACACATGTTTTTGTTTACAAATTGGCTTTTCCGGACTCTCTGGTAACCACTCCTAAGTGAAATCTCTTGAGTTCATCAGCACATCATTGACTTGACCCTACTGAAGGAAGCCATGTCTACTTTCATTTAAGCAGTTAGGATTGAAACTGCAGCAAATCTTACAGTACTCATTTGGCTCATGATGATGAAAATAATAATAGGTAATAGGAAGTAGCTTACTGTATAAAGAGTGTCTGGTATGTTCCAGACATTGTACGAGGAATCTTGTACAAAGTACATCATGTAGCCAACACAGCACAATTATTATGGGAACTTCCCCAAATATTTGTGAAATCTAGAGCAACAGCATAAATAGAGCCTTCTCTATCTCTCCGCTCTTCTCTTTTCACTCCCTCACATGTCCACACTCTATCCACATGCTCTTTGCCCCCCTTCCCTTCCACAAACAGCTGCTTTTGACTACCAGTGTTTTTGGGAGGATAGACCTGGTAAAGACTCTCTTTTAGGTCTTGGAATCAAGGGTCTAGATAGAGGGAATTCTGGAGTTTTAGGTAAAAGGAGTGTGGTCTAGAAGTGTGGGCTTGTCCCCAGGGTTCCACAGATTCTTGTCCTGTGGGGAAGATTGCAGCTAGAGGAGGCTAGAGTAAGACCCTCTGAAGCACCCAGTTCAGGCCAAGATCCCTGACAGACCAAGTCTAATCATAGTACTGATCACTATAGAGAAACAAATCCAAAAAGGTAGACATAGCTAGTAAGTGAAGGAACTGGGATTTGAACTCAGGTGTGTCAGCCTCCAAGGCCTAAACTAATTGCTTCTACATATAACAATGGCTTATCTTAGATGTTCCTTTCTAGGTGTGCCTATCTTATATCTTTCCTAAATTGCATGCTTCTCAATGTCATACTTTTAATTTACAAAAGGCTTCGCATCCAACTAGCTTGCAGTGTCCCTACCAACCCTGAGAATCTTTGTCTTTAACAGGAGTTCTGGTCAATTGAAGTGGATTCTTCCAAGCTGCCAAGCTCAAGAAATCAGCATTAACTGCCAAGCTCAAGAAATCAGCATTAACTGACTGTAACAGGCTCTGTAATCCCTTATTCACTTATTTGGACTTCTTATTCACTTCTAAGACAGTGGTAATGAGTGACTGTCAAAGGGACATTAAAGAAATTCACCTTTCTTTGACTTAAAGAAATTTTCTAGAAGCTGCCAAGCTCAAGAAATCAGCATTAACTGACTGTAACAGGTTCTCTAATCCCTTATTCACTTATTTGGACTTCTTATTCACTTCTAAGACAGTGGTAATGAGTGACTGTCAAAGGGACATTAAAGAAATTCACCTTTCTTTGACTTAAAGAAATTTTCTAGAAAACAGCTAATTTATCCTGACTCTTTTTCCTTATAAAGTCCATATATGCAGCCCAATTAGACACAACGAATAGAGTGATGACTACTACTTACCAAGCTTCTGCTTTATGCTAGCCTCTTTATAGGAGGGAGCTCATTTATTCCTCATAAGATCATGCAAGTGGGAAAACTGAAGCTCAGGGAGGATAAGTAACTTGCTCAAGATCAGCCAGCCATGGGTGGTCAAACCAGGACCAAGTCTATGGAGCTCGAAGCCTGCATTGGTAGCCACTGAGATACTCCACTTCGAAACCTGATAAAGTCTTAAAGTATCAGAGCCGGAACAAAATGTGGAGCTCATCTTATCTAGACCCTTCATTTTATAGAGAGGGAAAGTTTTGGGGTACTGAGCTTTGTGGCATAAAATGCTGTTTTCTAAGCCTCTAAGTTCATCAGATTAAAACAAAACCAAATCCTAAATTAACAAAGTTATTTTTGGAGAGACATGTCACCTGGTTTTTCATTTTTTTGTAAAAACAGAGATCCTACATCTTTAGTCACCCAACCAGAGGACATCACATGATGATTTAGCTAGGCGAGCAACAAAACCTCAACTCTTCTACGTATTTGGAATTGATAAGAGCCACAACATTTTGATAATATGTGTTTCTTTATATTTATAATTTATCTTTGTAAGTTCCTTTACAAGAAGGAATTTTATTTTAAAAGAATCTTCATTACTTAAGGTTCTGTACAGAACATTATTTTTTAAAGACTTTTTTTTCTTTCTTTTTAAGTAATCCTGATACCCAACATGGGGCTTGAACTCACAACCCTGAGATCAAGAGTCACAAGCTCTATGGACTGAGCCAACCAGGCACCCCAGAGCATTAGTTTTTAAAAGATCTTTGTTGATATATATTCACATATCATACAGTTGATCCATTTAAAGTATATACTTGGGATCCCTGGGTAGCTCAGCAGTTAGCGCCTGCCTTCGGCCCAGGGCGTGATCCTGAAGACCTGGGATCAAGTCCCACGTCAGGCTCCCTGCATGGAGTCTGCTTCTCCTTCCGCCTGTGTCTCTGCCTCTCTCTCTCCTCTCTCTGTCTCTCATGAATGAATAAATAAAATCTTAAAAAAATGTTTTAAAAAAAGTATATACTTAATGATTTTAGTATGTTTATAGATATGTACAACCATTCCTACAGTCAATTTTAGAACATGCTCATCAATGCAATGAGAAATCCTGTACTTATAAATTGCATTCCCTTATCCACCATCCTCCGAGCCCTAAGCAACCACTAATCTACTTACTATCTTTGTAGATTTGCCTACTCTGGATATTTTATATAAATGGAATCTTATAACATATATGTTTTTGTGACTGGTTTCTTTCACTTTGCATAATGTTTTCAAGGTTCATCCATGTTATAGCATGTATCAGTATTTCATTCCTTTTAATGGATAAATACTAATGGAATACTAATGGAATTCCATAATATGGATATATCACATTTTATTGATCCAATTATCCATCGATAAACTGGGTTGTTTTCACCGTTTAGCCATTGTGATTGGTGCTGCTATAAATGCTATGTATAAGTTGTGTTTGAACATTCCTTTCAATTCTTTTGAAGATATACCTAGAAGTAGAATTGTTGAGTCATATGATAATTCTGTGTTTCACTAAGGAACTGCTATTTTCCATAGCAGCTGCACCATTTTACATTTCTACCAGCAACTTATATGAGTTCTAATCTCTTTACATCCTTACCAATATTTGTTATTTTCTGGGGATTTCCTTCCCTAAAGTTATAACTATCCTAGTGGGTATTAAGTGGTAGTCCATTGTGGTTTCAATTTGGATTTCCCTAAGAATTAATGATGTTGAACATATTTTCATTTGTTTATTGACCATTTGTATATCTTCTTCAGAAAGATACATATTCAAGTCTTTTGCCCATCTTTTAATTGTGATTCTTTGTGTTATTGAGTTGTAAGAGTTGATATATATATATGTATATATGCAGAATATATATGTGTGTATATATATGTGTGTGTGTGTATGTGTATATATATATATGTATATATATATATATCTCAACATATATATTCTGGATACTCAATTCTTACCAGATAAATGGTTTATAAATATTTTTTCCCATTCTGTAGACTGTCTTTTCACTTACTTTTAAAGAAAATTATTATTTATTTTGTTTTCTCCCATGATTTTATTTCAATTCAAGTTAGTTAACATATAGCATAGTATTGATTTTAGGAGTAGAATTTAGTGATTCATCACTTAGATATAACACCCAGTGCTCACATCAAGGGCCCTCCTTAATGCCTATCACCCATTTAGCGCATCCCCTCACTCTCCTCCCATCCAGCAACCTTCAGTTTGTTCTCTGTAGTTAAGTTTCTTATGGTTTGCCACTCTCTCTGTTTTAACTTATTTTATTTTTCCTTCCCTCCCCTTATGTTCATCTGTTTTGTTTCCTAAATTCCACACATCAGTGAAATCATATGGTATTTGTCTTTCCCTGACTGACTTATTTTGGCTAGCATAATACACTTTTGCTCCATCTATATCATTGCTAATGGCAGATTTCACTCTTTTTGATGGCTGAGTAGCAGTCCATTGTATATATACATACCATATCTTCTTTATCCATTTATTGGTTGATGGACATTTGAGCTTTTTCCATAATTTGGCTATTGTTAATAATGATACTATAAACTTTGGGGTGCATATACCCCTTCAAATCAGTATTTTTGTATCCTTTGGATAAATATTTAGTAGTGCACTTGCTGGATCATAGGGTAGTTCGACTTTTAATTTTTGAGGAACCTCCATGCTGTTTTCTAGAATGGCTGCACCAGTTTGCATTCCCACCAATAGTATAAGAGAGTTCCCCCTCCTCTGCATGCTCGCCAACATCTGTAGTTTTCTGAGTTGTTGATTTTTAGCCATTCTGATAGGTGAGGTGGTATCTTATTCTGGTTTTGATTTGTATTTCCCTGATGAGAGATGCTGAGCATTTTTTCATGTGTTAGTCATTAGTATGTCTTCTTTGGGGAAATGTCTGTTCACGTTGTCTGCCCATTTCTTTTTTTTTTTTTTCCTGCCCATTTCTTAACTGGATTATTTATTTTTGGGTGTTGAGTTTGATAAGTTCTTTATGGATTTTGAATATTAACCCTTTACCAGATATGTCATTTGCAAATATCTTCTCTCATTCCATAGGTTGCCTTTAAGTTTTGTTGATTGTTTCCTTTGCTATGCAGAAGTTTTTTATCTCAGGAAGTCCTAATAGTTCATTTTTGCTTTTGTTTCCCTTGCCTCCAGAGACATGTCTATTAAGAAGTTGCTATATTCACTTTCTTGATAGTGTCCTTTGATGCCTAAGAGGTTTTAATTTTGACTAAGCCTGATTTACTTTGTTGTTCTTGTTGTTTATGCTTTTGGTATTATATTTAAAACGTCATTGCCTAATAAAAGATTATAAAGATGTATGCTTATGTTTCTTCCAAGTTTTACAGCTCAAGTTTTTACTTTTAAGTCTTCGAGGTTTTTTTTTTTTTTAATTTTATTTATTTATGATAGTCACACAGAGAGAGAGAGAGAGAGAGGCAGAGACACAGGCAGAGGGAGAAGCAGGCTCCATGCACCGGGAGCCTGACGTGGGATTCGATCCCGGGCCTCCAGGATCGCGCCCTGGGCCAAAGGCAGGCGCCAAACCGCTGCGCCACCCAGGGATCCCAATCTTCGAGTTTTTGGAGTTAGCTTTTACATATGGTGTGAAATAGGGAGCTAACTTCCTCCTTTTGCATGTGGTTGTCTAATAGTTTCAGCACCATTTGTTAAAAAGCTATTCTTTCCCCCCGTTAAATCATCTTCACATCCTTGTCAAAAATCAGACACATGGTTAATTTCTGGATTCTCCAGTCTATTTCATTCATCTCCATGTCTACCCAATGCCAGTGCCTCACAGTCTTGATTACTGTTGTTTTGTGAGAAGTTCTAAAATTGAGAAGTACTCCTACTTTGTTCTTCTTTCTCAAGATTGTTTTGGCTATTCTGGGTCCCATGCAATTCTTCTTTTTTTTTTTTTTCCATGCAATTCTATGTGAATTTTAAAATCAGTTTGATAAAGAAGTTATCTGGGACAGAGCACTATTTTTGCTTATATAAATTTGGAAAGAGAATTAGCATTCTGGGAGAACAGAATACTACAGAATCCACTTGACTTTCCACTTTAATACTTCACTCTGTGTAATTGAGTCTTTTTTAAAAAATTAAATTCAATTAATTAACATATAGAGTATTATTAGTTTCAGAGGCAGAGTTCAGTGATTCATCAGACTTATATAATACCCAGTGCTTGTTACATCACATAGGTAATTGAGTCTTAGAAATAGAAATTCATACTGGAATCCAAAATAAAGCTGACTGTATTGTACTCTTGAATTTGAGCAAACACTGGGGATACATGAATTTTCTACATTTACATTTGTGTAATAATTTAAAAATAACAAAATGTGTTCACAATCTTTCCCTATCTTTTCATCATAATCATCCTGGGATTTAGTGAAGCAGGGATCTCTCATCCATGTCTAGTCTTCAATAAAGTGATTTAGGCACAGAAAGGATAAGAAATGACTTGCTTAAGGAGATAAACCAGTAAGTAGGGTAACCAAGTATCCTGGTTTACCTGAGACTGAGGGGTTTTCCAGGATGTAGGGTTTGTGATGCTAAAACTGGGAAAGTCCCTAAAAAACTAGTCTGAGTTGGTCACATTACCAGTAACTAGTAGAATTAGGATAACAACCCAGGCCTTTAACACTTACTTTAACACTTCTCTTCCCAGCTGAACTCATTAAGCACGCTTGACCTTCTCTACCTTGGGAATTCTGCCTAAAAGCCCTCTCTTTACTCAGCTTTTCTTGACTAATCTGAAATTCCAGCTGCCCTAACCTTTCCAGCAGGCCCTTGTCTTTGGTATACCAGCCTCAACTTGTTCTATGTTTTTTACTTTATGTGGGTCTAAGAGTTTTTCCTTCCATTGGTCTTTTCCTCTCTTTCTCAGACTGTGAGTTGTAGAAGAAGACATGGTGCTTCTCCCTCCTCATAAGTGGGGGCTTCATAAATCCTGTTGCCTGACCAACGGGAAGTAAGTAGACATTCCAAACACCTGACCTTCAGGGTCAGGTATGTTGCCAAGGATCACCATTTATTAGAGTTCAGTGATTATGTAAGATAAACAAGAGTCACTTGGTGCCAGAAACACAATTTGCATATTTATTGCATTTTGATGTGGATCATAACAAGAAACACATAACCTAGTACAAATCGATGACCCGTCTCAGAGAGCCCACTCGGGCATCCATGGCTCCCCAGTCGTGGTAGCGCCTGTAGTCCCCCGGCCTCAGCAGGTACTGGCGCCCCCGGTAGTTGGGCATCTCGTAGAGGACCCAGTAGCCCTCCAGCACATGCAGGGAGTGGAGCTCATTGAGCCGGAAGCGATCTTGGATGCAGGAGCAGTCCTCAGTGAGCTCAGAAACAAGGCCCCCGTAGTCATCTCTCTCGTACAGCCTTATCCTGTGAGAGCTGGTCTGCTGGGACCATAAACAAAAGAAGAAAAATCAATCATGTGCATCTCTGATCTCAGTAAAAGTGAGTCAGCCTGCATCTTCATGCAGCATGGTTTTCAAACCATCCTGCTGGATACATGTCCTCTCCTCACATTGTTGGGCTGACAAATTAGGAAGAATATCAAAACTGACTTGGTCTTGTGGAAGAAACAAACCTTGAAATAAAGGGAACAAAAGGGATTCCTTCGTAGGAAACCGTTGGTTACAACCATATTTAGTGAGTCTGTAAGAGAGGATTTTAACTCTTTTCCATTATGGCTGCATATAACTGAGTCCTAACAAGCTTGTTTCTAACTCACTCTTCACACGTAATTTACAATCCGTATTTACTCTGAGTCCACATCTGACATTTTGCCAAGTAACTGGAACCATTTGAGATTCTTGCCTCAAAGAAATTCCTATTTTATTCGTGTGTCTTTTTGGATCTGCAAATTTCTCTAGCCTACTTTTGGTTTCACTTCTTGAATCTGCTTGTCACACCACGTAACTTGGTGTCACCAGCAAGCAGAAACACAAACTCGACGTGTTTAAAAAACATTAAGCAGCACTTTGATGAGGACCACATCCCATGAAATTCTAATTAATGATCTGTCTCTGACCCTCATAAGAGACTAGTTGATAATGACTCGCGGGAAACAGGGAGCCCCTTAGGAGCTGAGACATATTGTTCTAGTTTCTAGATCCTTCTGTCATAGAGACTGTATGGAAAACAATCACTAATACAGTCAGAACACATCATGCCTATGTTCTCCCGTAGTCTCTTCAGTCTTCCTATCATTAAAAAATAATGACCTGGATAGGCTTTTTTTTTTTTTTTTTTTTCCTTTTCTGAACATGGTGATTTTTATTTAGAGAGCAGGGATCAGCTAGGTGCTACCAAATTTAACTTTAGAGGCTGTGTTGTAATTTCTTATGCCTAAGAACAATCTTGTCCTAAGTAAGAAAAAAAAAAAAAAGGTCACAGTGAGTCATAAGCCTGTTCACAATTTTTTTTTTTTTTAGATGCTCCAGAGTCAGGCAGTGCTATCCTTACTGTGAACACTCATCCCGAGTGGAAACAAAGGGACTCTTAGGAACAGGAATTTATGGCCACGGATCAGTGATGCTTTCACATCGGGCTGGTGGAAGCAAGACTCACGTAGGGGATGGCCTGGCAGGAGCGGATGGAGTCGCTGAAGCCCAGCCACTGCTGGTAGTCGGGGTAGTCCCCGCGCCGCAGGAAGTACTGGTGGCCCTGGTAGTTGGGGCGCTCGTAGAGCATCCAGCAGCCGCTGTCCACGCGGATGGAGTTGCAGCGGCTGAAGTAGGGCTGCAGGTTGGGGCAGTCGCTGCTGCACTCGTAGTGCCGGCCCTGGAAGCCCCGGTCCTCGTAGAAGGTGATCTACGGTGGGAAACAAGGGGGGGGGGGCCAGAAGTCAGCGAGGAAGCACCCCCAAACACAGTAGACACTCCGCTGACGTGGCCTGGCACCTCGGGGGGCTCACCTTCCCCATGGTTGTTGGCCTCGGATGATCAGCGTCCAGTGTGATGGGGACAAGTGTGGCAGCCGGTATATGTAGCAGGAGGGCTGCTGCGTTGGCAAGAACAACACAAAAGGGGCCTGGGGGTAGTGCGTGAGGGGATTTCTATGTTCTCTCTCTTTTTTTCATTTGGGATCATGGGGCAGGGGGCTCTCATTCTCTCTGGCATTTTCGAGTTCTCCTCACTAGCTCCAGTGAAAGGAATTGAGGTCAGCAGAGCCATTATGACCTTGGAGACAAAGGGCGCACTTCTCATCCTATGCAGCTCTCTAGAAATACATTACATGCCCAGCATTTTGTGTGTTTGCCTATGGAAACTGCTGAGATGGGGTTGGCGGTTCCATCTGGGGTGACTCGTGACAATCCTGTGAGTTCCAGAAGGACTTGAAGGGGTAAAGGTGACCAGAAAAATCCTCTGATTGAAAGGCAATTACATTTTCTAAATTACTTCCTTGATATGATGTGGTTTTGATAAAAATATTTTGCATATGTTTATGTAGGGGGAAAATATTAGAATGGTGTATGTATATACCAAAACATCAGTGATGGTTATCAATAAATGGTAAGATTATAGATTCTGGTCTTATGTTTTTATTTCTCCTTTTTGCTGTTTTTGATTGCCTTAATTTTTACCATAAATATATGTGACACTCATGAAATGAAAAATAAACTCCATTTGTAAACGTGTAACTCTGAGTTGCTGGGGGAAAGCAGCAAATTTTGAAAATAAGTATAATTTGTTCTGAGATCAAATGCTTCTCCTTGGACTAAAAATAAAGAGATTTCCCAAGACTCTGTGAGACGCTCTGAGAGCAGGAAAACATACAGGATCCTTCTATTCCTCTCTCTCCCACCAACCATTTTCTAGGGTTGCTTTTCTTCTCAAAACTAGCAGCATACTTTGCCTGAGTTTTCCCTTTCTGGAGCATCACTGTTTCAAGTAACTTCCTAAGTAGCTTTCTCCATTGCTGCCACCCTATTGATTTAGAAGCACCCCTCAGCTATGCAGGGGTGCGGGAGGCCTTCAGTCCCCAGCATCTTGGTCATCTGTGGGTGTGCAGAAAGACGGAGTCAAACACCTTCGTGGTTTGTGACCCACGGAGGGCTCTGAAAAGGTATCCAACCGCAACTGGCTCTGAGTGTCCACAATATGATTTGTGAAGGTCCTTGGGCAGCAAGTGAAGCAGACGTGCAGATGTCAAGAGGACAGATAGCAGTGGCCACAAAGAAAAAAATGTTCCCTCCCAACTGGCAGAGCTAGACAAAAGGAAATCAGGCAAAGCTCTAGGACACTAGATGGGGAAAAGGGGCAAAGCTCTAGGACACCCAGGGATCACAAGTCACTGAGGCATCCTCTGCCTCTCTCCCAGTGCTTCAGGCCTGCTGGTAAACCTCAGTTACAACCATAAATGAACCCATGTGGAAAAGGCAGCATCGGTCTCCCCAACCACAGCACCACATCGGGATGCCATTTCCAGGAAAAGCCAACAAACCAAACACTTGTTTTTGCACATGTTCAAGACAACTGTTCTGCAGAAAGGTGGCACATCAAACCCTTAAGAGTCACATTCACTGGGTCAAATTGTTACCACGTATATTTATAAGCCAAACCACATGCCTACTCAGCATTTTGGAAAGTGTGGAAAGACTAGAACATTTTCTTTTTCCTAGTAGTTATGATATTTACTGAAAGAAAACCCACACTCATTTTTCCTTTAATGCTTTATTGAAATGATTTTAAATGTTTTCACGTGAGAACCTTGTAAGGACAATGAATGACAGGTTCATTTTATTTCAGATCGAAACTTGGGGAAACTGCCTCCTACTCCTCCACTCTGCAATATTCAGTGCTAAACATTTGTGAAATGTGCTGCAAAGCCAGTCTGCTCTGACATAGAAATACTACATATTCTCAAAATTCTCCAACCTGCGGTATTCCAGTTACAAGGAAGTAGCATAAGATATGCACTTTTTAAAAAACCACAATATAGCCATACAATAAGATTCTAAGAGGAGAAAGCCCAACATCCACAGTAACACTTCAATAAAATTTGCACCAAAAGCTAACTATAAAGAAAAATGTGCTGGCAAGAATTGCAGTGTTAGGATGATGTTTCTTTTCCTCTCCCAGAGACTTTATTATGAACTTCCAGGTGCAATTCCAAGTCTCTAAGTGACCTGCAAGATTAAAAAAAAAAAAGATTTTGGTGCACAGACATTAGCTTCAATCTACAGGAAGTTAAGGTCAAATATCAAATACTAAGTTACTGACAAAGATGGATTAAAATACATGTAGGGGGGCAGCCCCGGTGGCTCTGCGGTTTAGTGCCGCCTTCAGCCCAGGGCCTGATCCTAGAGACCTAGGATCGAGTCCCATGTCAGGCTCCCTGCATGGGAACTGCTTCTCCCTCTGCCTATGTCTCTGCGCCTCTCTCTCTGTCTCTCATGAATAAACAAATAAAACCTTTAAAAAATAAAATAAAATAAAATAAAATAAAATAAAATAAAATAAAATAAAATAAAATAAAATAAAATACATGTAGGTACAAAGGAACTTCCATGGAATTGTTCTGAGAGGTTTGGAAATGGTTATATTTCTCAACTAAATACAGTATATGATCCCACACTGAATCCTGTACAGAAAGAAAAAAAGTGTTTAGAAAAGGACATTATTGGGTCAATTGACAAAATTGGTATATAGATGGTACATCAGGTAAAAGTATCAATATTAGATTTTATGAAGTTGATCATTATACTCAGGTTATTGGAGGAATGACTTTATTCTCAGGAAACACACTGAAGTATATAGGGGTATAGCAATATGGTGGTTATCACTCAGATGGGTCAGAAAAAAAATTGTATCTATTTACAGGGAGAAAGAGAGAACAAAAAGAGATGGAAGCAGGAAGAATAGTGATGCTAATAGAGCAAAATGCTAGCATTTGGTGAGTCTGAGTAAAAGGTATATGAGGGTTCTTTGTGCTATTCTTACAATGTTCTCCTAAGCTCAAAATTATTTCCAAATAGAAACATAAATAATAAAAGCTACACTTCTTTTAACTAACCTTACCCAAAGCAAATAATTTCCTTTTGCCCCTGAGCAGTTGTGTATTGGGCTTATATAGTATTATTTTAAAATGTTATATATTGCTTTGAATTTAAACTTGAGTTGCCCTCCCTCCATTGCTGATGGAGCGGTGTTGACGTCTCCGGCTATGATAGTGGAGCTAGTGATTTCTCTTTGACGCTCTATCCATTCTTACCTCATGTAGTTTGATGCACTGTTGTCCAGAGCACAGGTGTTAAAGATTGTATGTCTTTTCAGAGAATTGACCCCTTTATCATTATGTAATGCATTTCTATATGCCTGATAATTTTCCTTACTTTGAAGTCAGCTCTGTCAGAAATTAGTATAGCTTTTTCTTGCTGTTGATTAGTGCTGGCATGATTTATTTTGTCCATTTACCTTTAATCTATATATGTCTTTTTATTTGAAGTGAGTGTCTTGTAGATAGCATATAATCAGGTCTTGTTTTTTTTATTCACTCTGACAATTTTTCTTCTTCATAATTTTATGATGACATTTTTCATACAGAAAAGTTGAAATATTTAAACAATGAAGATACAATATGCCCACCACCTGGATTCTGTAGTTAACAGTTTGGATTTCTTTCTCTCTGCTTACATTTGCCCATCTGCTCCTGCATGCTGTCTACTTTATCCATTAGAGCTCTTAGCATATGAAATCATATTTGTTTCAAATTCCTGGTCTGAGAGTGCCAACATTCCTGCCATACCCATTTGTAATGCTTGCTCTGTCTCTTTAAATTATGTTATATGCATTTTAGTATACCTTGTAGTTCTTTCTTGATAGTGAGGCATGAGGTTCTGGGTAAAAGGAACGCCCTAAATAGGTCTTTAGTGACGTGGCTGGGGGGGTTGTGGGAGGAAGGGAGGATTTCTAGAGTCCTAGGATTAGATCTGTCTTTGGTGAACCTGTGCCTCTGGACTTTGAACCTCATAAATTGTTTCTCACTTTCCTCTCCTCCAGCTGGGACAGGATGAGAGCTGACTGGAGTGGGTATTTCCCTTCTTCTAGGTCAGTCAGGCTCTGATAAAACATCAACAGGTTAGGTTGTAGTTAACTAGTTGCTCTCTTGTATTTAAGAATGATTCTCCCCCACTCCCCACTCCTACCCCCGCTGCTCCCCAATATTTGCTTTGAGAACCCAGCAGAGCTCCTGCAGGTAAATCTCACAAAATTGTAGGTACGCTGCTATGACTGGGTACCCTTGGGGTTTTTAACTCTCTGAGTTGCCTGCCCTGAGGTTCCTGTGATTTGCCAGTTGCAGTAAAGGTTTCCTACTCCAGCACTGTATCTGCGGCAGCTTCCACTTGTGAGCCTTTGCTCTGGTAAGCCCTAACTCCCTATATTTGCCCGTGGTCTCTCCAACCTTGGGGACAGAGATTAGTTTGCCCTCTGACCTTCTCTGTCCTACAGATCCAAGAGGAGTTGTTGATTTCTCAGCCAGTTCAGCTTTTTACTTGTTAGGATGAGTGGCAGTTTGTAAATTCCTTGCTCACGGAACCGGAAACCAGAATCCCTCAAAGTGCCCCTTCTCTGTGTCTTGTTCTGATCCACAGTATTATGACTGTCAGGAGCGGTAGGAACAAGAGCATTTGTATTATTGCTAGCCATGGTCTTGGCTGTTCCACATATGTTGACTCATTTAGCCCTTGTAACAATCTTCTGAGATAGGTACTGTTATAATCCTTTCTTTAGAGATGAGACATGGAAACACAGAGAGATTCACTTAACGAATCATGCCAGTTATTAAATGAGAGAACCAAGAGTCAACTCTGGGCTGTGTGACTCCAGAATCCACACTCTTAATCACCATGGTTATCTGTTTTCTCGCTCTTTGGTTACATCCTGTCCATTCCAAATCCATTTCCTGGTAATGTGCTCAATATCGCCACTTTCCTAGGATATGGTGTTGCTCATATTCATTTTGACTAATAAGTGGGTTACTAATATCAATACAGTATAAAAGAAATCTTTAAAATGATTATCCAAAATGCCTGGATTGTTTAAAAATTTTCTCCCTTTCTTTTACTTTATGAAGCAATTCTGTGGCTGGAAATAAATAGAAAATTCTGAATGAGGCATTGTTTTATCTTGAGGTAGAAAAAGTTGTTCACCAGCTAAAAGACATGATATAATGTCCATAAAACATATGGATAAAGAAATGAAAAACTTCAAGCAATAAACTGTGAAAATATGTTTTCCACATATTTCTAAAAGGATTTGTTTATTTATTTTAGAGAGAGAGAGCAAGCGAGTGTGTGCAAGTGAGGGGAGGCCAGAGGGAGGGAATCTTCAGGAAGACTCCGTGCTGAGCATGGAGCTCCATCTCCTAACCTATGAGATCGTGACCTGAGCCGAAAGCAAGAGGTGGATGTTTAACTGAGCCACCCAGGCACCCCTTTTCATATGTTTAATAAAAATATTTTTCATTAATTTCTAACCAATCAGTCAGACACACATATATGCATTGATATGTACAACAAATATTTAAATATTACAAGAAATAGTAACAATGGTTATTTCTGAGGAGTGGGACAGGGGTATGGGGAAGGGGGAATTCTTTTGTTTTTCCATTTGTATTTTCTGTATAGTTTGAGATTTTTACTATAATCATGTATTACTATCACAAAGTTTAAGCTAATTTAAAAGTACACTACTCAGAAGTTGGAAAAGATGCCCAAAGCACACAGATGATAAAGAATGAACAAAAATCATAGATGTGTTTTCTGCTGTTTGATTTTCAAGAAGAGGATGATATGGAAAGGATTCATCTCAAGATCCAGTCCTACTGCAAAATGGGCATTTATTCTTTGGACACTCCTGGGTTTAAAGGCATTAGTTAGCCTGTAGAAATGGCTGGTCCCTAGATATGAACCACTCAGTCAGTAAAGACAGAGCATAGTGGTTTGAGAGCACTCAGGAGTACGTATTGTCAATTCACTAATCAACGATAATTACTGAATAGCCCTGCTTACAAAGCACTTTATATACATGTGGGAAATAGGAAATAAAAGGTCTGTTTCCATCAGGAAGCCAACAATCTTCAATGGTTATGGAAGAAAATATACAGGAAATGAAATTGTATTTTCAAAACACCGTATCAATAAGTCATCTTGAGGGCGAGATTTTTAGTACATAGGATGCATAGGAGTCTCAGGGGGTCTAAGAACTCCTGTTTCAGATATCTGGTTTTTTCATAATTAAGTTTCAAGTCTACATATCAGTGTGTGTGTGTGTGTGTGTGTGTGTGTGTGTGTTTGCCTGTGTGTTATTTCTGGAGTTCCTTTTTCCCCCCTGTTGTTTTTACTTTCTAAAACTTGCTATCTCCAAAATCCTATTATAACAACAACAACAACAACAACAACAACAACAACAACACTTCATCTTACTTCAAACAGTTCTTCAGTGACACAGGTATGATTCTAGAAAAGCTATGCCTTCAAATATCATTATAGCAAATATTTTTAAAAGAAAACTCAGGATAGTCAAGATTTCCCAATAGTGAGGTTGTCATGTTACTAGAATAACACTTATTAATACCCTGATGTGACCAAAGAATTCAGGCAGTTCCTAAAGCATTTGCTATGATAAGGTTACGTTTCTCACTGGTCGGTAGTTTGCCTCTAAAACCTGAATGCATCCGGGGCCTTCCGTGGTCCAGTCTATTCAGAGATTCACATTAAAACAATGCCCAGTACAGCAACCAAACTACATAATAAACATTTAAATTTTCACTCGTGTTTCTTGGAGCAAGCCCAATGGATAACCCAGTGGACCAAGTTTCAAGATTCCCTTTTCCCTTTCCTACCTTACAAACCTGTAGCTGGCCCACACCCTCTTGTTCAGCAAAGTCCTAAAATATCTCAGACAGCCAGCTGTACCCCTTTTCTGATTCTCTGCCCTCTTAGCTTTTATTGTGTTGAGTAACTTGGTCTTCTGATGTTTTTAAAATTTCCTTTTCACTTTGCACATTAGAGAGCTCAGGACTGGAAGGGCAAAGAGGTCTCCTGCCTTTCTCCTTGTCTCCAGCCCTGTGCATCTCTGACCTTTCTCCGAATTCTGCAGCATAAATGTCCCAGGAACCAGATGGGCAGGGCAGGAGCAGCAGAAATGCAAAGCAGGCAAAGACAAAATTTCATTACTGAGAGAGGGACCAAGAAGAGAAAACTTTAGGACAGAGACATTAATATAAATCTCCTCGACACACTTACTTGAATCAAAGAATAATAGCTGATTAACTTGTGAATAGTATTTCTCAAGTGCTAAAAGATAATAATGGTTAGTATTTGTTTGGGGTTTACTCTGTACCATGCACTAATCTAATCACTTAAAATGCATAATCCAAGTTATTTATCCCAACAACCTGGATAGTAGATACCCTTATTTTTCCTACCTTGTAGAGGAGGAAACTAAGGCATAGAGAGGTTATGTAGCCTCCCCGAAGTCACACAGCTATTAAGTGGTGGCTTTATTTAGACTCAGACCCACAGCATCTAACTCCAAAGGCTAGACTTTTACAATATAAGTAAAGTACGCCCCAAAACTTGTTATGAGTTTGGTCCAATTTACATTTTTAGACCTACTTTGTTCTTTGGCTGGGTGTCCAAAGATACATTTTTTGATGATTTCCACGCTGTGGCATTTGCTTCGCTGCTGGTGGCAGTTTTATTTGTCGCTCCCCTTCTTAACTTGACACCTAGAGACACGTGTGGTTAACCGAATCCACATAAAAAAACTTTAAAATAAGTGAGTCCACCCACAGATTTAGATTCTTCCTTTCTAGAGTGCTTTGCTCCCATCACTAAAGGATCTGAGAAATAAGACTTTCCTGATTTCTATAATGAAGGGAAATTAAGTCATGAATCCCTCTGGCTTGTTTTTTTCTTTATTCAACTGGACAGAGAAGTCTTATTACCATAATGACTTTGGTCTTGCTTTGTGGGTTTATTTCTTAGTTTTACTTAAATTTCCATAAGCAGGTGCAAGTAAAGAGTCTTACTCTGTTTGCGGGCGTATTCTGCTGCTTTGGGTGCTGTTAACATGGCGAAGGGATGCAAGGAGAGGCGGAAAGGTGAGGCTCGGGGAACCTGAAAGGAAAACAGTCCTATTTTTATTTTCTAATTAAAAAAATATTGTATTTATTTATTCATGAGGGACACAGAGACATAGGCAGAGGGAGAAGTAGGCTCCCCGCAGGGAGCTGATGCAGGACTCCATCCCAGGACCCCAGGATCACTCCCTGAGCCAAAGGCAGATGCTCAACCACTGAGCCACCCAGGCGTCCCAGCAGTCCTGTTTTTAAAAGCCGCACACACTTTGTGCTGTTAGCACCTGCTAGTTATAACACCTGGTCTCTTGAACCAGCCCATGGTCCTCGGACAGCACCAACCATCCGTGGGTGACTCCTGTTTCGCATGGCACACCTGTTCATACACTGCCCTTTGCTCCCATTCCTGGTTGCCTTTGCCCAGGATGCCCTTTCACACACTGATGCTCTTCACATTGTTGCCTTTGACCTGGGATAAGTATTTGCGCCTTTTCTGCCTAGAGGCTCCTACTTTCCCTTAGAGATGTAGCTCACATATCACCTTTTCTGAGATACTTGCCCCTTGCTTCCCCACCCCCGCTCTCCTGTGCTGGCACCCTGCACCCCACCTTATCTCAAGGCAGAATTGCTGACTCTACTGGTCTGGGAGCTCAAAGCATGTGCTCATGTAGGACAACCCCAGTGTGGGGTAGTTAGTTATAACCCACTGTCTGCTGCAATACACTGGAAACTTCTACAAGGTTAGAACTGTCTCTTCATTCATTCCTTCCTTTGACAAGTTTTCAGTGAGCACCTACTATGGGCCAGGCCCTGTGTCAGGAGCTATGGTTACTAAGAAAGACAAGGCTCCTGCCCTTCTGGAGCTGAGGAGGTGCAAACGATAGACGATTAAACATCCAGGGTAATCATACATTGTGATAAGTTTAATATATAAAACAAGATGATGTGCAAGCAAGTGACTGGACAGCCACCACTTCAGACAGATGGTCAGAGAAAGCCTCTAGAAAGAAGCAGTGCTTCAGCTGAGATTTCCAGAATGATTGACCACCAGCTAGGGGAAGAACAGGAGACGAGTGCTCCAGGCAAAAGGAACAAGAAGGTATTCTTAGAATAACCTGCATTTCCAGACACAGAAAGAAAGCCAGTGTGGCTACAGCATAGTGAGAAAGGGGGAAATTATAGATGGGGTTGAGGAAGGAGGCAGGAGCCAGATCATCTGGGTCCTTGTTGGCCATGGTACGGAGCTGTACGTTTTCCCAGGACACAGTGGAAGCCATTGAAATATTTTTAAGCTGTAGTGTGACAAGGTCTGATATAGGTTTTAAAAAGATGACTCTGGCTGCTGTGTGGAGAATGGGTTGGATTGTGGAAGCAGGGAGCCCAGATAGCTAATTTGACTTTTTCTCTCCATTTCCCTAGGGAGTGCCTAGCACATAGTACACCCTCAAGTATCATTGACCAGTAGAACAACTACCATTCTAGTCCAGCAATAGTGGTTAAAAGCATGGACTTCAGTCAAACAGGCTGTATGAAAGTGCACAAGGTGTGTGACCTTGGGCATGTCACCTAATTCCTCTGTGCCTGTTTCTTCATGTGATAATAATAATACTGGCAATGACCTTATAGGGTTGTGGTAGGAAATAAAAATTTAGTATATGTAAAGTGCTTAGAATAGTGCTTGGCACACAGTACAATATATTGACTTTTAAATTAATGATAATAATTATTATTATTTATATTTGTCATCACCACCTCCCTCCCTGACTCATCTCTCTCTATTGTGTAGCATAACCCATGGCAACAACTTGGCCACCATTTTCTTTACAAGATCCTGCCTGGAAATAGCTAATCAAAGAATTAATTAAAAAACAACTCATTAGAGCCAGGAGGCCTGAAATAATTAATATCCCTCTGCAAGATCAATAATTTTCTGCTTTCTCACTGAGATTCAGGCTTTATATTTATAGAACTTATTTCTAAGGAGCAAGATATGGTTATACAATTCTCTTTATGTATACATTTCAACAAATATGCTGTTTCATCAATAGGACACCCTTACATGATGTATACCAAAAGACAAGAACAATATCCATTTTTAAATAATAAAATACCAATTTTTAGATTATGAGGTGGGTAGAAAAATTTCCACCCTATCATCCAAATTGATAATGATCAAGTTCCCACATAAATGGTATTCCTTCAAAATAAATAGAAATCTGTATTTCCACAATTTGAGTTTAAGATAACTGTGTGGTTTATATATAGGTGGGATGTTTTTGTTTTAAAGAAAGGTACTATAGTTATGCATTATTTTGCAATTTTCAACAAGAATGACAGACCAGAGAGCCAGGAAAAGCCTGTGTCCCTGACAACTGTGAGGAACTGTGCTACCGGCCCTGGTCTGCCCACCTCTGGCTCCTTCACATGAGAAGTAGATGTGTTTTCATGATTACTATAGGTTTTTGGTTGTATTATACAGAAAACATGAGTTAAACAATAAATGAGGTTATGTTCTCTTTGTTGACAGAATAGTTTATAGCTATCTGGGCAGGGACCCTTCTAAATTTGATCTCAGCTTTCTATTTAAATGCCTAAAGTATTTATAGAGGGGAGTGCCTGGGTGGCTCAGTGGTTGAGCGTCTGCCTTTGGATCAGGTCATGATCCTGAGGTCCTGGGATCAAGTCCTGCATCAGGTTCCCTGCAGGGAGCCTGCTTCTCCCTCTGCGTATGTCTCTACATCTTTTTGTGTCTTTCATGAATAAATAAATAAAATCTTAAAAATATATGTATATAGAGTTTATTTCCTATCTACATTGTAAAGAATTAAACATAAGCATAAAGGATGGTCTCCCACTTCAAGAAGTAGATAATCTATTCAGAAACATGGCCCTAATATGCAGAAGGTGATGAAAGGGGGCTTTGTATTAGTTTGGGGGCAATTTTGGCTATGGGAGCAGCCCTTCAGAATAATGTATACGAAGTCCAAGAAAAAGAGAACTGGCTTACATGTCGTTCTCCATGCATTTGAAGATTCAAGACTGATGCTTTTCATGCTCTAGTTCCTTATCCACTGGGGAAGATAGAACCTGATAATTTTAAAAGTCACTTCCAGCTCAGATATTCATAAGTCCCGATAATCTGATGGCTCATGCAAGCAGTTCCTACAGCTTCCTGTGTAGTTCATATGTAAAATTATTTTCAAAGTAGGATGATATTCAAGTCCTAAACCTAGAGTTGATCCTACAATCTTTTTTTTTTTTTTTACTTAAAACTATTTACTAAGGTCATCGTTGTATCAGTATAGAAGTATTATTACAATTATTTCTTGATTCATATTCTTATGAGGTGCCAAATTGTGTCCAAAGCACATTCAACAAAAATTTCTTCTAACTGGAAGTGGGAAGAGAAGAAGATGGAGGTTTGTCGTATAGGAATGTGCACAAGGCCCTGGATACATCAAGGGATGAAGAGTATAGATTTTTTAAAATTTGAGACAGAGAGAGTGAATGAGTATGAGCGGGGTGGGTAGCAGAGGGAGAGGGAGAATCAGGTTCTCTGCTGAGCAGACAGCCAGATGCAAGGCTCAATCCCAGGACCTGGGATCATGACCTGAACCTAAAGCAGACACCTAACCAACTGGGCCACCCAGGTGCCCCAAGGGATGCAGAGTATAGATAGTAATCATCTGCCTTTCAGCCTTGAGGACTAATTTACTAAAATGTCATTTGGTTTCACTGAGATAGAAGGTGTAGAATTTCTGATTCTAAATGTCAAAACAATTGAACGTATGCTCACAACAATCATATTTCTCCAAAATAAAATTAGGGCGCATCGTCTGGAAAGACAGTTTGTACTGTCCAAGATGCTTTTCAAATGAGGTTGGGATCATGCAACATCATATTTTCTAAATGTTTTAATGTTTGTGAAGAGAAAGGGCACATTTCAAATAGGAAGAGTACTGGAAAATCTAGGACTTGGCTGATTGTATTTCTAAAAATTGAGGCTCTGTGTAAATTAAAAGAAAGAAAGAAAAATGACCCAACCAAAAAAAAAAAAAAAATGGACGGAAGATTTTTAGCAGGCACTTCACAGAAGAAGAACATAGAAATAGTTATTCATTGGTAATCAGAGGAATATGAATTTAAACCACTTAACAGCCACTTAACAGACTGACAAACTTAAAAAGCCTGAAAATAGCAAGTTTTGGTGGCAACCAGATAACCTCACTGCAGGTAGAAGTGCACATTGGTACGACCATCTTAGAAAACAGTTTGGCTTTATGGAGAGCTGGAGATGCACATACCGATGAGGTGGTGGGGTCACACCTAGACATAGGCCATACAGAAATCCTGTCACTGTACACAAAGAGAGATGTAGAGAAATCATCCAAATGTCTAAAATAGAAGAATATGTAAATAAATTGTGGCGTACTCCTACAGCGGAATATTATGGGCAGTAAACAGTGTGTAATATCAGAGATGAATTTCTGCAACATAATGTTGAATGAAAAAAGAAAGCCATAGAATAAAACATCTGCTTCATTTGTAAAGACTGCTTTTTTATATTACTTCTATCAAGTTCAAAGAACATGCAAAACTAAACAGTATGTTGATGAGACATGCATATGTGGTAAAATTAGAGAGAAAGACAAGAAAATGATAAATGCTTGATTCTAGATAGTGGAAACAGAGAGTAACAGGAAGGGTAGGAGCTGGAGAGGATGCAAGGGGAGCTTCCAAACTCTTGATACCGTTCCATTTCATCCACTTGGTGGATTTGTTGTTTGATTGGCTTTTATACTTTAAACTTATATTGTAAGTATTCATTTGGACATAATGGATATTGAAAGCATAGTTTTCCACCTCTCATCATAAAGATCTGCCAATATCGAACTTTTGTGTAAACCCAATGGATCCTTCTCCTTATCACGAAAATGCTTTTTCATTTCTGGGTCAGCATCTTTCAAGAAGAGAAAACACTCGGCAGATTATTGTGGTAAGTGCCTGGAGGCTAGGGCTGCAGAAGGATGTGAGGGGAAGACGAGCCTGCTGCAGGGAGGCCAGGCTGCTGTCAAAGGACTTCTGTGGATGAGAGGCAGGAGTGTGGGTGGGTTTGGAAATAATAACACTAATGTTGAAGGTCCGCCACCCCATACCAGCATCATGCACCTGATGTGTATGTGTATGGAATCAGGGAAGTTAAATAACTTCTCCAACGCCACACAGCTAACAAGTGGCAGAGCTGGAACTGGACACCAGTCTGTTTGCCCCTGAAGAGTGTGCTTTGGACTTGAGGTGGAGTTAAATGATGGTTGGTCAGACTTTGGGGTGTGGCTGCAGGAAGAGAGAGGGTAAGTAGAGGTTCTGGTGTTCTCTAGTCACCTCTCCTTGTCTTTCTCTTCTCTTTGCTTGTCTTTCCTTCCTCTTTCTCTGACAAATGGAACTGAAGAATATTTTTATTGCCTGCTTGCTTTGTTGAAAGCAGATTTATGCTTCTTTTTCTTCAGTTTAAAATTGAGCAGGCTATTTTATATTTATCTGAAGCTGGTTGTTAGTAACAGTCATTTGTGTGAGACCCTTAGTTGATTTTTTTTCCCTATAGGTCCAACATCCTCAGCAGAAAAATGGCTCCCTGTCATCAAATAAGAGCTCCCTATCAGCAGTAGAACTTGAGGATAATAGACTTGGTGAACAACACTGAGCCCGTGATGCCTTTCAGTCACCAGGTGGCAGCAAATACTCCTGAAGAAAGCCATTAAGCCAATGCACAGCCCATATAAAATTGTGCAGCCAATTTTAGTGGTGAGAACTTCTACATAATCTGATTAGTATTCTACAGGGCTTTACGCTCTTGCTTGGACAGGATTTTAGCTGTTGCTTAGGAGACATTTTATCCAAAGGAATCAAAGTTTATTCATATACATGCAGCAATTAGAGAAGAATCTTTGTCAATAACTTCTTTTGAACAACCCTATCTCCCAGTTAAAACAATTTTTTGAAATTATGTTAAACCTCGAAAGACTGTTTTAAAATAGCTCTTACAATTTAATATTCGAAATGCTACATTTCCATTGAGAGGTTCTATCAATTTCTGATTTAAGATGTGAAGGAGGTCCCAGAGTTGAGCTGATATATAGCCACAATAGAGAGGCCTGGGCTGGTATTCTTGAAGTAGGGGGGAGCTTGTGAGGTTCACAAGGGTAGATGAGCCTTACATTCTCGTATTTGTAGCTCAAATGGTATCATACCCTATGTGATCATTTGGTGTCTAAAATAGGCAAAGTTTATATTATGTTGATAATATATATGATGCTTGATGAACTATTTAATTATGTAGAGCAGTGGTTCTCAACCAGCTGTGGTTTTGCTTCTTAAGGGACATTTGGCAAAGTGGAGAGACATTTTTGGTTGTCACATTGGGGGGAAGCTATTGGCATCTAAAGGGCCAGCAATGCTGCTAAATATCCCACAATGTATAGGACAGCCCCCAGCTCCACCCCTACACAAACAACAAAGAATGATCGGAAATGAAGTGTTGAAAAACCTTGATTTATAGAAATATAGAAGAAATCATATACCCAAATCCCAAGTACCAGAACCTTAACTATAGTTATTGTGTTGAGGTTACCATGTGCCAACCACTAAGGGCTCTACTGGTACTAATTCATGTCATTTCCCACAGCAGTCCCTTTTTCTGGTTCCAATTTTTTTTTAAGATTTTATTTATTTATTCATGAGAGGCACACACACAGAGAGGCAGAGACACAGGCAGAGGGAGAAGCAGGCCCCATGCAAGAAGCCCAATGCAGGACCCGATCCCGGGACTCCAGGATCACACCCTGAGCCAACGAAGGCAGGCACCAAACCACTGAGCCACCCAGGGATCCTCTGGTTCCAATTTTTATGATGAAATCGAGAGTGATGGAACTTAGAAGGATTCTTCTGCTTGCAGTTGGCTCTAACCCAGGCAATCTGGCTTCAGAATCCTCATACTGAACCCCTACCCAAGCTGCCTTCCAGTTACAAACCTATAAATGAGCTGAGAGTCATATCCTATAACAATATACAAATGCAGGTGTTTGAAGGAATGACCCCTCCATGTTAGTATTTTCTATGGCCCTTTTGAGCTGGTCATTATGTAGTCTATGTACACATCTGGGCTTTTTAGTTTGAGTCACTGACTGTGAGAACAAGACTGTGCATAACCAAACAGGGAATGTGCTGAATAAAATCTATTTACTGAATAAGTGAAAGACAGGATGGATAGGCAGCAATTGGCCTGCCCACCTCTAAATAGCATGGCTTCCTATTCCAGCCCTTTAAAATGAAGCTGGCTAGTTGCTTACAAAGGCCGGAGTTACTTGGACACCTGTGTTTGCAAACTTTCTTGATTGATAACCGAACCAAGACTGGAAGCATTCATAGGGCCATCCTCTCCAGGATGTGATTTTCCATATTTGCCCTTTGACCATGTGAGTGGAGGTCAACCAGTCAGTGCATGATGCCTACCCTAGCCATCCCCAGGCACCAGAAGATGTGGAAAAATACAATGGCTGAGCCCTAGGGGGCTGGGCTGGATAGTTATGTGTATATGTTAGGAGGGCTGGGGAAAGGGGCAGCCTGGAAGGGGGAAAACTGCTGAAAAAAACAGCAGAAATTAAGCACTATGGTTTGCTTGGCTCTTTAAGGAACCAAAAGAGCTGGGATATCTTTAAAAGCACAGAATAGCTTGGTCTCTGAGGAGCCACCTGCGGTGGCTTATATGTCAACCAAGGTAGAATGTCAGCTCCAACATAAGGTACAAGACCTACGAGAAAAGTAATCTTGTCTGACTTGTTCACCATCAAATCCTTTGCACCTATAACTATATTGAATGAATGAATGAGGTTTAAACTAGGGTGATCAGAAGAAAGGTGCTGATGTCCTCTGTGACCAAGGGGCTTTGAGTTTCAGGACTAGAGCCAGCTTACATATGGATTAAAAGTGACGAGGCACTCGGATTCAAAGTTTCAACACTTTTTAGTAAATGCTTGACTCTTCAGCTGGACCTGGTGGGCTCTTGCTTTTATGAGACCCCACTGTTTGCTGTATGGTCTACAGGTAAAAGAACAAGATGGCTATGGCCATTTCTGTGGCCATAGCCCTGCCTCTGCCCTGGCCTTCCTGCCAAGTTGTGGTGGGAATCAAAAGTGACAGTGTGAGCAGAAGGTTGGGTTATTAGGGTATGGACTCTCTCTCTTTCCTCTCTGCCTCCCTCCCACTGCACACCCCTCCAGCTCTATCCCCTTTTCCCTTTTCTAGAGGTATCTAAAGTAAAATAGATCACTAGTTCACCTCTAAATACTATCTTATATTTAATGTTTACTAAATGTTCGTATGTAAGTAGCAAAAACTGAACTGGCTATAAGGTTAATTCAGAATATTAAAAAATTTTTTTAGATCAGTATATGAAAACTCAAAGAAGGAAAGGGACCTAGGGCTCCATAGAAGTGGTGTCAGAAGTGGTGTCACTGGACTTCTGAGAGTTGTTGCTTCTACTGTTGTAATGTAAAGGACTCTCATGGGAAGAGGAGTGGCAGCAGCAAACTACAGAATTTATCAGGAGATTGAACCTTGCAGAGCTTGTCCTAGTTCTAAATGTCCTGGTACATCGTGCAAGAGGAGCACTTGGACTTGCCAAACCTACATTACAAAATGTGGAAGTGAGAAAGTCTGCTTACCAGAAACAGAGGCAGAATCTAGACTCTAAGCCTGGTGCTCTATTTGCTGCCTCTACTCAGCCTTGTGCAAAATACGTTTGTGATTACGAACAGCCCTCACATAAGCAAATCATTTTACAAAGATTTATTATCCAACTAAGATATGGCTACATCTGGTTTTGTACATTTTGATGAAAAAAAAAAAACCCTGTTGTTTCATGCAGTTGAAAATGTTAAAAACACATTATAAATATATAAAATAAATTCTCTCTAAAAATCTCTTTTATTAGATAGTTTCAGATCACTCCTACCTTAGTAGCCCTAGAATTGGTAGAAGAATCAGCTCCGTATATTTTAAAGACTTCCTCAATTGGGATACTGTTCTGTTAAAAAAACAACAGCACCAACAAATGCATTATCATATCATGGCTTTTCTTATATTACAAAGCAAAGAAATCATAGCTCTGGTGTGTCTAGAATCATGCTTGGATACCATGGGCACTAAACAAATAACTTCTGAATAAATGGATAAATCAGAATCTCAGTATTATTATGTATGTCTTTCATTCTTGTGTGTTTGTTTTTGCCTCTTTTTTTTTTTTTTAAGATTTTATTTATTTATTTATGAGAGACACAGAGAGAGGCAGACACAGGCAGAGGGAGAAGCAGGCTCCATGCGGGGAACCCGATGCAGGACTTGATCCCGGGACTCCAGGATCACGCCCTGGGCTAAAGGCAGATGCTCAACTGCTGAGCCACCCAGGCGTCCCTCAAGGACTTTTCAATATCTTTAAAACTGAAACATTTAGTATTAGTAAATCCTAAGCATTTAGAAAGATCAGTTGAAAAATAAAATAAATATGCATTAATATCAAAATGCACATAATAAATATGAAATCTCCATATATGCAAATAGTGTTCTTTTTCCTTACCATTAAGATTCCAGCGTAAGATGATAAAATCATTGCTTCTCTTTCTTTTCGGTTTGGATATACAGGTCTGTCATGAAATGGCATTTTCCTAAGGGAGATAATGAATAAATAACAATGGAAGGCTTATTTTTTTCTTTTTGACACCTAGTAAGCTTATAATAGTAATCCATAATTAATCTCCAATGGCCATGTGTTATGCACTTATTTACAAAATTGAGGTGGCTAATCTGCCATCAATATAGTACACACTTTGAATTTGCAATCTTGCAACAATGGTGATGAATTTGCCTTCCATGTTTTCACCACTGCCAAACACTGGCCACTATGGTGGACAATTATGGTTTTGCCAATCTGTATCCTCTTCCCCTTCTGTGGCAGAACTCTCCCCTTCTTGCTGGGGTAACCGCATCACCCACTGTAAGCCTATCTGCTTCTAGGGAAGCCAAGGACATCCCTAGATTCCAAGGGTAGAAAACACACTGTGGACTAAGCTAGTCAGAGTATTCCAATCCCCCACCCTCCATCTCTGGATAAATCAGGGGCTGAGGCATGATTGAGACACAATTCTGTGATATTTTTCTTAAACCTACTTTCCTGCGGACTGAATATTGTGACAAAATGGACTGAATGAAGAATAAGGTTCACCGTTGAGTGGCTTAGTCTGTTAAGGATCAGACTCTCGATTTCAGCTCAGGTCATGATCTCAGGCTCCTGTGATCGAGTCCTGAGATGGAGCCCTGCCTCGGGCTCTGTGTTGAGTGTGGAGCTTGCTTGGGGTTCTCTCCCTCTCTCTCTCTCCCTCTGCTCCTCCCCACCACTCAGGCTCTCTTTTTCTCTCTCAGAAAAAAAAGAAAGAAAGAAGGAAAAAGAAAGAAAGAAAGAAAGAAAGAAAGAGAAAAAGAAAGAGAAAGGAAGGAAGGAAGGAAAGAAGAAGAAGAATGTCTACCCAGAGGAAAGAGTCCAGAAGTAAATCTTGATGACATAATTTGAGTTTTAAATTAATCCATGCCTAATGTAGACCCATTCCTGGACTTTTCAAATAGAGTCAATAAATTCCTACTCTCCTCCCCTTTTGAGAGGGGAGTGCTTAAGTCTGTTCAAACTAGATTTTCTGCTTATTACAACTAAACCTTAACTAATATAGCTATCCAGGACAAGGTATGTGTTCTAAGGCAATGGAACAGAAAAAATAACTGGCCTCTTGAGTAAGCTATTAAGTCCTGGCCTCATTAGTTCCTTATTCTTACCAACTGAGTGAGTCTGCCTGGCACACATGGAAATGCCAATAATCCTGGAAAGGATTCAAGAAGCTGTAGTTCAAATAGCTCAGCTCAGGTATATGTCTAGTTAAATGCTTAAGAGATTGTGTTTGATAGTCCTTAGAAAACAACCATAGCCCTTACCCACATAATTGACCATTTTTTAAAAAAATTTGTTTATTTGAGAGAGAGAGAGTGAGAAAGAGAACACAGAGGGAGAGGGAAAGGGAGAAGGAGAGGGAGAGGGAGAGGGAGAGGGAGAGGGAGAGGGAGAGGGAGAGGGAGAGGGAGAGGGAGACTTCCTGCTGAGAGGGAGCCCAACTTAGGGTTGGATCCCAAGACCCTGAGATCATGAACTAAGCCAATGGCAGATGTTTAACTGACTGAGCCACTCAGGTGCCCCAAGAATTGACCATTTAAAAAATCACAGCACATGCAAAATAAAGCACAGTTATATTTCTAAGATACAACATTATGTGTGAGAAAGATCATCTGACAGAAATCAGTCAGAAGAGATACAAAATATGTAAACATGCATATGTTGACAACTATGGGGTCTCTTTAGGTATCTAGCAGGCAAAGGATACTCACCATGCAGCATTTTCGAACAGAGTGCCTCGTGGTGGAAGATGCCAGAGAGAAGCTTTCTCTATCACTACTCATTGTCATACATTTTTAAAAAAAAGAAGGAAAAAAAAGAAACTATTTCAACTCACACTTTCTCCCACTCCAGCCAAGTTAAGTCTTCTGAGTGATCCAGCCATTGCAAAGCAACATTGATGGCCAAGTCATAGTGTGCCTGGAAGCGGGAAGCACAGACAGCAAAGGGATGGGCTTAGACATTGGCTGGAGCACCCCCGGACCCAATGACTATGGCATTGCTAAGCCTATTCTACTATTTTATGATGTCTACAATGGAGGGGGGGACCATCTACTATGTCCAGTAACCTGATGCTCAGACAGAGATCTGAGATTTATTTAGAAATCTTCAGTGATTACATTTACTTCTCACTAGGGCCATTTTTAAATTTTTGATTCATGGTGACAGGAAAAGAAAGGATAAATTCTTGGAAGGAAACTAGGAATCAGGGAATCTAGGTTCAAATCTAGATATTGTCAACAACTCACAATATATCCTTGAGTAAGCCGCTGATGTCCTCAGGACTTCAGTACCCCCAAGTTTTAAAATAGTAGAAGGAGAAGGTGGGGGAAGAGGGCCACAGAGAACGATTTTGAATTCTGTGAGCAGAACATCAGAAATGTGCTCTCAGGGGGATCTTGGGAGGCTTCCAAGAGGAGGCCCTGGTGGATCTCGGGCTTGAAGAATGAGAACTTCTCTAGGTGGAGGACATCCTGGGTGGCAGGGCCAATATGAACAAAGGACTGGAGGTAGACCCGATAAGAGTCTTGTATACAGTAAAAAGTTGAGGACCAATTTGAATGTTCACTTCTATCCTATTGATCATCTTTCTGGTAATATCTAAGCATATTCACCTTGTCCCTATCAAAATATTCCTTCTCTCCTCTCTATCCCCACCTCTGGAAAAGGGAAGGTTGGTTTTGTCTTGGTGGTATTAGATGGGTTCTAAGGTTCTAACATTGTCTAAATAATGTACAGTTGACCCTTGAACGCCCAGGGGTTAGAAGCACCAATGCCTGCAGTCTCAAATCCTCTATAACTTTTGACTCCCCCCAAACTTAACTACTAATAGTCTGCTGTTCACTGGAAGACTTGCTGATAACATACACAGTTAACACATATTTTATATATTACATTTATATACTATATATATTATAGATTACATTCTTATAATAAAGTAAGCTAGAAAAAAGAAAATGTTATTAAGAAAATCGTAAGAGAAAAAATATTTACAGTACTGTAGTATATTTATTAAAAAAAAAAAAGATTCCGTGTATAAGTGGACCCGTGTTGTTCATGTTGTTCGAGGGTCAACTGTACTTATTTCTTTCATCAACTAAACCAAACTAGAAAACCCAACAACAACAACAACAACAACAAAAAAAAAAAAAAAAAAAAGAACAGTGATCAGTGGTTGAAACCTAATCCAAAGGTTGGTGCTTGGGCCAGCAGCCTGGGCATCTCCAGTTGCTTATCACAAATGCAAATTCCCAACCCCACCCAAACCTCACAAATCAAAAGGGCCTTGCATTAAGATCTCATTAAAGCTCGAGAAGCACTTATTTAATCGATTTAATTTCTCCATTGAACATGTGCACAGAGAAGTACTTTTAGAACGCCAAGGCTGAACTGCTTATTCAGCTCCGGAAAGTCAGGCAGGGAGTGGAGAGGGGTGAGGGGAGGGGTGGGGGGAGGGGTGGGGAAGGGTGGGGGGAGAGGTAGGGAAGGGGAGGAGCAGAGAGAGAGGCTTTCTTCCTTCTTAGTGCAAGAGGAGGAAACAGGTAAGCATAAAAAAGCTGAGGGTTGACTAATTTATTTGAATTAGATCTTTACATAATTTTTTAATTTCTGTGAAGGGAAGTTTCATTACACATCAGGAATCTGAGTTCCAGCATAAATAATGATGAAGGATTTTAGGATTATTCAATCCTTTGGTTTTCTCCATGAATGCAAATGGTAAAAAACAAAACATTATTATATTCGAGAACTACATACTTCATTTTGTCAAAAAGTTTTCAACATCATGTATATAACATTTAACCTTGCACTCATTTGCTTTTTTGTCTTTTCGAGGAGAGAAATAGCAAAAGTCTCATGACTTTTACATTCTCATTCTTTTTTGCTTTCCGTTTAATGAGTTGAAAAGACCATGTGGAGGGACCTAAGATGAGAAGAGGAGGAAAAGGACATTTGGGGAGCATCACGATTAGCCTTGTTCACGATCTACATTAGATCCTTGTTCTGTCCCCTGAACACAAATAACACAAATGTGACTTGCATTGGCATGCCTTTCTTTACCATATCATCTAGAAAGGTGAGTTGCCTTCTTCCTTTTGGGTCAAATTCATTTTCCCGAAGTCTGATGCCAATATAATCTCCCCTTAAAAGCAAGAGAGCAGCATTGAGCCATTGGGAATGAGAGGGGAGCTCCGTCTGCAGAAGAACATTCTTCCCAACCCTCCCTCCTCCACCAAAAGACAAAGCCACTGGTGGCTCTGGTAGCTCAACTAATACTCATTTTGATTTAAGTAGCAATTCTGCAATGATATAGATTTAAAGCGTCTAACCACTGTGAACTTCAATCACATTTATATAAAAATAAAACTCATGTAGTTGGAACAGAATTGATGGGAAAGCGGAGAGGAGAGGGGCCTGACAACTTCCCACATGCAGAGGAGATCTTTCGAAACCAAAAGGATGGAGACCTGCTGTTTAAAACAAAGATTCCCTTGCTGCCTGCATTAAACTCAGTCAGAACGTCCAAAGTTGAAAAGTTCCAGCCCTGTGATGTTCTGTATGGATGTATTCTCTTGCCCTAAGGCCTTTTTCCCCATTAGAAGGCAAAGGAGGAATTATGCATAAAACCCAGGAATTCCTGTGGGAACCTTTCCCAGCTGCCCTGGGAGAAGAGAAAGGGGGCTACCCACCCCCCACCCCCCCCACCCCCCCCCCCCCCCCCCCCCCCCGGGGAAGTCAGGAGAAAGGAAGGATAAAGGGACATGAACTCAGTTCCATTTTTAAGGTTCATACCGTGCACTTGGGGCAAGTTCCTGCCAGGGCAGTGGGGGCCGGGAGGGGTAAGTTTGTGTCTGGTTTCCAAAAGTTTTCTGAGTCTATTAAGCTAAAATTAATAAAAATTCTCAAGTTTTGCTCTCTAATTCCAAGGTACTCTATCTAGAGTAGCCTAAATCTTATTCTTTGGATATAAAATTAAATCAGTTTTGAAATTCCAGTTCTACATGGAGAATTGACATTTCTGATAACAATTTTTTTTTTTACTATGTTGGCCTCCAAGCACATACATGTAAGTAAATATGTATAAAGTCATACATATTTTCTTCCAATACTTTTTAAGGACTTGTTAAAAAACAATTACTACAGTAGGCGGGAGAAAGGACATCTGATGAGGACTGTGAGAAGGTCTTTGATAAAAAGATGTTATTGTCATGCCTATAATGTATATGAAGTAGAATGGCCTTTTCCCCCCTTTTGATGTGGTCTGTGTTTTTCACCAACCTCTTAATAAAGTCATAGAAAAGCTACCGGGGGAGAAAATTTTTTTTCCAGGGGAAAACTTGTCTTTTTTTTTTTTTTTTAAGTTCAGATGTCAAGAAAAAGGAGATGAATTATTTAGTCAATAAGACTGACAATAATAGAGGCAGAGGCTGCAATTAAAATGCCGGGCCCTTGGGTACATCTTGCAGAAATCTCTTCTATATCTTCCACCAGCAGGGCCCTTTTAAAGGTGCATCCTGAGCAGTACAGGCAATCTGGGCTGGGGGCTCAGCTGTTGGGCCCTAGAATGGGGGTGCCTCTGACACACACGATCCTGGCAGAAACGTCCTCTCAGGAGACTACATCCTCCTTTGCACCACATGTGAGGCCTCTCAGGCAGGAGGCAGAGACTAGCTCATCTGGCTTTCTGCTTTACTGCAGGAATAGATATTCTTCCTCAGATTTTTAACGCCCTCCCCCCACCCCACCTGCCAATATCCAGACCACCTATGACCTGCAACCCACCAGAAGCCTAGTGTAACAAACAAAAGTTTATTCTCAATCATACTTACAGGAGCTTTTTCATTTCCTTCTTTAGGAGCTTTCTTTCCATGATTCAAAGCTTGTCCAGCTGGGCAGGTAGCTGTAGCTTACACTGTACCTGATATCCTTGGGGAAGACCCAGCCTCTCTGAGCCTACAGGCTACAGCAGCAAATCAGAGAGAATTGGAATTGGGATGCTATCACTCCAAATACCAGTCATGGAGTCCTAGGCTCTGGAAGGGATCCCAAAGTGTGCAGAGCTCAGACCTCTTATCCAGCAAGTTCCAGGTCAGAATTAAACTGGCTGGGGGTGAGGAATGGGAGGGCAGTGCATTCATTGTACCTTGAGTTTGTCTGATAACCTTTTATTTTTTCTAAGTTTCCCAATATTCATCACTTACTTATCCTTGCAATAAGCTAGCAAGTAAAACAGTCCTGGCTTAGGTAATAGTAGATGAGATTATTTGCCAAGAAGCATCAAAAGTGTTGTGATCTGAATCTGGGTTCTGTGCACATTCAACATAGTGACTCTCAGTGAATCCACCTTGGTACAATGGCTCATAATGGGATTTTCTATAGAATCCATGTACGACTTTCTATGGCCAAGGGTCCTGGAAAGAACATATCACCATGGCAAATATGAAGCCATATCCTCAGTTCTTACCCCCACACTGAGCCAGAAATTCAAGTTTAGATAAGGAGGTCAAAAAGGGTTTGAAGTCACAGAAATGCGATGCCCAGAGAGAGGTAGAAGCAGGATATCAACTATGTCTGCGATGTTTTATTCTTAAACAAGATCAAAAGCAAATTGTGATGGTTCATTTTTATGTGTCAACTTGGTTAGACCGCTGTGCCAAAATATTTGGTCAAAAATTGTGCTAGGTGTTTCTGAGAAGGTGTTTTTTGGATGAGATTAACATTTAAGTCAGTGAACTTTGAGTAGAGCAGATTACTGTCCGTTATGTGAGTGGCCTTCATCCAATCAGTTGAAGGCTTGAATAGTAGAAAGATCGACTTTTCCCAAGCACCAAGGAATTCTGCTGGAGAACCCTATCATGGGTCTCCAGCCTGCCAGCCTACTACCCCTTCAGATTTTGGACCGGCCAAGCCACCGCAGTCACGTGGGCCAATTCTTTAAATCTCTCTCTGTTCATGTATACACATATATACATATATTTTCGGTGTCTCTGGAGAACCCTGACTAATAGACAAATGTATATTTAAAAAGTTAACATTTGTTGAATCTGGGAAAATAAATTCACAGATGTTCATTATCTTAACTTCTGTATTTTTGAAATTGTGCCTGTGTTTTTAAATCATTACTTTAAGTATGGTTGGAATAAATAAAACTTTGGAAACTTTTGGGAAAAAATTGCAGTCTATATTTGATTCAGCTCACCAACAAGAAGCAAAGAGAAAATAGGATATCATTAATTTAAATGAATTCTTCACCAGACCAATTTAATTATTTTGGACTATTCTTGCTGCCACTGCATCTGCTTCTGTCTTGGACGGGATGTGGAAAAGATGAAGACGAAAGGTGGGGGGCAAAGTAGGAGCATTCCATAGGGAATGAATGAACTCCATAGATAGTAATATAGTTCTCTACGGGAGAGTCAATTGGGAGAGAATACTGCAAGCCAGAGAGGGGAACTTGTGGCCTAGAAGGAAAAGCACTGAGCCGGGGAGGCCAGATGCCGGGATGTGGTGTCCACTCCACCACTGATTGGTGTGGTGGTGGCCAAGCCTCTTGACTCTTCTGCACCCCAGTTTCGGGTCTTATCTAAAAAATGATGAACCTGGCTGATGTCGCCAAGAACACCTTTTGCCCTAGCACTTGAAACTTGATAAAGGCTAGCACTTCTACTTCACTGAGTCAAAAGAGCACTTATTGGTAGAACATTTGCTTTATCTCAATTCCTTGACAAGGGGGTGGGTGGGCTCCCTTAGCTTTGATGCCTTTTTAAAAGCAAAAGACGTAACATTGGCTTTAACCCATTCTTGTTTGTAATTCTGAGCCAACTCTTTGATTTTCAGACTTACAGGTTATAAAATATGTGTCTCTTGGATGCTGTGACAGCTTCCTCTTAGACTGCCCTCCCCAACCGTCATTCAATGTGGCATAATATACAAAGGTTAAAATCTTAAAAGTATGAGCATGTCCCAACCCCAGGAGGTCCAAAGACCCAGTAAGCCTATCAGTTAGCTGTGTCACCTTGGATAAGTGAATCTGTCTCTCTGTGTTTCTGTGTCTCCTCTTCTGTAAAACAATTAGTGGAATGAGTCGAGGTGTCCCTTCTAGCTGTAGAGTTCGTGACTTACATGCTTTGAGGAGCTGGGCCTGGTTGAAAGGGGGCCGTTTGCATAGACTACGTAGTTTCAATTTGAATTCAGCCACTCTTCTGTCTATAGAGCTTTCACAAAAAAACAAGACTCTGGCTGGAAATACACACAAAAGAGTTAATAGAAAGATGTCAGCTGTCTCAGACATTAGCTGTTTCATAGAAATGAACCCCACAGAAGTCTCAGCTTTACTCTGTAAGAACATTATGCCCTGAATATCTGCACGCTCCATGCAGATCCCCTCTCTGCACTCCTACATCCATGATACAAAACTCTCAGATTGTGTTCTATTAGGTGTCCAGCCCTTAACAAATTCCCCTTTCAGAATCTCTCACCAACCAGAGACCGATTCCGGTGCTTTTGTCCTCTCCCTGCTTCTGGAGGTGTGAGCCGGAGCACCGAACATCATGGGCTTGGGCTGGTGCTCACAGACATCAGGAAAACACATGCTTCTTTTTTGGTTGCTAGGAAACAGTGACTGAATGAAAATCATTTGTTTTTACCCAGCCTCCTACCCTCTGCCAGCCTGCAGGGGAAAGAATGTCATATTTAGGACCAGGTTGTGATCCTGACCTGGAGTTCACGTATCTTTTTACCTGAGTAGGCTTTGGTTTCCCCCCTAAATGATTAATTGGAAAGCTGAGAGGATGCAAGAAGTTCTCCCCCAGGGTTTTTTATAGCACTTGGCTGCAGATTAGGGAGTCATCTGACTGAGCAGGGATTGCTGGAGAAGCCGGGGAACCTGTGTCCCCTCTCACACTTAGGGTGTCTGGAAGCACTTTGGATGATTCCACCTACTGACAGAGTGGTGGGAGTCCTGAAGGACCACTGCCTGGTACAAAGGATCATCACCGGGATGCTTGAGTGACTCAGCACTTGAGCATCTACCTTCAGCCCAGGGCGTGATCCTGAAGTTCCAGGATCAAGTCCCACATCGGGCTCCCAGTATGGAGCCTGCTTTTCCCTCTGCCTGTGACTCTGCCTCTCATGAATAAATAAATAAAACTTAAAAAAAAAATCACCATTTCCCCCCTGCTAAGTGGTCTCCGTACTCACACACTTGCCTCCTCATCCTGAGTACTTCCCCCCCTGCTTACAGCTGGCTCACGGTTCCTCACTGTCTTAGAGACCAGAGCTCGCTGTGGCCTGTACGTGCATCTCCTCCACACCTGTGGGCAGAGCAGAGTTTATTCTGGTCCATGTGCACCTGGGTGTCAGTATCACTTCCACTCCTCTCCACTGACCAAGGCTCTTGGTTACCTGGTATCTCAAGTGTTCGAGGAGTGACACTAAAAACTCTAGATTTGAATTTTTATAGCCTGGTTGTTCACTCCACCTTGAATTTATAGGATACCCAGATGTTTCTAGGCTTTGTGACCCTAAAGTTTATATCATTTGAATTTGATGCAGTCTAAGAAAAAAATGCAAAAATGTGAATACAAAATTAAATGTTTTTTAGAACCATTAATCACAAAGAGCTGACAAATGCCACCCTATCAAAAGCATAAAAACGAATCATGGTATTATCTTTATTATTAACTGAAATAACCTAAAACTATATTCTCTTCCATAATTTTTGATAACTTCTTAATATGACCAAGATTTTGTGATATTACTTTCTATGGAGAGACTAGAAAGATAATTCAGTCTTTCCTCTAGTGTGGTTGTTAACAATTATTTTTATTTACGAATGAAATATTAGAATAAACTAAAAGTTGTTTTTCAGCTTACTGGCTCCCTGTTAGTGATGCCTACTTTATAGTGTCACCAAAATTTCCTGCTCCCCAAGATGCTCCTTGCCCAAGGGCAACCCTGGAGAACTTTAGCCTTGACCTTGTTCAGCCTGTTCACCTTTGCCTCCCTTCCCTGTCTCCCTCCCACCCCAGCTGAAATGCTGCAGCTGGTCCAACTCAGCCAAGACATTAACTCCAGTGTTCTCCTCCCCAGCTCCAATCCCTGGAGACCCAGAGAGTCCAGGTCCTAAATGGACCAACGGAGGCTGCTGGATGTAATGCCAACAGTGTACCTGCCTGCCCCAATGCCAGGGCAGCCACCCGGGCATGGAGGGTGATGCCGAGGCTGCCTCTTCCTTCTTCTTCCAGTGAGAACACATCTAGCTTTTGAAGAAACCAAGAAAATGATGACCCCTTTACCTTGGCTGCTTTGGCTTTGGGAGAAACCTACCGCTTCTTATACTTCTTATTGCCAAGACGTTAAATCAAAACAAAACAATACAACATCCAAAAGCACTTTTATACCACAGCTAGAAATTGTCAGTTCTCACAGCATATCCTGGAGGCAGATATGCAAATAATATCCATGCTTTATACATAAGGAAGCCAAGGGAAGAAAAGGAGGTAATTTGCCAGAGAAAAAAATCCACTTTATCAGGTCTGACTCCCCAGACAATGCATCTTTGCCAGACTTCTTTTTTTTTTTCTTAGTAGGCACCATGCCCAACATGGAGCCCAGTATAAGGCCTGAACCTACAATCCCGAGATCAAGACCTGAGCTGAGATTAAGAGTTGGACGTTCAACTGACTGAGTTACCCAGGTGCCCCCCTTTACAAGACTTTCTGATGTATTCTTTAAACTTGATAAGATGTTTATAATATTCAAGATATCTGTATATAACATACTGACTTGACACTGCAGAACATTTCCACAGAATGTAGATATGAATTTTTCATCTTCATCAAAACTTATGTTTAAATTACTGAAAAGTAACACTACTACATAGTAAGACAATGAGGTGACAACTGTGTGATTTTGGTTAAGTTACTCAATTTCTGCACTTTATTTCCCCTTTCTGTAAAGTGTAATGGAAATCTATATCAAAAAAAATCTATCTCATAGGCTTCCAAACATTAGACATGACATTTACATATATATCTTTGGCCTGGAGCATCATAGTCTTTTACAGAATAGTTGTTATTACCAGTACAGTTTTTGCATCTTATTCAATTGTATTTAAAAGTGTTATCTGTGGGTTTATATTGAATCTCTTTATTTCTATGGTAAGCTTCTTAAATGTAAACATTATGTTTTCTATCTTTGCGTTCCTCAAACAAGATGCATAATAATGCATGGCAGGTATCATGCATTCACTAAAAATTATCTGACATGGGGAGATTTTTTATGTGCTAAATGTAATGTGGACTCTGAACACATTTAGCAGATCAAATCTCTGCTCTCATTTGTAGGCATGCTCTTGCCCTTAATGGTTGAACAATGGGGGGAAGATGGTGTTGGCACGGGTTGACCAGATGGCAGTGTTTTTAGCATTTGCATTTGGTAGGGGGAAAAGCCTTTGTGTGTATATAAATAGTATATGGCAAGCCAGCCTATGTGAGCACAGAACTTTTATATGAAAAAAAAAATGAGATGAGATTTAGTAATCTTCCCTGTGAACATAAGAGACTGACTTTATTCACCTTAGGATTTAGACATGTCTGAGCATATCTGGGCAAGTCAGGAAGATCATGGGTTACAGAGTTGTACCAAGATTCCGTTTGCATCAGTGGTTCTCAAAATCAGCTGTACTTTAGAATCACCAAGGAGCTTTTAAAACTCCCCAGATCAATTAACTCAGAATCTCTGGGGGTAAGGACTCAGGCATCCATATTCTTCAAATTTCTCCAGGGATTCCAGAGGCTGACATGTGAAGCTGGAGGAATAATCAAGGTAATGCTCTGTTATTGCAGTTATACTAACTTTTAGTTTGAGGGAAAGTAATCTCCACTTCCCCAGAGAGGCATAAGGCGGAGATGGACCACTTTTCCCCTTGGGCCAAGGTCACACTAAATATGATGCCCAGCACTATGACAGTCAACTTATTACCAGTCTGAAGCTACCAAGTGGATGAAGGCGGAGCCAAAGAACTTCAATTATATGTTTTTATTTCTTAAAGTTCTTATTTTTAAAATGATTCTTATTTTTAAAGCCAGCTATAGTTAGAGATTAAGAGTAATTTTAGCAGAAGACATCCTAAGTGATATACTTTCCTAAATCCAGCCCCTAATGCTTGGATCCTCAATGGAAGGGACTGCACTGGAAGAGTGAATGAAAATAATAAGCATATATGTGTATATGTATATATATGTATGTTTATATATGTATATATAAATGCTTAGATTTAGATTTTATTTATTTATTCATGAAAGACACACACACAGAGAGGCAGAGACAGGCAGAGGGAGAAGCAGGCTCCCCATAGGGAGCCTGATGTGGGACTGAGTCCCAGGACTCCAGGATCACGTCCTGAGCCAAAAGCAGATGCTCAACCACTGAGTCACCTGGGTGTCCCAAAAAGCATATTTCCTCTGTGATCACCATGGGACATTGGGAGCACCGGTTGACATCAACGATGATACCATAAGCTTCTACCACAATGGGAGCAATATCAGCAGCCATGATGGCAAAACTGGAGGTGGCCTTAATTTCAGACATCAGCGCTTGGCCATTAGACATCAGTAGCTTTGATGCAGATGTTTGTAGGGATGGAACTTTTCTTCTATCTTTTTAAGTTATATGCCTGAGGCCTGTGATTTAAACTGACAGATTAACAGGAGAAAAGGCATAGCAATGTTTATTGATGTTAATATTGTTATGTGCATGGAGGCTTCACAGGAAAGTGAAAACTCAGAATGATTAGGCTCAGGGCCTTATTTTCAACAAAGAGCAATACATTGTGAAGAAGTGACCAAAGGAAAGCATGTTTGGGCTTCCAGGGATAATAAATTGTGGGAAAGTGAGTAGGAAATATAGGGGAGAAAATAATTGCGAATTATGATTATTTATGAAAGTTTGTTTGTGTAGATGCATCTTGGTGTGATCTCTGAGAAGAAGGACACCTTCAAAAGAGAAATTTATGCCCTGCTTTTAGGCAGATGGAGGGGAGTGAGTTCTTCCTGTATCTGATTTATTTCAATTGCCTTCAAATCAAAATAAACCTTATGCTAAAGTGGTAGATTTTGGGGGTGCTATATTCTGATTCCTTTCACCTTAACAGTCACTTTTGAGCATAGCAGTGATATTCTTTGGTGGGCACCAGCTGCCATCTTTCCTTGGGGCAGTGCTGCCATTTTAGATTTAGCAACGAAGGACATTATGTAGGACATTTAACTGTATGTAACAGAAACAATCTTTACTAACTTTAAACACATATCTTATTTTTTAGATCATCATGGATCCATATCTTTTTCTCCTATCTCAGCTTGTGAACATCATATTTATTATATTACATTATTATTCAAATATTTTTGGTATTAAATTTCAACATTTAAAATATACTCCTCTTTTTAAAAACCTATTTTGACATTTTTCTTATTATACTGCAAGCCTCCAAAGATGTTCTACTCTGTGACTGCCCTCATTAAGGATATGAAACCCATTAGGACAAGGACCCTGCCTTCAAGAAACAGTGAAGGAGAGATAGGTAATATTGTCATCTTAATTTGTTTCCAAGCCATGTTTTGGAAGCATGGTAGGGGTTGAGCTTATTAAGAGCTATTTCTCAACAAACTTAAGGAGACAAATTATTCTGAAATACTGCTTTTGCAATAGTCTTTCTTTTCTTTTCTTTTTTTCAGTCTTTCTTAAAACGACAAACAACTTAGAAATTAATCTACTAATCTGGTAAGAAGGAATAGATGATCATGCTTTCTTATCTAAGAACAAGTTTTACTTTAAAAATAAAAGTAGAATCCTACTTTCAAGAACTTGGTGTAAGCATTGGGGGGAAAAACGTCAACCCATTATGGTAAACTGAACCATTTCCCACCTTCCTTTGATATTTGTAACATTAAACAAGAGGATTTGTACAACTTCCCCCAAATAAAATCAGAAAATAATACAGAAGCTGCTTCTATCAAAGAGCACATCTCACCTCTTCCTCTCTTCTGTCCCTTGATCCTTATATTTCCGCAGTAGTTGGGCATCACTGATCTCGTGCATAGTTGGAGACAGAGCCCTGCAAATGGAGCACGCTTCCTTCATTGACTCCATGGAAGTTAATGAAATTCATCTCAGAGTCATGGAGTCAGAGAGAAGACCTTTTGATTTTCTTTCTTACCTCAGACCCCCAGTTACCTGCCAGTTCCCTCTCCCCTTCCTGCTCAGGACCTCATTTTTAACTGTCAGGAGATTTCAGAAAGGTGGTAGGACTTCTGGGGTGGACTTGGTTTTTAAACATAACCTGGATTTCCTCAGCCCCATCAGGCTGGGGCAGAGATTGTAATAGACCTTCAGTTGTAATAATGAACAGTGTTAATAGACTGGATTTTTTTTTTTAATAGACTGGATCTTTACCAGAGTTGAGGAAACCCCAGTTTCTCACAAATCCATCCCCCAAAGCTCAGAAAGTCCCATGGGGTTCTCCTGGCACTCTTGTGGAGTTTTATTCAGCCACCTCTGTAGTTGGTCTCCTGCTTCTCCAGTCACTGCCAACATTTTAACCTTCACCTCTCTCAGTCTGTGTGGCTTGAGACTCAAGTCACTCTCAGCTTCTTGGACTGAATCGTAATGTCAACTGCCTTCTGTGGGTCAGACTCATCCTGCAGTCACTTCTCTCAGGCATGGAGAAACCACCCCACACATGCCGGGGTTCATTCCTCCTCACGGCTTATCATGCATTACTGTCTGATGCTCTTGGTGACTCAGACTGTGATGATTTTGATTTTGTTGGTTAATTGGTGTTTTCAATAGTCTTCTGTAAGACTTTGTTATAAATTCCTGTGTTTGAGAGCAATCTGAGAACCCCCTGGGATTTTGTGTGTATACACTTACAAATGACCCCTCTTCTTCTTTTAGATGGTTCTGCAGAATCTTTGAACTAAGCTTGAGTATTTTTACTTGGTCCATCATATGAATTCCTGCTGTGAATGTCTTGCATTCGTGAAACAATTAGATCCCAGGATCCTGGGCAAATATGCTCAGGAAATCCTAGGTTTGTGTGAATTTGCCACAGGTCCATAATTTAGATGGCCTCTGAGATCCTGTTTTTATAAAGAAGGTCTATATAGGGAGGTAAATAAAATTTGAGGAGGATAGTCAAAGTGGTTAACTCAATTATTTTTAAAAAAACTTTTTACTTAAATTCAGTTGGTTCACATATAGTGTATTATTAGTTTCAGGGGTAGAATTTAGTGATTCATCAGTTGCATATAACACCCCATGCTCATTCCATCACGTGCCCATCACCCAGTTACCCTGTCCCTCCACCTACCTCCCCTGCAACAACCCTGTTTGTTCCCTAGAGGTGAGAGTCTTTTATGGTTTGACTTCCTCTCTGTTTTTATCTTATTTTATTTTCCTTCCCTTCTCCTATGTTCATTTGTTTTGTTTCTTAAATTCCACATATGAGCGAAATCATATGGTATTTATCTTTCTCTGATTGATTTATTTCACTTAGCATAATACCCTCTAGTTCCATCCACATTGTAGCAAATGGCAAGATTTAATTCTTTATGATGGATGAGTAATATTCCATATATATATGTATATGTATGTATTCTATATATATGTATGTATTCCGTATGTATGTATATATATGTATACATATATATGGAATACATATATATGTGTGTATATATATAAGATATACAACGTATCTTTATCCATTCATTTGTGATAGACATTTGGGCTCTTTCCATATTTTGGCTATTATGGACACTGGGGCACATGTGCTATAAATATTGGGGTGCATGTGCCCCTTCGAATCAGTATTTTTTTATCCTTTGGATAAATACCTAGTAGTACAATTAGGGCACTCTATTGTAGCTCTATTTTTAACTTCTTAAGGAAACTCCATGCTGTTTTCCAGAGTGGTTGCACAAGTTAACTTAATTATTTTTACATTTCTTTTTAAAAGCAGTTAGTTAAAATGATTCAAGCAATGCTCAAATACACTCTTGCTAAAAGCTCTAATGGTATCGAGGGATACTAAGTCACATGTTACAGGCTCCCTCCACTTCCCCAGCAGTTTTTTTTCTCTAGTTGTAAGCTCTCTGAACATTTCAGTATGTGTCACTGAGGACATTATCCTGTCTTTACATACATAGGTAAATATAGAAATAGTTGTGGCATTTGTTTCTTTTAGCGCAATGGGATTATAGTGATATTCTATGTAGTTTCCCTAACCTCTTAAACACCCCTTAGAAAGCTCTCCTTACTGGGATGCATAAATCTACCTCATTACTTTTAACTGCTGTGGGTATCCTATAATTTTACATCATAATATATTCAACTGTTCCTTTAAAAAGAGACATTTAGGTTGTTTCTAATTGTTTGCTACAGTAAGCAATTCTGCAGCAGCATTTTTACCTAAATAAAAATATATTTAAATTTGTGAATACATGTGTCCTTAAGATAGATTGTTTGCAGTGGATTTGCCGAATCCAGGGATAAGTACATTTTAATATTGACAGAAATCATTAGAATGGCTATCTCCATTTCCCCTTCCTCTGACACCGAATGTAGAGTCTGACTATCAGATGATTCTTTGGGTGCACTTGGAAGATCACCAGGATTTTGCATGAACAGCCAAGCAGCGATTTTGGCAAATATTTCAGAGTACTTTGGACTCTTGGGCTATTGAAAGCAGTCTTTCAACTTCTCAGTTGCAGATTCTGATCCAGAAGGAGAAGAAACAAGCTTTGTGCACTTGTGGTTTCTGAGGGAAGCATTTCCTTTCATGTCTGTGAGGTTTCTTTCATAATGCCATGTTTGATTAATAATACTTGCAAGGCATGCTTTCTAGCCTCAGCAGTAGTCTGTGTTCTGCCCATAGTGTGGTTACAGCAGTTAGTAGGTCAGGTGTAAATATCTGACCTGGACTGTTAAGGGGAAAAGCCTTTCCCTCCTCGTTAAAGATGCAGGCAGGGGAAACTGAAGCCATTTTTTTTTTTTTTATCTTAAAAAATCATTCCCTTTAGCTTTCCCAGAACCTAGGTAGGAGGAGAGACCTGACCAACTCCTACTTTACCTCCAGTGAGTAGTGTCCTTACTGTTGTATGTTTGAGGAATAAGCTGGTATTCTGCGACTGCTAAGTCCCTCTAAGTCTGCTGTCCTCTCTTGTCCCTGGAATAACCCCACTCTCAACTCCGCAGGACCTGCCATCTTTCCTGAGTTGGGGAATTAAAATGTCATAGTCTTTATGACACTCGATGGCACTTTATAACAATGCATTTTCCATAGTGGGGAAAAAGCTGTAGAAAATGAACTTGCAAAGTGGAGTGGTAATGAGGAGGGAGGGGATGGGTATAAAAATATGTGGAGTTTAGAGACATATTAGACTCAGAAGTAGGAAGGGGAGGCAGCAGACATAACAACAGTTTAACTGAATTATCCAGAGCATTTGTCGAGCACTTGCTAGTTGTAGTATATGCTTATTTCTAAGCCCCATGACAACCCTATGAAGGCATGCCATTTCCTCATTTTAAGATGTGACACTGAGGCTCCAAACGGCTATATGACATGCCCAGAGCTTCATGACTAATAAGTAATTGTGCAAGATTCAACCTACATTTGTCTTATTTCAAAATCCTGGCGGGTCTCACCATAATTCAGTTTGCACCAGTTTATTGTGATAAACAACAAATACCTTTTTTTAGTATAACTCACATATTCCATCTGGGTGTACTTTACTAAAAAATTATTCAGCATTTATCTGAAATTCAAATTTAACTGGGCAGCCTGTATTTTCAGGGGCTAAATCTGGCAACCCTAGGCTCCCTAACCTATTAAGAGCCAAGAGCAGGGGTGAGGGATGGGAAGGGATGGAAATCTCTCTTCCTTCTCTCCATTTTTCCTTCCCTCCCCTTTCTCTATCCTCCTTATATTTCTTCCCCTATTTTCTTCAAGATCACATGACCCATACCTCATGATATTTTGCCTACCCTCTGGAGTTTGATTATAGTTTCTAGAAAGAATGTGGCTGTTTTCACTGACTTGTGCCTTAAGTCAGCTGGCCGAGTGAGGACTATATTGAAGCCTCTCTCATTTCCATTTTGCCGTCTCTGTTTTAGATAACGTAGAAGAGATGTCCCTTAGGATTAAAGTTGTCACGGGTTAGCTTGATACAAAAACTATTCTGAAGAGAAGATATCCAAGAAACAGGGGTAATTATGCCCAACCATGATTAGATCTAGAATTTGTGCTGACAGCATCGTAAATCAACCAATCTCTACAGCGATGTGGCAAGCACTGTTTGTGGCTCTGCAGGATTCAGACATAACATCTATCTTTGAAAAGAGAATCAAGGCATTAACAGAGAAACATATGGAAATGGTGCTTTTACAAAGCTTGATGACATCAGTGGACACCCAGCTGTATGCCACTGGCACCCCATCAAGACTGGGACATTTTAAAATGGTGGCTCTGGGTGTATAGAAGCGGTGATGTCAGGCTCATGCGGTCAAGCCAGGAGTGTATACGGATGTCAAACAAGTTGTTAATGAAGCTTTTGTGTTTAGCTCTGACCTCAGCATTAAAGAAAACTTCGTGATTACCTGGCCAGGTTTGCTTCTGGCTAGTCTAAGCCTGGTAGCAGCCAAGACTCAGGAGGGTGCAGGAACTCTGTGTCTACTCTCTGTACTTTAGGGGTGATTGGGAGTGTTGGCCGCAGCTCCTTCTGACTGGTTGTCCTACCACCCTGCCAGGACTTAAGGCCAAACTTAGAAAACCTGTGAAACCAGAAGATGGTCTTGGGCATCATCTTTCTCTGGTGTCACATCTCTTTTCTGTGACCCAGAGTAGCTGTAACATCTCTATTTCTTGCCTTCCAGGCAATGAGCTGAGCGTGAGCTTGTCATAAAAGGCAATGGCATTTTTCCATTTATAGGGAACTTCTGGAAGCCTCAACATCCTATCAATGCACAGGGAGGCTTCATTATGGTAGCATTTTGGATACCATGATACTATGATTGGCAACCTCATGTCATCCTTAAGGGTAGAACTCAGAGTCACTTCTGCTGATACTAAACAGTACAATCCAGGCCCTCGTGCCTGGAATGTAACTGTGTTTTCCACAAAGATGTGTTTTATATTCATCTCAGTATTCCTGCTGAAGTTAGCAATAAACCTTCCACTGATATAAATGATATTAGAGTCTGGAATAACATCAGCTTAGATGTGCTTCAAGAATTCCAAAAGGGGTTAAAAGAAATTCAGCATTCTGGTTTGGAAATGTGCCGTCATACAGCTCTGAGTTTACCTCTTTATTCTGGGGGGTCTGTACCTCTCTGTTGCCTGAAAAACTATAAGTAGAGACTATCTTTTCTGAGTTGATACATGTGGACTGGTAAATGCTCTTTGGCATATGAGGCTATTGTTGAAACGACATGAAAAATGATTTGCCAGTCTTGTGGCAATTGATTAATAATAGCAAGGTATTTGGAGTGTTCTGTTTTTACTATCTTTTTTTTCTTTTTTAAAAAAAATTGTATTTATCAATTTTAGAGAGAAAAAGCGAACAGGAGGAGAGGCAGAGGGAAAAGGAGAGGCAGAGAATCTCAAACAGATTGCACGCTGAGCACAGAGCCTGACACGGAGCTTGATCCCACGACCCTGAGATCACAACTTGAGCTGAAACCAAGAGTCGGATGCTTAACTGACCGGGCCATGTAGGCGCCCCTGTTTTTAGAATCTTATTTTCTAATTATAGAATTAATGCACATTTGTTGGAACATTATAGAGATTTCAGAAAAGTATATCAAAGAAAACTTTCTGCTCTTTAAAACCTTTCTTTGGAAGGATAAGGACATTGTCTGAATGTCTTCTATGCCTGTATATTCAACCTACTGAATGTTACAGAACAGATAAAGCACAAAATGAAATATGTAAGAACCAGAAAGATAAAGAGTTTTATTATTTTTTAATGGGCTAAGTTTTGACCAACAAAATGCTTTCATTTTATCATTTAATTAGGGGAAAATACGTTTGACCCTTGACATCTCTGAAAAGATGAAGTTTATATCTTAAGGTTGGCAATGAGATAACCTTAATTCCTAATCTCCAAAAAGGATTATTTTCTTCAAAATAAAAACCTCAACACTGGTAACAAATAACCTCAGCCCAGATCAATCTTTATCCTTTGAGGGCACCTGCATGGCTCAGTTAGTTAAGTATCTGACTCTTGATTTCAGCTTAGGTCATGATCTCAGAGTCGTGAGATCACGCCCTGCTTTGAGCTCTGCACTGGGCCTAGAGCCTGCTTAAGATTCTCTTTCTCTGCCTCTCTCTGCCCCCTCCCTATGCCCTCTCTCCCTCTTAAAAAAAAAAAAAAAAAGTATCCTTTGGAGGTGAGAGTTTAGGAAATGAAGTTGGGAGTAAATTCTGAATAATTTTCCAAATTATTATTCTGGAAATGCCAGCAAGGCTTATCAGCAGGCTCCAAAGGAAGTTCTACAAGAATTTGCCTACATATGTGTGATGTTATGGCCCTGTCTGAATATTATGGCATTATCTCAAAGGGGACTCTTTAAGTAAACTCACTGAGATATATTCTTTTGGATATTTTTGTTTTTAATTACATGGCCTAAATTTTAGCTTAAAGCTGGTTTATTCTATTTTTAATTTTTTTTTCTGTTTAAAACATGCCGGAAATGTTCGTAGTAAATGCCAAATTCTTTTACATATTGCAGTTGGCTTCTTGGCTTTCTTCATGAATCTTTTGAAGCTTCCCAGAGCACCTGATCTGACACAACCACCATACTCACTCCCTTCCTCGTTTTTATCAAAGACTACGGCAATGGGTTTTTCATACTTGATTCCCCTGCTAGAATATGTGCTTCATGAGAAGGGGACCCTATCCATCTTGTTTCTTGCTGTTTCTCTAGAGCTTGGCACAGAATAAGTTCTTAAAAGATCCTGTTGAAATAATGGATGACAAAATGAATGAATCTCTATTCTTGTACTAGCACCTCATTGTTGATTGAATATTTTATAACTGTTAATGCTATTACTTCTTTATTCTCTTACCAAATTTTCTTGAGTGTTCTTGCATGTTTTTCTTCCCAACAGACTTTGATTGCTTTCCCAAATTTTCTCCCCAATCCCATTTGGCTTTTGATTGAAAAATGCATCCCACTTTTAAATTTGTGAATCCCTGGCACATTTATAATATTGACTTACCATGTGCAAATATGCTACATCTTTCCATTTATTAAAAAATCTTCTGGCGGGAACCCTGGGTGGCGCAGTGGGTTTAGAGCCTGCCTTTGGCCCAGGGCGCGATCCTGGAGACCCGGGATCGAATCCCACGTCGGGCCCCCGGTGCATGGAGCCTGCTTCTTCCTCTGCCTATGTCTCTGCCTCTCTCTCTCTCTCTCTCTGTGACTATCATAAATAATAAAAAAATAAAGTTTAAAAAAAAAATCTTCTGGGATGCCTGGGTGGCTCAGCAGTTGAGCATCTGCCTTCGGCTCAGGGTGTAATCCTGATCCCAGAATCGAGTCCCACATCGGGCTCCCTGCATGGAGCCCGCTTCTCCCTCTGCCTGTGTCTCTGCCTCTCTCTCTGTGTGTCTCTCATGAATAAATATATAAAATAAAATCTTTAAAAAGATAAAAAATCTTTTATGTCCTGTGCCTAAAAATAATGAATTCCCACTTTTAATTGTAAAATTATAGGCACACAAATTACTTACAGTAATTTTAATGCATAAGAAATTAATAAATTTAGGATTGGAAATCTGGAATGATAGGGTACTAGTTCCAAATGTACCACAGATTGTGTGGCTTCTGGATGTGGTCAAAGGATAACAAGAGTTCAAACTACCTAGTCCATTATCAGGGGCTGGGCTGGAGGGATGGCATGGGTGGAGGAGGACGTGTCTGCCGTGGTTGCATAAGCTTTAGGTAATCATTATTTTCTTCAAGAAGAGGTGAAATATTACCTACTTGTCTACAATGCCTCTTCTACAATTTTAAAATCTGAGAAGTTCTGAAAGCTAAAAGGGTTTTTAATAATCTAATCTGAACTGACATGAGGCTATAGTTTTTATTTTTTTTAAGATTTTATTTATTTTTCCATGAGAGACACACAGAGAGAGGCAGACACAGGCAGAGGGAGAAGCAGGCTCCATGCAGGGAGACCCATGTGGGACTTGATCCAGGCACCGCGGGATCATGCCCTGAGCCAAAGGCAGGTGCTCAACGGCTAAGCCACCCAAGCATCCCAAGGCTATAGTTTTTAATCTGTCCCATAATAAGAAGCTTCAATGTTTGGTTGTAAAAATATTGTGTTTGAGTATGGTGAACTGTTCTGGAGCTTTCTGCAGGTGGTTTGTAATATGCAGAATATACCCCTTGTGACATTTCTAACACCTGAAATCTGGCTCAAGGTTCTAATAAAGGATTCAGAACCTTTAGGTTACTAGATTGCTATATCTCAAATCTTAGGCTAGTTTTTTTTTTTTTTTTTAAACCACAATTTCTGGGGATGGCTGCTGCGTGGTTGTAAAATGAAAGGTTTTATTGAAAAAATATTCTTGGACACGAGCTTTGGTAAGTAAATGAACTAAGTAATTTTCCAGACATGAGCTCTAAGATTTGATTGCTGAATAGTGCATAAATCACCCTTTCTGTATAATAATAAATACCATCCCAGTCCATTCATTGCTTATTTATAATTTTTTATAGACTTGATGCTAATTCTAAGGGCATGTACTATTGGGCAATGCTCTGAAAGTGGAGTTCTATAAAGAAGATCATTCAGAAAGATGACAGGGATGACAAACACTCTGCTGTAAACCTCTCCACCACAGGGTTTAGATTGAATGAACTCACTATTGTAGCTACTGGTTCATAGTAGTATACACATTAGTCTGACAAAAAATGTAAAGAACTTAGTGAAAGGAGTTTTTCTTTAATTTTTCTATTCAGGTTCCCATTTCTTAAGTTTCTAGTTACACATTCCCTAGTTTATTATTTGCTTGGTTAAATCCAACTTTTCTGCTACCCTTTTTAAAAAATATTTTATTTAGGGGCGCCTGGGTGGCTCAGTTAGTTAAGCCTCAGCCATCAGCTCAGGTCATGATTCCCGGGTTCTGGGATTGAGTCCCATGTCAGGCTCAGCGGAAAGCCTGCTTTTGCCTTTCCCTCTGCCCCTCCCTACACTCGTGCTCTCTTTCTCTCAAATAAATAAAATCTGAAAATTTAAAAATCAAGATTTTTTTTTGAGGGCAAGAGAGGCTCACACTAATGGGGTAGGATCAGAGGGAGAGAGAATCCTCAAGTAGACTCTCTGCTGAGCATGGAGACCCAATATGGGCCCTGAGATCATGACCTGAGCCAAAACCAAGAGTCAGATGCCTAACTGAGCCACCCAGGTGGCCCTCTGTTCATTTGAACAGGGCCTAATCTCATTCCTGACAAGGTTCCAACTTAGAGTGAAGAGTTGGTAAGTTCTGCAGATCGTTTGTTTTTTAAATATTTTATTTATTTAAGAGAGAGAGAGAGAGAGGGTGAGGAGGTGAGGAGCAGCACAGGGTGAGGAGCAGAAGGAGAAGCAGACTCCCTACTGAGCAGAGAGCCCGATGCAGGGGTCAATCCTGGGACCATGGACCATGACCTGAACCAAAGGGCAGAAGCCCAACTGACTGAACCACCCAGGTGCCCCATGCAGACTGTCTTTAAGAGTACTTTTTAATTGCCTTTGGAGAAATGGATGCAGCAAGTGATCAACACAAGCTCTGGAATAACAGAGACTGGAATTTTCATCTTAGGTTCACTCTTTAACCCTAGAGGGCGGGTAGATAGAGCTCAACTTAGCAGGGCCAGGGCACAGATTGTGCCCTGCTCTAGATCCCACCTCATGCACCAAGAGGGTTGTAGTGGGTTGGGTTGTGGTCCCCCAAAAGAAGTCCAAGTCCTGGGGATCCCTGGGTGGCGCAGCAGTTTGGCGCCTGCCTTTGGCCCAGGGCGCGATCCTGGAGACCCGGGATCAAATCCCACTTCGGGCTCCCGGTGCATGGAGCCTGCTTCTCCCTCTGCCTATGTCTCTGCCTCTCTCTCTCTGTGACTATCATAAATAAAAATAAAAAAAATTATTCTTTAAAAAAAAAAAAAAAAGAAGTCCAAGTCCTAACTTCTGGTATTCATGAATGTGTGACCTTGTTTGGCAAAAGGATCTTTGCAGATAGCATTAAGTCAAGGATCTCGAGATGGGATAATGCTAGATTAACTGGGTGTGCCCTAGATTCAGTGACAAGTATTCTTTTAAGAAGAGAGAAAGACATAGACAGGGAAGAGAAACATAGCAAAGTATTTCTTCACAAAAAAATGGGGGTGAAGATTAGAGCAATCATTGCTCAGTTAGGTCTGAGCAATGATTGCTCAAGTTAGGTCTACAAGCCATGGAAAGCCAAGGATTGTTGGCAAGTATCAGAAGATAAGAGGGAGGTAGGGAATGAATTCTCCTTCAGACCCTCCAGAGGAAACCAGTCTTGCTGACAGTTGGATTCTAGACTTCTGGCTTTCCCAACTATGAGAATAAATTCTCTTGTTTTAAGCCACCAAGTTTGTGGTAATTTGTTGCTGTAGCACTAGAAAATTAATACAGGTGCTTTTCCTAAGACATTTCAGGGGACAAAGAGACCATTTCCTAAAATTGTACAAAAGTCTCTATAGAGGACAGTGGCCCTGAGTCTCATTGTGTGATCCCTGCTCACTACTAGGGTCCCTGCCTGCCATTATCTTTCTTCACCCCCATTCCCTTGGCTAAGTCCTATTTGCCAGAACTTAAACTTCAAAATTCGGCTCAGGGAACTCACTGGGAAGTGTTCCCTGAGAGCCATTTCCCTACCCCTCGTTAGGTTATGCTTCCCCCTGAGGCCTCCAGGTCATGTCTGCTAATATTTATGATATTATGTTGTGTTCTCCACTTACTTGGCTTGCTTCTCCTGCAGCCTACAAGCTCCCCATGGGCAGTGTGAATGCTCTTGGACCTCTAGCAACTGGCAAAGCTCTTGTCTCATGATAGGCAATGTTTATGGAACCAGTGGAAAAAAGGTTGAGAGGCAAGGCTACCAGGATTGTGAGCTGAGCTTTGGTGAATGCAACTCCAGTATGTGGTATTCCCCAACCCCACCCCCCAACTAACAAATTCTCCAATTCTCAGCAGACACTGACCAGGTGTCCCACAAATTTAACTCAGGTCCAATCCTATCTACCTGGAAATAGTGTTAGATCTTGTAGGTTAAAGACTTAGTGTCACCAGATTGCTCCTACTCCAGATGTCAGTCACAAGTCCAGTTGTTCATTATCCGTGCTTCTCACCAACTGGTTGTAAACCTATGACCCTGCCCCCCCCCCCCCCCGAATTCAATTAATTTGCTGGTGTAGCTCACAGAACTCGGGAAAATTGTTTTTTTGTTTGTTTTTACTACATTACCTGTTTATGAGATACAGTTCAGGAACAGCCAGATGCAAGAGATGCATAGAGTAGGTTATGTGGGGAGGGCCAGGGAGCTTCCATGACTTCTCTGAGAGCACCATTCTCCCTAAATCTCCACATGTTCACTAATTCAGAAGCTCCCACACCATAAATTTTGGGGGTTTTCATGGAGGCTTTATCAAGTAGGCATGATCAACCATTAACTCAATTTGTAGTCCCTCTCCAGAGAGTGCTGAATGGGCTGAAAGTTCCAAGCAGTTGATCACAGCTTGGTGTTTCTGGAGACCAGTCCCATACAGGAGCTCAACCAAAGTTGCCTCATTAGAACAAAAGACACTCCTATCATCCTGGAAATTCCAGGGAATTTAGGAGCTCTGTGTCAGGATTCAGGATCAAAGACCAGAATTAGAATAAAAGACACTCCTCGTGTTCTTTTCACTTATGAAATTACAAGTGTTTTAGGAGCTCTGTGCCAGGAACTAGGGGGCAGAGACCAAGACATATGTTTTCTATTATTTCAGAGCAACAGAGTCTAAACCATGAGATGCATCTGCCCAGTGGAAGGGCTTTCTCCAATTCACTATGGAAGGTGACTAAAGGCTAGAGATGGCTCCATGGAGGATCAAGTTATTTGGGGTAGTAGCAATGCTGTGGTTCTGGGATTTTTTTTCCTGTTAGTAAAGCATCCTGGATAATCCACCTAGCAAAGATAGGGCCCTTTAGGAAATCTATAGAATAAAAGTGTGGTTCTAACTTCAGTGAGTATGGAGATTTTCCTGAGTAGTAAACGTAGAATATTTCTAGTAAACAGAAAGCTATGTGGTCAGAAGTTCTGTAGAATGAAAAAGGAATAAGATCTGTCTTTTTACCTCCAGGGTACTCAACTCAATGTTTCTTACCAGCAGGTTTCCCCAGTGAACATGTAGGATTCTGGTTTTGCCAACCTTTCCTATTTATCTCCGAATTCTATAAATTAAATAAAATTAATGTTGTATATTCTAAGAAATATTTATAGCCAGTTAACTTTGCAATGATTTCATTCCCATTGTTGTGGAAAGAACACACAGGTTGTCACCCTAAAAATAGGGACTCTAGAGTCATACTATCTGGGTTTGAATTCCACCTTTGCCATTTTACCGTCTGTGGTGGGTTATATTTTCCCAGGTGGCCACAACAGTTCTCCTGTCCTTCATACTCTTTCTTGGAAGGGAGTATCAACACTACTCTCATCAAGGTGGGGAGGGGGTGGATTTTTACTCTTGAATCTGGACAGGACTGTAATTACTGTAGAAGTGAAACAGTGTGGCTTCCAAGACCGGTTCTTAAAAGGCACAGTGGGACTATTACTCAGCAATAAAAGGAACACATTATAGATGCATGCACAATTGGATGGATCCAAAGGGCATTAGGTGTAGTGAAAAAGCCAATCTCAAGAGGTAACATACTATATAATTTGATTTATGTAGCATTCTTAAGATGACAAAACTATAGAGATGGAAAACCATTGACTGTGGTGAAACAGAATAAATTTATAACCTAATTAATAGCATCAGGCAAATGTCAATTTTCTAGTTATGATCTTGGTCTACAGGTATAGAACCTCACTATTGGGGGAAGCGGAGTAAAGGGTTCATCTATAACTATATTTGCAACTTCCTATTAAGTCTATAATGAACTGAAAAAAAAAACATTTTAAAGGCAATTCAGCTTTTACCTGTCCTCTAGGGATGCTTGTTTTTAGAGCCCAGCTGGGATGCATTGGGGGGAAGTCCAGGCCACGTGGAGAGGTCATGTGTGGGCCGCTTGATGACAGCCCCATCTCGGATCCTGGCCAAAAGACACACGAGTGAGGAAATGCTACAGGAAACAAGACTCCAGCCACAGCCGCCATCTGACTGCAACTGCATGGGTGACCCCAAGCGAGACTCTAAAGCGAGAACTGCCTCGCTGAGTGCAGTTGACCTCTGGAACCGTGAGGGGTAACAATAAAGTAATTAATGTGGTTATAAGCCACTAAGTTTTCAGATAATTCAGTCTGCAACAAAAGATGAACAGAGGGGCACCTGGGTGGCTCAGTGGGTTAAGCATCTACCTTCGGCTCAGGTCATGATCTTGGGGTCCTGGAATCGAGTCCTCTGTCAGGCTCCCTGCTCAGAGGGGAGCCTGCCCCTCCCTCTCCCTCTGCTGCTCCCCCTGCTTGTGCTCGCTCTCTCTCAAATGAATAAATAAAATCTTAAAAAAAAAGATGAACAGAGTACCATCAGTGTGATCCAGGCACCTGTGTGCCTCTGTTTCTTTATCTATGAAATGAAATAAATAGTAGTACCTGCATCACAGGGCTCCTGCAAACAGGAAACAAGTAATCAAGTAAAGGATCTAGGGCAGTGTTTATATGAGATTGATAAATATTAGCTACAGGTATTATCACTGTCAATCCAAGTTATAAGAAAAGGACAAGCAAGATATGGAATAGCCCATTTAGCCTGGGCCAGTTCCAGAATGACACTAAATGACTTCTCCTATCTTATCCCCAGAGATTGAGAGTGAACCACTGGAACTTGGCAATAGAGTGACTTCTATCTTGAGACATCCTTAGATGACCTCTATCCTCTGGTTTGCCTGTGGGATAAATGGACATTCTAAATATAAATGATGGTTTTATTAAGTTATCCCCTCCCCCCTCAACCCAGAGGGAGTAGCCTTTTTTCTTCTATATGGGTACCAAGATTTAGAGCTAAAATGTTTGCGGGTGCTAACCTGCTCCTTGCAGTGAAGGAATGTTCTTTTATGAGAAATGTCTATTGCCTGAACAACACTTGCGTTATTTGGTAATAAACAGCATTAAGAAAAGCCTTACTTCTCTTTGTTTCCAATTTGAGCACAGAGTGTGCTAAATCAAATTATCTTTAAGGCCCCCTTTTCACTGTACCATTTATTTTAAAAGAATGACAATTCCCAACCTACCCTTGTCTCCTGACTACACTGTTCCTGCCAGTAAGTGTCCTGATGGGTCAGGCCAGCAGACAATCTTAGAGAGAAGAATCCACAGAAAGGGAGGCAGAATTGGTTACGGGGAGCCTGGGGTCCTGAGACCATCCCCAGGGAATCTGAATTCCCTCCAAGGGCTAATGCCTCCTCAGAAACCAAGTAGGGGCCATTTCACCCAAGGTGCTGACTGCAGCTGCCTGGCAGGGCCGGGATGTCCTGCTGCAACAAAGCCCTCAGGAAACATCTGGAAAAGCTCATCAAACTGCAGGCTTTGGAAAATGCCAAATCATTAACCCCTAGGTTCCAATTCTTGCCCCTGACTGTATGGTTTTTTGGAGGTTGCCTCGGCATCTGGATTCACTATGGCTAACTCAGTCCTGCCAACCTCATCAATAAAACTTAATCCCTAGACAGAAATGAGAGATGAAATTGATGTGTGGGACTGAGGGGATGTAGGGGGGATGTGGAGGGTGATACTGGGGAAAGCAGAGGTCGAGACAGACAGACACACACACACAGATGATAGGACAGTTTCCTGCATCAGTGCGAACTCTGTTTATCCGAGTTATCACAAATCAACATTCAACTATAACCGGAGTTTGCCACGCTTCCCACAGTAGCTGTCAGTGTTGGTGGCGTATTTCCAGATGGATCTTTGATGAATGACTATTATCATTAAGGTTTCCACATCTGAAGTGGCTTTAAAAGCAAATGTGCATTGTATCCAGGAGATCTGGGGAAAATATCATAGAGTTGCCTGAAAATGAGGACAAATATCCCAGCACCTGCGTCTCTCCTTACCCCATCCCTGGGGGAGCTTCTTAGAGGAGCTCTTGGTTTAGCTGATTGAGAGGGTCTCTGGGTCCAGAAGTGGGAGTGACAAAGGAGGCTGAAAACAGGCTGGAAAGCAGACCTCAGAGAAAGTCTCCCACAAACAAAAACTGCCGGTGGCAGCAGGGGGAAATACAGTAAATAATACCCTTTAAGTTGTACCTGTTAGGAATTACTTGCAATTCATCATCATCATCTTCTTCTTCTTTTCAAAATGGATGCTATCCGCCAACCAAAATCTGGTGTAACTTTATCTCGTGGCTTTTTCCTCAACCCTTTCCACAGTTGTCACATTTTCCCATTTATCACAATCAGCGGAGCAGCTTGTGAACCTGGAGAGTCCTGGAGCCCTGCCTTCAGGGCCTGATTCAGCAGGTGGAGGCCAGGAACGTGCGTTTGAATGTCCCTCTGGGGGCCTCCAACTGCACGCTCTCTCCTCCTGGTGCGTCCCATCTGGGCTGTCTTGGGTTCCTAGGTTAAGAAGCATTTTATCTAGAGGCACCGAGAAAACGGGAGTTGGCCTTCTACTCTGCCGCTGGCTAGTGGGCCCAGGACCCGTTACGTTGTCTGGGCCTCAGCCACCTCCTGAGAGACGGCGGTGGGAAGGAATTGAAAACGCACATAAGGGCAGCCCGGGTGGCTCAGCGGTCTAGCGTGGCCTGCACGATCTTGAAGACCCCGGGTCGAGTCCCACGTCCGGCTCCCTGCATGGAGCCTGCTTCTCCCTCTGCCTGTGTCTCTGCCTATCTCTCTCTCTCTCTCTCTCTCTCATGAATAAATAAATTAAATCTTTAAGAAAAGAAAAAGAAAATGCACGTAAGAGACAACACGCACGGATGTGAGTTCCCCCAACCTTCCCACCAGCTGCAAGCTGAAGCCCTACTCCACTGCTGCTGCAAGGAATCATGTTCTAGGGCCAAACAACCGCTGAATGCCAACTGTTGAAACATGGTCTATTTGCAAGCTGGAAAGTTGAACCTGGGACCGAGTTAACGCCATTTATGGAGCACCACGTGACCAGAAACAACCTACTCCCCAAGGCCAAGGGACTCTGCGTTGCTGAGAGTGCTGCATTGAGCTGGGCCTGGACACCGCCTTTCCAGAACTCCAGGGGCCTGCGGTATTTCCTCTTATGCTGCCCGTGGGTCCCCCTCTCCCCATCTCAGAACTCTGTGGGGTCTCATCTCATCCCTTTTCTTTGTATTTCTTCCCCAGTCCACCCCACCCCACTCCCCTCAAAATAGTAACTGATTTATTTTCCATAACGTTAGCACATATGCTTAAGACGTAAACATGCCAGTTGACACTAAAAGTTCAGAAGTGCCTGCTCCTTTTGTATTTGAATAAATGACAAAACCAGGTCCTCCATGAGCCATTGATGTAATTATTGAAATAAATGATTTATATATATGTACACATGTATATTTAAAGAGTTTATTTATTCATGAGAGACACAGAAAGAGACAGAGACATAGGCAGAGGGAGAAGCAGACTCCCCATGGGCAGCCTGATGCAGGATTCGATCCCAGGACCCCAAGATCATGACCTAAGCCAAAGGCAGATGCTCAACCACTGAGCCACTCAGGTGCCCTAGTGATTTGTATTTTTGTTATAAAAGTTGCCTGTATAATTTATATATATGGGCCCTAAGTGCCCATCCTGGATTATATATAATCTTGCCAGGCCCCTGTCTCACTGAGTAGTAGGTAAATGGCATACAATGAAGCTTCAAGGGGCCGGCTCCAAGTCTAACTCCCCATAGTGTGCCCAGGCCTAGGCCAATGCCCAGCACACAGTGGACCCTCAAATCATTTTTGTTGAATGAATGCATAGGTTTCCAGTTTCAATGGGAGCTGAAGTTCTCTTAGAGCTTTATTCAGATGTTCATGTGATGCCCTTTACTTTGTTTCTGCGTTGATGAGTCTACAGCCTGTGTTCCAGGTGGTTCCTACTGAGAGATGGCAGAGAATGTCAGTTGAGAAGATGGGAATCTTGTAAGCTTCATACAAATGAGTAAGACACTTAATTAAAAATCTGAGTCTGCCTTTTAGAGTATGATTATCAAGAGTTGCCAGTGATTATTTTTTGGTTTACGTTTAACCTTGATCTCTAACATCGACCTGTGTGCCTACCGCTTTCCATAGGAGTTAGCTTTTCCCCAGACTTTCTTTGACCCCCCCCCCCCCCCACCACCACCACTGCCGTCTTTCAGATTATTCCTTCTCTGTCCTTCATGGATTCTTCTTCTGGCTTCCTAAATGTGACCAATCAGCAACCATCTATTGTTCTGAATTTGCACTTTTCTCCTAGAGTGTTTCTGTTTGCAAAACACCAACTATTGTCCACACATTGGCCCTCATTTCAATCCTTCATCCTCAAATGCTGCTTGAGATCTCCAGGTGGGTGTTCTGCGTATCTCAAATTCATTGTCCGTAACTGAACTCACCTTTGGCTGGAACCAGCAATCTTGAGACCTCTCCCTCTCTCTCTCCCTCTCTCCCCCTCCTCCTTCCCTCCTCCCCTCTCTCTTTCTCTCTTTTTTAAAGATTTTATTTATTTGACAGAGAGAGAGCAAGCACAAACAGGCAGAGCTGTAGGAAGATGGAGAGGGAGAAGCAGACTCCCCATTAAGCCAGGAGCAGGATGCAGGGCTTGATCCCAGGACCCTGAGCCCAAGCAACTGCTTAACCAACGGAGCCACCCAGGCACCCCAAGACTTCTCTTTTTTGATGGTGGTCCCTTAAGTGAGTCACTCATCCAGATTCAGAAAAACATCTTTAAAAAAAACCTTATTTTCTTATTTATTTGAAAGAGAGAGCAAGAAACTTAGATGATATATATAAACGTGTAATAAATTAATTAGTTGTTAACACAGCTCTTTAGATATTGGTAGAAATCCAAACTTTCTATACAGTAGATTATTTTTTAAATGTTGGGATACCAGTAAGATGCTGGATGTTTCCTGGGGATATATTCATTGACAGGTTTTTAGGCTGAATAGATTCTGGTAGTAAAAAAGGAGTTCAAGGATTTCAACTTCAGAAATCATTCCAGTTGAAGGTCATTCTTACATTCAACTGTTCTCAGGTGTGTCTGGGCTATTTTCTTTTTTAAAAGATTTTATTTATTTATTCATGAGAGGCACAGAGAGAGAAAGAGAGGCAGAGACACAGGCAGAGGGAGAAGCAGGCTCCATGCTGGGAGCCCAATGCGGGACTCGATCCTGGGACTCCAGGATCACACCCTGGGCTGAAGGCAGGCACTCAACCACTGAGCCACCAGGGATCCCCTATTTTTTTTTTTTTTTTAAGATTTTATTTATTTGAGAGAGAGAGAGAGAGGGAGAGAACAAGCAGGGGGAGCAGCAGAGGGAGAGGGAAAAGCAGGGTCTTTGCTGAGCAGGGAGCTGGATGCAGGGCTCCATCCCAGGACTCTGGGATCATGACCTGAACCAAAGGCAGACGCTTAACCTACTGAGCCACCCAGGAGCCCCTGGGCTATTTTTTTCCTTCAGCACTTAGAGTATATCATTCAATTGCCTTCTGGACTCCATGGTTACTGATGAGAAATTAACTATTAATTGTATTGAAGGGACACCTGGGTGGCTCAGCGGTTGAGCATCTGCCTTCTGCTCAGGGTGTGATCCCACAAGGAGCCTGCTTCTCCCTCTGACCATGTCTCTGCACCACCCCCCCGCCGTGTCTCTCGTGAATAAATAAAACCTTTTAAAAAATTGTATTGAAGATCCCTTATACATGAAAATTAGCTTCTCTCTCGCTACTTTCAAGATTTTCTCCTTGTCATTGACTTTTGATAGATTCTTCTTAATGGACTGTGGTGATGTCTATTACTGGGCCAGATTACCTCACAGTTATGGCAGTGTCTTTATATTTTTATTTTTAATTTTTTAAAAGAAGATTTATTTATTTATTTGAAGGTGTACACATGCCAGCAAGCAGGGGGAGAGGCACACTCCCCACCAAGTAGAGCCCACAGCACAGCTCAATCTCAGGACCCTGGCATCATGACTTGAGCTGAATTCAAGAGTCAGAAGCTCAACTGACAGAGCCACCCACGTGCCCTGACTGTATATTTTCAAGCTGTGACTTAGAACCATATGAAGTTTGTATCAGGAAAAAAACACATGGTATTAGCTACATAAAAGATAACCCACTGACTTGATCCCTACTACACTAAATATAGGCAAAATTGTTAGTGGCCTGCTATACCTTCAAGGTGACTGACACATTCTATAATTAAAATAACCATCTGCATCTATTTCAAGTGGAAAGGCTCATGAATTCTTGATGCTGAGAAGGTATCCCATGCATGTCTTTGTTTCTTATGGAAGCACTAAAAGTATTCCAAAATATTGAGAATCCAAATGGGTTAATATCTCATGTACAATGCAAGTAATAAGATTCAAACACCATGTCTGTTTCAAAATCACTACTAAGTCCATTGCTGGAGACTTTGAGAAAGATAGGAGCTCTAATTACTTTCCAAAGTTGGAGAATTAGATTAGAAATTGGAGAATTTCGGGGGATCCCTGAGTGGCTCAGCGGTTTGGCGCCTGCCTTTGGCCCAGAGCGCGATCCTGGAGTCCCGGGATCGAGTCCCACATCGGGCTCCCTGAATGGAGCCTGCTTCTCCCTCTGCCTGTGTCTCTGCCTCTCTCTCTCTCTCTCTGTGTCTGTCATAAATAAATAAATAAATCTTGAAGAAAAAAAAAGAAATTGGAGAATTTCTAGTATGCCTAGAAAAATTCCATCCTTTATGTGTCTCCAATCTCTTCCTGTGCTCAGCTGGGAGTTTATGAAGCAGTTACATCAGGTGTGATACTTTTCCAGAAACTGAGGAAGTAAAACAAATATTACTGAATCAGGTGGGTTAGTCACAACTGTGCTAAAGGGCAAGGATCACAGCACTCATAGTACAGATGAAGATGTTTTTCCTGCCATAGCCTCAGGAGATTTGGAAAATATATTCATGGAAAATGAGACCCAAGTTAACTCCAAATAAATTCTTTTTTTTTTTAAGATTTTATTTATTTATCCATAAGAGAGACAGAGAGAGAGAGGCAGAGACACAGGCAGAGGGAGAAGCAGGCTCCATGCAGGGAGCCCAACGTGGGACTCGATCCTGGGTCTCCAGGATCACGCCCTGGGCCAAAGGCAGATAGATGCTTAACCGCTGAGCCACCCAGGCATCCCAACTCCAAATAAATTCTTAAACTTTTCCCATTATAATAGTAAAAACTCTTACTAAAACACTGTAACAAAGCCAGTGACTCAAAGCCCAAGCTGGTTGGCTCTTAGAACAATATTGAAAAAAAAAAAAAAAAAAAAAAAAGAACAATATTGAGTACATGGTACAGCCTGAACTGAAGAGAAGTACCCCCATCTAGAGGTTGTGGGTCTTACCAGACACTGGTATCCCAAGAGTGTCAGGATCAGAGGACATACTCAAATCTATTTGTTGGGTGAATTGTGTTCAAAGATATAAGAAAAAGAAAAAACCTCATATAAAGAATTTGATCCAGGTGCCAAGACCAGATTAAAAACTTTGGCTGAGATCCAAATTGTAGATCTTTATGGAATAGTACAAGGGTGTAGTAATTAAGTTGCAGCAATGTGTAGGCTGCCTCAAACAATATAAATAGGAACATGATTTACAAACTAAGGTCATTGAATAATTCTAGAAAATGGAGTAACTGCAACCAGAAAACATGGAAAATTTAGATGAAAGAGATGAAAGTAGCCTTGGAGTATTAGAACCAAAATTCAGAGTCAAAGTTAAATTTTTAATTTTGATCATATAATTTAAACATTTCAAAGTTTACTTGGGAAATTCAGAGTAAAACCCTGTAAGAAATGCCTGAAAATCTCTTGCTAGGAAGAAAAGTAGAAATTTGAACCAGTGATTTCAAAGTAGGAAAATGTGATTCCGTTAGAAAATGTCTCGGAGCTTAGTCTCTGAATATATAAATAGTGCAACAGGCAAAACAAAGCAACCAACCAGGAATAGTAATTCTTATGCAGAAATCAAATGAGCGCTTTACACCAAAGTACTCCTAAAAAGACAGTGTCATGGATTCATCAAAGTGAGATGAGGAAGTCCACCAAAGGACCCTCAAGCATTTCTACTCATAATTCTTAGTGTACAGTCCAGTTGAAATTACTGGGGTAGAACATCTTCTTAGAGAAACACTTTGCAGCTTATGTTCGAAAATGTTTGAGGGAATGTTACTGGAATGTGTCACTCTATCAAAGGCAAACCAGAAAGCTTAGCAGGGTCAGCCAACACCGGAGAGAAAGTTTGTGATTTGTTTCCGGAGAATGTGGCTCCGTGTAATTAGTCCACTGGATTCAGAACAAGTTTCCTATTATATTTGTTGGAAATAAAGTTGATAGAGCAGACAACAAAAAACAAATGGGTAGTTTAATAAGTTATGAGAAGGCATTCTTGTAATATCACCCATGTCAAGGAAAAGAACACTGGGGTGCCTGGGTGGTTCAGTTGGTGGAGTGTCTGACTCTTGACTTCAGCTCAGAACATGATCTCAGGGTCATGAGATCAAGCCCCTGACAGGGTCCACACTGGGATTCTCTCTCTCCCCCTCTCCTCTTTGTCACTTCAGTGGTATTTCTGTCCGAAATGTGTAACTTGAATCTAATTACAAACATCAGATAAACCCAAATTGAGGGATATTCTACAAAATAACTGGCTTGTACTCTTCAAAAATGTCAAGGTCTAGAGAGACAAAGAAAGGCTTAGAAACTGTTTCAGGAACAAAGAGGCTTGAGCGATATGACAGCAGAGTACAATGTATGATCCAGGATTGGACATTGGAGGGAAATCTGTAAAGATGATGGGAGCAGTTGCTGAAACTTGAATAGGAACTGTATTGTATTATATCAATGTTAAATTTCCTGACTTTGATAATTGTATTGTGGTTATATAAGAGAATGTCCTTGTTCTTAGGAAATACAGACTGGATTATTTAAGGGTGAAGGGGCATAAGGTCTTCAAATTCTTCTGAAATGGTTCAGGAAAAAAGTGTGTGTGTGGATGTGGGGCGGGGGGGAGGAAGACAAGACAGAGAGACAGAATAACAAATGGTGCAAAAGTAGAAAATTGGCAAAAGGTTATAAGGCTTTCTCACAAATTTTTAATTAATTTTTCTGTAAGTCTGAAATAATACCAAAATTAAGTTACAATGTTGTTTGCAAAGTTCACCTCTTTGAGTCTGAGATACCATGCAGAGTTGTTCAAATTTCTTATTCCAGAGGAATTAGCAGTTTGGATGCTGCATTCTCCTTAATATTAAGAATCGGGCCTTGAAATAAAATTTCTAATAGAGAGGTTTAAAAAAAAGTACAAAATTTTTCAGTAGTTATATCAATACTCAAAGTCTTAATTTTTAAAAAAGATTTTATTTATTTGATAGAGAAAGAGAGAGAGAGAGAGAGAGAGCACAAGCAGGGGGAGCAGCAGGAGAGGGAGAAGCAGGGAGCCCGAAATGGGGCTTCATCCCTGGACCTTGAGATCATGACCTGAATTGAAGGCAGATGCATTCCTCTTAATATTTTTATGTTTCCTCTCTTACCTCCTTAATAAGAACAGACAGGACCCTGGATGGGGAAGAAATTTTTATGATAGAAATATTCGAATGAGGATGGGAAATCACTTGTTGGGAGTGTCTTAGGAGGACTGTATGTATCTGGGAAAAATACAAGACTCTAATTGTGAAGATTTGTTATTAAGTATTTTCAGTTAAAAATTCTACTTAAGGGATCCCTGGGTGGCTCAGAGGTTTAGCGCCTGCCTTCCACCGGGGGTGTGATCCTGGAGTCCCGGGATCGAGTCCCGCACCGGGCTCCTGGCATGGAGCCTGCTTCTTCCTCTGCCTGTGTCTCTGCTTCTCTCTCTGTGTCTCTCATGAATAAACAAACAAAATCTTAAAAAAAAATTTCTACTTAAGAAATAGTACTTGCAACTGAGAGAATTTCGAAATGTGGGACTCCTGTCTTCTCTGTCCGTGGATCCTGCTGCCTTCAGTGTTTTGCAAAGCAGGAGTCATTTTCCAGGTCAACAATTCTGATCCTAATGCTGTTACAAAATAAACCATTAGCCTCTACACGTATTGGTCAGCATTCTGTTCATTTACTAAGTATTTTAGAATATTAACCGGTTCTTGGCCAAATACTGATCCTGATAGACATTGGGGTAGACCTTTGCAGCCATTAACACTCATCTGATCAACTCCTAGGATGTTTGTAAGTGCTCGAGGGACTAGTCAAAAGGTCATCCAATCCAATGGGGTGACTTTGTTCCACACAATGCTTTCTTCATCCAAACCTGCAAATGTGCAGGTCTAGTAGAAAGAGTCCTAGCTCAGCTACGAGGATTCCTGGCTTCCAGGCTAAAATGGGCACTGAGGTACTGTATATATCTCATCAAAGTGCCTCTCAAGGCCTCGGCTTCCTTCCCCATAGTACGTGGCTACTGCTGGGATGCTGACCAACTTTTCAAGAGCGAGCTGGATATGTGGGAAACCTCTTTGACGTTGCTTTTCCCACATCCCCTGGGACCCACCAATCCCCATCTGTTCTCATCTTTTCAGGGATCCACCCTGCTCCCTCCACCCCCAGTGCCATGTCCCTGTTCAGATCTTCATCATTTCCCACCCGAAGTATCACAGTACCTTGAAAACTGGCCTTCTCTCCTGGATCCTGCCCATCACCCCCTCTTCCACTACTATCCATTCTTCATAAAAGCTGTGCTATTTTTTTAAAGGAAAATATGACCATGTCCCTCCCTTAAGTCTTCATTGGCTTCCTATAAACTTACATGATCATACTTCCATTCCTTAGCAAATGCCTATGCTTGATTCCCTAATATTCTTCTAGTAATCTCTTGTTCTGTCGTTGGTCTTCTTTCCCTTTCACTGTAGGCTCCACATCTTCCTGTTTACTTATCCATTTTCCCCACAGTAAACTCCTTCAGGGCAGAGACCACTTAAAATTGAATTCCTGTGGCCAGGACCTAGCATGGTGCCTGGCACCTAAAGCATACTCACAAATAAAAACCCAAGACTAGTCATTAGCACTTAATTTTAATAACAATTAATAGTTTAGATGAAGAATAGACTAGAATAGTGTTTAAAATCAACTTTTGAAAAAATCACATTTGTAGAAGGGAAATAAAACGGGCCAGCAGAAGTCCAAAAAAAGGTGCAGCTTGGGTTATTGCACTTGGATGAAATATGCTGCTCAGGGTAGCATAATACTCAGGCCACACAAGGCCAGGAAGAGGGGACAAACAGAGGCCAGACCCTCAGGTCATCTTTATTCTGGATTCCAAAGTCTCCAGTTGCCTCAGAAATATTTAGCATTTTCAAAACAATCAAGAAGACCTCTTTACAAAAGTGACTGCGGTGTCTCCAGCGGGTATTAGTAACACCTACGCTCTTCATTCCAGACGATGGGCAAGTTGGCAAGTTCACCGTACAGCTCTACTGCACGAAATGGGACATCTCTTACACCAAAACCACACAGCGCCCCAGGCCCCGGAGCGATGAAGGGAGTCAATGTGTACTTCACATCTATTTCAGGGAGCAACACTGTGGCTACAGTTTACCCTTTCAAGCACTCTTCATTTTGGTCATTTGCATTGGAACATAAGAAAAAGGGACAATGAGTATACAACGAGCATGAAAGTAATTCCTAGGCTACTAGTAGAAAATAAAATAAAATTTAAAAAAGTTCCCTGCCACGTTCACGAGGGTGGCATAAGTGTAAGCTACTTAAGAAAAAGGCTGTAAACTTATAGAAAAGATAAACTCTGGCTTCTAAACAAATTACAAAATTGATTTTACCTTTTCCCCTTGAGTGTTATACAGGAAAATGTAAACCAGTGGACCTAGTTACCAAAAACACGTATCCTCCTAAGCTGAGGGATGGCCTTACAGTTTGGCCTGAGCTAGTTTTATATTCAAGTTTTCTCCAAGTTTGTCCATGAACTCAAATGTATTCAAGTAGTCAGAACGTTGCACACTAATAAAGGAAGAAAAAGAAAAGAGAGATTAGTTTGTTTCTGATCTGCGGGCAGAGGGAAAATTCTAGAAGTGCTACATAGGTAGCATTTTACTTAGGTCTAGAAGAAAACTAGTATTAACGAAGTATGACTATATGGCTGATGACTGTGCTCAAGGCTCAAGGGGCTGACGCAGGCTACAGGCAGCCTGCACTGGCAGCTCGGCCACATGCACCTTCACAGAATGTCCCTTGCCCTGAGTCTTTGAGGACAAAACTATCACAGAGCTCCCATTCAGACTGAACTCAACCCACTTCTTATTCCTCATTCTTAAAAATAACAAAACCTATTCAGGGGTACGGCCATGCTCTCATCAACATTCCTACAAATTGTCACATGTCCTTAAAAAAGTTTTAATGCTCTTTTATTTTATCACGGTCTTTCTTAAAAAAAAAAAAAAAAAAAAGAAAGAAAAAAGAAAAGATAGTCTGGCTAATGTAATCCTGCTGACAAGTGCCTATTCAAATAGACCACAAAGGTAGTGTACTGATAAGAACATTTCAAGCACTGTATTCTTGCCAGAAATTTAAGATAAGAAAGATGTAGCGATTGAGTATATCCTCATCACTGAGAGGACGCATGCTTAGGACATGGGATTAATGTTAAACTTTAGTAGGGTTTCTTGAGGTGAGTCATAGTGACCAGCTGTGAGGGAGAAGTCTCTGACTGGCAGTCAATCCAACTGGGCTACATGCTACCATGTTCTCAGAAAAATCCTGGGCAATAAACGGGCCTTGAATGTTGGTTGTAAATAATTACGGAAGGGACTAAGACCTAGTGGCACGTAAAACTTGTGCAGTTACTCTTCTTACTCATAAATTGAAGAAAATAAAGGGGAAGAATACAATACCCTTGGAGGTCCCTCTGTTTCAAATGTCTATAATTTACTTGTTAAATTAAACAGAACCTTGTCACCCGATGATTTTCGACTAGATCAGAGGTCAGCAAACTACAGTGTGGCCCATGGACTCCATCCAGGGTACAGTTTAATTGGAACACGGCCACATCCACCAGCTTCTGTATCATCTGTGACTGTGCTCCTTCCACAGTGGCAAAGTTCAATAGCTGAGGAGTTTGAAAAGGCTGTATGTTCCATAAAGTCTGAACTGCTTATTGTCCACAATCAGTAGTGTCTGTTGACCCCTGATCTAGGCAATAAATAACAAATAATTCATGTACTTCCAAAAAGCACTGCTGTTTTGAGCCCAGTAAAGGTAAGTGGTGATTTGACTACAGAGCTCAGGGCATCTTATACTTACTTGGGCAAACCTTTAATACAAGCAGCCAAGTCCTTGGTCATGAAGCCAGCCTCAATGGTCTCAACACAGACTTCTTCCAAAGCCTTTGCAAAGAAGCTGAGCTCTTTGTTGTTATCAAGCTTAGCTCTGTGGGCTAACCCTCTGGTCCAGGCAAAAATGGAAGCTGAAAGAGCAAAACCAAACCAAACCCAAAAGCCAACACTTAGATCATACCAAGAGGGATTCCCAAATGTTTCAGTTGCCAAAAACAGAACAATTTTTTTTTTGTTTGTTTGCTTGGGTGATTGATTCCATTAGGTGCTATCCACATGGGCTATAAAGTTTTCTAAGAACTGGGAATATTTTATTGGATAGAAACTTAAAAAAAAAATCTGTCTTGCTGTTGAGCAGAGGTCTTGGGTTTTGTTAGAGCCTTACGAAAGCACATTTTCACGGTGTGCTAGTAGTACTTGAAGCTTGAGGGCATTTACTAATTTGGAATAGGTCACAATCTCCTCTCTCTTGTCTATGGTGGCCTCCCTGCCTCTTCCCAAGCTGTAATCTCTTTTTAAAGTGTTGTCCTTAGGGGCAGCCCAGGGGCTTAGCGGTTTAGCGCCGCCTTCAGTCCAGGGTGTGCTCCTGGAGACCCGGGATTGAGTCCCACGTGGCGCTCCCTGCATCATGGAGCCTGCTTCTCCCTCTGCCTGTGTCTCTGCCTCTCTGTGTGTCTCTCATGAATGAATAAATAAAATCTTAAAAAAAAAAAGTGTTGTCCTTAAAATTCGGTTAGAAGGATCGATCTGTGTGGCTTTTAGATTCTTAGCCATCTGTGGCATTTCACTGCACCAGAGGAAAAGGAAAATGCTCAGTGACAACATTCTTCTTTATAGCGTACATTCTGCTACAAAATGGAAAAGCATATATTGTGTATATTTCAAGTACATTGAAACGGCTCTTAGTAGAACAGATCTGCTGTTTGGTGAGGATTTTAGACACAACGTGTTGGGCAGCCAAAGGAATATGTCTGATTTCCTTTGGAGATCTCCACTCTCTGGTTGGAAATCAGCGTAGCAATAAACACTTACCAATGGGATTGGTGGACGTCTCCTGGCCTTTCTGATACATGCGGTAGTGACGTGTTACAGTCCCATGGGCAGCCTCTGCTTCTACTGTCTTGCCGTCTGGACAAACGAGCACGCTGGTCATCATGCCAAGAGAGCCGTAACCTGTAAGAGGCAGAATGTGAAGCATCAGGTACAACTGCACGAAGAACATTGGGTCTCTCAGAGATGAAAGAGGTCTCAGGAAACGAAATAAATATACGCATGTGTAGTCATCAATGATTCTGCCTCTCAGGAAGCAGGGTCCCTGCTCCGGACCTCAGGGTCAAAGCCACCTCTGGAAAGGCTACGCTTCTTCGTCCCGCATATATTCACAAATTTATGCACATTCATCTGATTCATAGGGTTGTTGTAAGAATTAGATGAATAGACGTATATTTGTGAAAAGAATATATATTCATCTTCCTTTGAATAGTACCTGCCACGAGTAAGAAGAGCTCAGTATGTTACTGCTATCCATATGTGCAGCCAGATGCTGTGATGTGGGAAAATAAAAAGATTAATGACAGTTGTGTCCTGCCATCAGGCTGCTCAGACTCACTGGACTGGAAAGAAAAGGCAGGTTGAAAACAGGATGGGATGACCCAAGAACATCCCTCTTGCCCTTACCCCCTGTAACAGCCCCAACAAAACAGTCCTATTTTGTGACTTCCTATCCAGAGAATTACATTACCACTTTTTAAGTCTAGACAATTGGTTTTCCTTCTTTTATTCACTCTTACACTTGAATTCAAAGAATATTTTTCTCTGTTTTTAGCTACCTTCCAATAGCACCTGTGGAGTTAATAATGCAAATTTGTAACAAGCTGCTGTTTGTCAGTTTTGGTTTTTGGTTTGAGAGTAGGTAAATAAACAATGCTTTTTAAAAAAAACTCATTGTTAGAAACTTCTGCATGGGATTAGTAGGCTCCTTTCATTTTTTTAATATAAATTTATTTTTTATTGGTGTTCAATTTGCCAACATATAGCATAACACCCAGTGCTCATCCCATCAAGTGCCCCCCTCAGTGCCTGTCACCCAGTCACCCCCCCCCTCCCGCCCACCTTCCCTTCCACCCCCCCTAGTTCATTTCCCAGAGTTAGGAGTCTCTCATGTTCTGTCTCCCTTTCTGATATTTCCCACTCATTTTTTCTCCTTTCCCCTTTATTCCCTAGTAGGCTCCTTTCATATCACTGTGTTGGTCTGGGGCTTTCGTAGACTCAAATGTTTACTGGTTGGAGAAGTTCAGGACCATATCCAAAGTGAGTTTGTCTATCTTTAATATTAGGACACTAGTTGGTATCACCATCAAAACTGAGGATGTAAGTGGTTTGAGTCCAAAGTAGTTCATACCCTAGGAAAGAACGGACACCAGGACAGCTCTGCCTTTGCCTTTTGACTGTTGAGCTGCACTGAGGTCACATTTATCTACAAGCTCTGCCCAGACACAGAGCATTGGTCCCAGGTATCTTATCAGTGCACTACTGGATACTGCACTTCAAAAGTCCTATTCCAAAGTCCTTTGAACTTCTGTATCTTGACATTTACATTTGAAATATCCCTCCAGATACTCCCTTAGTTGCTTTGAGGACATTTAGAAACAGTGGGACGATTTGGGTCCCTTTCTAAGAAATCTGCTCACAAGGAATAGTTTCCTTTGTCCACCATGGAAGCATCCACAAGGCATCACTCCTTCCTCTAGTGAATGCAGCACAAAGGATCATGAGCGTTTGCAGACACAGGATGGTAAAGAGAACTGTCTAACTCCCGTATCTGACATAAACTTGGGTTGATTTACTGCTTTTCAAACTGGAAGGAGGTGCTTAACTTTTCCAAAGAGAAAAGAAAAAGTAGTACTTTCTGGGGAAAAGCAAAGAGAATTAAAGGTAACAGGAACATTTACCAAGTTTACAGAGCTGCCATGGGTAATTAAAATCAGAGGGCAGTTTGGTGCTGGAGAAATCAGAGCAGACTTTCTGTTGATCTGGCCCTTACCTCTGACATAAAGTGGAATTTCTGTGAACAGCCCCGGGCTTCTTTGCATAGGCTGAGAAGATGGAACTGGATAGCTTGTAGTGTTTACATTTCATGATTTAACAAAGGGCTGCAACCACACCTCTTCCCAAACTAGAGAGCTATTGTGGCCTGACCTTCGTGTCACAGGCTGAGCTCCACCTCTTCTTGTTCCCATAGCTCCTCACCTTGGGCCACGGAGTCCGACTGCACGTCGCCATCATAGTTTTTACAGGCCCAGATAAAGCCTCCCTCGGATTTCATAGCTTGGGCCACCATGTCATCAATGAGCCTATGCTCATACCAGATGTTCTGGGCTTCGAATTGGGATTTATACTGCCTACGAAGCAAAAGAGAAAAGGGAATTAAAGAAATTGTTGGGCAGCCCAGGTGGCTCGGCGGTTTAGCACCGCCTTCGGCCCAGGATGTGATCCTGGAGACCCGGGATCGAGTCTTGCATCAGGCTCCCTGCGTGGAGCCTGCTTCTCCCTCTGCCTGTGTTTCTGCCTCTCTCTCTCTCTCTCTCTCTCTCTCTCTCATGGATAAATAAATAAAATCTTAAAAAAAAAAAAAAGAAATTGTTAGGTATAGTACCTGCTTCTCCAAAGAGAGTGGGGGTTGGGCCAGAAGCAGCATTTTTTTTAGAGGAAGCAGCAGAGATTTGAGAATCTAATAGACCTAAGGTCAAACCCTGTCCACTTGCTAGCTGCTAAACCCCAATTTCCCCACCAGAGAGTAATTTCACATCCTTCACAGAGATGTAAGAATAAGGGAGAGAATAGAGTGTCCCCAGCACTATTTTTAGTTTTCAGTACACTGCTGATCAGATTCAGTACACTACTGGGTACATTCAGGATGTCCTGAGGCACAGCTTACTTTAAGAATCTAATAACGAGGGTGTCTAGGGTGACTTAAGTTGGTTGAACATCTGACTTCGGATCAGGTCCTGGGATCTCAGGGTCCTGGGATCGAGCCCCACCTTGGGCTCCCCATTCAACAGGGTGTCTGCTTATCCCTACCTCCCCCAGTTGTGCTCTGTTTCCCTCTCAAATAAATAAATAAAATCTTAGAAGAAAAAAAAAAGAATGTAATAATGGATGAAAAAGACTATTCTTCCACTCTATATCTTTCAGGAAAGTAGGACAGCTCCTGGGGTTGGTATGGATGGGTAGCAGGAAGAGGAATTAAGGTTTCTTAGGAAACATACCTAAAATCCAAGCCCTGGCCTCCACACTTTCCTAAAAGGGAGTTTTGCATCTTAAAAGTTAACACATGCTCTCATGTTGAACCTGAAGTTCTTATAGACAAGTTCAAATGATTCCACTAAAGCAGAGTTTTAAATCACAACAACGGGCTTCAAAAAGAATGGAAATGTGCCCAATTCAGAAAGTCATATGCTTGAAAAATTAGAATTTTTAAATTTTTTTTGAGAGAGAGAGACAGAGAGTGCAAGCATTAATGGTAGGGGTGGGGGTATGTGTGTGTGTGGGGGGGGATAGAGAGAATCTTAAGTAGGCTCCATTCCAGCATGGAGCTCAACACGCCCAATGTGGGGCCCAAACTCATGACCCTGAGATCATGTCCTGAGCTGAAATCAAGAGTTGGGTACTTAACCAACTGACCCACCCAGGTACCCCTCTTTTTAATTTTTTAAAGGATTTTATTTTTAAATAATCTCTATACCTAACATGAGGCTCAGACTCACAACTCTGATATCAACAGTCCCATGCTCCACCAACTCAGCTAGCCAGGCGCTCCCTGGCCAAATCAGAACTTTCTATCAGTTACAGGGCACCTTCATTCAAACATTATAAACAATTTTGGCTCTTAATAAAAATAAATGTGGGACGCTTATTTGAAAACATTTTCCTTGGGATCCCTGGGTGGCGCAGCGGTTTGGCACCTGCCTTTGGCCCAGGGCGCGATCCTGGAGACCCGGGATCTAATCTCACGTCGGGCTCCCGGTGCATGGAGCCTGCTTCTCCCTCTGCCTATGTCTCTGCCTCTCTCTCTCTCTATGTGTCTATCATAAATAAATAAAAATTTTAAAAAAATTAAAAAAAAAAGAAAACATTTTCCTTCTAAAAGCAACTCAAGATTGGTTTGTTTCACATCTGTTAAATTTTAGCTATGCCCTTAACTTTATGGGATAGTGATGGTTTTCATTCAATTTGTCCCAGAATCAAAGGGATAAGGATGCAAATAAGTCCTGGCTTATTTTAGAAAAAAGACAAGAAAAAAAAAAGAACTGTACTTACTTGTCATATATTTCCTGAAAGATGTCCTTAAAACGTCCATCATATTTTTTCAGAATAGTGTTTTTGGTGCTCAGATACAAAGGCCAACTCTTAGACAGAGCCATCTGGAAAGAACTGTGTGCAAAATCTTCAATCGACTTATCTTGATTGTACATCCCCATGGCCACACCACCACCCTCTGTGGGGGGGGGAGGGGAACACCGATGATAACAGGAAAACAAAGGTAAATGGGGTAGAGTTGTAACAAATCCAAATTCACCTACCACCACCTAAGCACCCAAGCATGTCTGAACCTAGACTTCAAAAAGTCCTACCCAGGCTTCAAATGGGAATATTCCATGAGTTGCTGAGGCACGTGATTGGAAGAAAGTCAATTCTAGATAAGGACATATAAGGACATTCTAACTTGTTTTGAAAGGGCAATAGAAGTGAGAAAAACATGGTCCTCAGGATCCAGAAGACACCAAAATACTAAAAACTACTGATCTATGAACCAGAAATACACTCGAGAAATGGTGAATCATTTTCGTGCTTTCACACTTAAGATTTCACATGTGTTTTAATCTCTACGTTTGTGCTCTGTCCTTAGCCATTGAGAAAAATCTGGATTTCAAATATTGAATGAGAATTCTCATAATTTCCTGGAGGATACTGAAGGTTCATACCTCGTTGGTAGAAATAATTATGCTACATGTAATCACTAGTGTTTCACGACTCTAGGTGAACTCTGTAATTACTGAAAGATAGAACTTGAATCTTTGCCACTGCCCAGGGCCAACGTAGGCTTGAAATGTGCAAGGCCAAAACCCGCTGAGCTAGATTCCATTAAAATGATACTATTTGGAGGAGGCGAAGAGTACAAAGGCTAGGTGAGCTTTGAGTTTCTGTTTGTGTGAGAGCTTTTAACAACTTCAGTAGTGGAGAAAGGTGGTTTTCTGTTCTTTCAACCTTTAGGTGGCATTTGCCACAAATGGATCTTTGAAGCAGCAGGATGGTAGGGAAGAAAAAGCAAAAAGCAAACATTTACTTTCACAGAATAAATACTCAGGGCAAGAAGAAAATTTCAGCAACTATATAACGCAACCTTTTTCCAATAAAAATCGTAGTAGAGCAAAGGGCAGATTACATGACAGGTGATACAGGATTAGCAATGTTTAATTTCTTTAATTCATTTATAATAGATTCCTGCCAACCTTCCCTCCACGTTTCAAGAGAAGGGCAAAACTATGTACCATCTTTGCCCACATGCATTTCCAATGAAGTGGCTAGTTCCCTTTGTGTCTTTCTTTATTGCACCCCATGGGAAGGCATGGAAGCCAATTCCTTCTTTATGCTAGTTTTTGGGCCCTGTAGAAATGTTGTAGATTCCAGATTGTATTTCTGGCAGCCACATAACTATTAAAAAGCAGTACTAATAGTGTCTAAATGACCTGTAAAAAAATGAACAGATATAGCTCATGATGAACTTACCTTCAAAGTTATGTACCAGGTAGGTCATTTTTTCAGATCCATCACTGGGCGTGTAGGTTATCTCTACTTTACCAGGCCCGGGAACAACAAAATCAGTTGCTCTGTACTGTGTAGGGGGGAGAAATATATAAAGAGAAAAAAAACTATCCTTCCAAGAATTATAATGGGAAAAAAAAATCCTAGAATATAGCACTGTCAGATAGCTAAACAAACAGGGCAGTGTGCCTCAGCCTCCATTTATTTTAGAGATGGGAAAATAAGGTCCAGAGACTTCCCAAAGTAAGTTAATCCTGGTATAGACTGAAGATCAGATTTACTGGATGCCTCTCATGTAAAGGGAGAACCAGTAAGGAGTGGAGGAGGACACTAAGCATTTCCTTCTAGGAAGCTTATGGCCTAACAAAGACAAACCAAGTGAGAAGCCACTCAAGTGCTTTCAAATGTCAAAGGGGGGCTAAGATAAGAAATGTAGCAGGATGACACAGGAAAAGAAATGACCGAGACCTGGAGGTCAAGGAAGACTTTCCACAGGGGGATGATAATACACTAGCTACAGTGTCGATGGAGACCAGAGAGCAAATGCCTTGTCCTCACTGCACGAGACACTAAGTGACCAGCTTGAATGATCTCATCTCATTTGACTCTTACATCAATCCTACAATGGAAGAACTGTGATAGAGTGGAAAGAACACATCTAGGGTCAAAAGACTTGGGATCCGGTCCTTAGACCTTTAGGGTTCAGTCTCTTCACCATTATTATCACTACTAACTCCAGCCCAGGATTTGTCCAAAAGCAGCAGTGACTGTGGAAGTGGCTGGGACAGGCTGGTACCCCACAGGGAAAGAACTGCACAAGGACAGCCGTCTTGCTCATGGGAGTGAGCTATGCTGGGGACATGCACATGAGGGATCCGTAACGTTTAAGTGCACTGTACCCTCTTCAATGACCTTAGAATATTTTCACAATCAGGTACCAACACTTGCTGGCCATGCCTATCTATTTATGTATGTATAGAGTAATACTGATGACAGCCAGGAAAAGAGCCCTCAGGTAACTGTGAAGATTAAATATCCTTTCTACACAGCACATTTGTGTCATATAAAGTCACTGTGGGTGGTAACTCATTCCCATTTCTCAAGAGGAAGACGTTGTGAGGCACCAAAGCATCACAGATGCTTTGCAGAGGGTTTATGCACATTTCAACGATTCAGGCTGAATCAACCTGAGGTTGGGAATTTTCAATCTGGATTTAGAGAATGACCATTCTTCCAAGTGACCGATGCCAAAATAATTCAAAGAAAGGGGGGGGTGGGTGGGTGCAGGATGAAAAAGACAGCATGAACTCCTAAGAACTGAAGAGTGGTCTTCCCCAAAGAACTGGCCACCTGTGGATATCGGAGTTAATTCTGTTGTGATCGGCATGTACTTTGTACGGCTGCAATCTTTAAAATTTCCTGAGACTTGTTTTATGTCCCAGCATATGGTCAACCTGGAGATTGTTTTGTACGCACTTGAAAAAAATCTGTGTAGCTGTCGGGTGGAGTGGATTCTATGAGATCAGTTAGGTCAAGGTGGCTGATAGAGTTGTTGAAATCTTCTATACACTTAACTTTCTCTAAGTGTTTTAATCAATTTTTTGAGAGGATACTAAAATTCCCAATTATTATTAAAAAAAAAAAAAAAAAAAGAATGGTCTTTCCAGGGGGCACTTGGGTGACTGAGTTGGTTGGGCATCTGCCTTCAGCTTGGGTCATGATCCCAGGATCATGGGATCGAGCCCTGCATCGGGGAGCCTGCTTCTCTCTCTCCCTCTGCACTCCCCCTGCTTGTGCTCTCTATCGAATAAATAAATAAGATCTTAAAAAAAATGTTCTTCCTGGGATTAGTGAATTTGTAGTTCTTCTGTCCACATTCTTACTCCTGGGCCTCTGGAAGGTTTGGCCAGGATGAAGGGATAGTTTGAACCACAGAGTAGAACAAAGTGAATGATCCTCAAGGACTGACCCAGTGACCCCTCCCCAGGAACAGAGTGGTCTGCTTTGGCCACACTATTTTTGAGGACAGCTACATCAAAGCCTCTGGATTTCAACATTAGAGATTGTTTCTAAGGCTCTTTCAAGACCTAAGCTGCTTTTTATGAAAGTCTGAAACCTCCGTTTCAATACGGATTTTGTTTAGTTGGCAGTTTTTCCGTTTAATTTGGCAATAAGCTTACTGGTACAAAAGTACAGAAACTTTCTTTTTTCCAAGTAGGAAAGGAATATTTAAAAGAGAATACTTTCACAACTACTAAATCAGTTTTTCCTTTTATGCATAAAGTGATCACATTCAATATAATCTTTGATGGTTCTCAACCCTACCTACACACTGGAATCACTTGGGAGCTTTAAAATATCTGAACCCCATGGAATTCAGGTTCAGCTGGTATAGGGTAGCACTCATTCACTGGAATTAAAACAAATAAAAACCAAAAAAACTCCTTAAAGGGATCTGTTGTATAGCTAGGATGAAGAACCACTAATTTGGTTGAACTATGGGAGATTATACAAAAATGGAAATCTCTTATGGTTTAACTTTATTTTTTTAAGATTTTATTTATTTATTCATGAGAAACAGCGAGAGGCAGAGACACAGGCAGAAGGAGAAGTAGGCTCCTCAAGGGAAGCTGGATGTGGTACTTGATCCCAGGACTCTAGGACCACACCCTAAGCCAAAGGCAGACACTCAACCACTGAGCCACCCAGGTGTCCCTAGGTTAATTAAAAAAAGGGGTGGGGGATGCCTGGGTGGCTCAGTCAGTTAAGTGTCTGACTCTTGATCTCAGCTCAGGTCTGAATCTCAGGGTCATGAGTTCAAGCCCCACATTGTTAAAAAAATTAAAAAAACATACCTGAAAAAAATAATTTGTGTTGAGACAGGTACCTCTCTGTATGTATATTTATTCCTACCTAAATATACAAACAGACACATAAACATTTCTTGATTTTGCACCTCACTTAAAGGGAGTAGTCACCAAAAGAATAAAACATACAGATCAGAACTGCTGGGCAACCAAGGACAGGAAAAAGGAATATGGAAAATCAAATGATGCCAACACGACTTACTTGATCCCCATAAGCATGACGACCTATGATGATGGGTTTTACCCATCCGCTCACAAGCCGGGGGATGTTTTTGCAGATAATAGCTTCCCTGAAGACAGTGCCACCCAGAATATTTCGGATGGTGCCATTTGGTGATTTCCACATTTGTTTCAACTTGAACTCCTCAACCCTCTTTTCATCGGGGGTGATGGTAGCACACTTGACACCAACGTTGTACTTCTTTATAGCTTCTGCAGCATCCTTGGTGACCTGGTCATTGGTGGCATCGCGATTCTCTATGCCTAAATCATAGCTGGGAGGGAAAGGTCATTAAGTGTTAACTCTCCAGACAAACTGATGAGTGACCAAGGCACCAGTCTCTGTGTGATGGCGCACAACGCCTACCCCGAAGAAAGGAAAGGCTCAAAACATACCTAAATCTGCCAACTTTTAGGATCAGAGCATCTCAGACACAGAAGATGGCTGCCAACCAAAGAAGGACTAGGAGAGGCTAGATTGTGGGCCGCACCCATCTCGGGTGTGGGAAGCTGTCTAGAAGGAAACTGAATGGAAATCATTGTGCTCTGCCCCTTTGTGTGCTCTTCACCATAAAGATGCAATAATAGCTCAAGCAACCGTTTTTGCAGACTTCCTTCCATAAAATTACCATAAAAGCGTAAGCCTAAGTACCTTATTTTCCCTTAGTAAATACTGTGCTTTAAAAATAAAGGGGTCAGAAGGTTTAAAGGATTGTTTGTATTCTGGCATTAAAGTGGTAGGAGCTGTAAATGCAAGTCAGTGCCCAAAATGCTACTGACTTCATTAGTCAGAAGATGAACCTTTCCCTAATTCTTAGGCAAGTCTCTTTGTTTTGGAAATCAGCCTGCAGTGTGTTGGGTAAGTAATGGAATCCAGTGACGGAGTTAGAATCATATCCACCAATGCCCACACCGCAGGTTATTCAGAACTGGAAGGAAAGAGGGTTGATTGGCCACGGAGCATAGAAAACGACTAAAGCTTTATCTCAAGTATCTCTGTTGGAAAACAGGAGAGACCAAATAGTAATTAACAATTCATTTTGTCCTCCAAGACTTTTAAAAATGTTTTTGATTTTCAACTTTCAAAACCTGCTAACCCACAAAGTGCCTAGAATTCTCTTTTCAGTTCCTTTTAGTTTTTGCATTTCCCTTGCCTTCGCTATCCTAACTCATGATGCCGATGCAAAGGTAGCAATCTTAATGTATTTCCAAATAACAATTATTCCAAGCTGCTTTGACCTTAGATAATTCACAGACATCTAACGAATCCACTGACTCTCTTATCTTCTGGCACAGGAAATGCTGAATATTACAAATGTCTAATCCTAATTCAAACAAGGGCTGTGGTCAGCACTTTCCACGTTTGTAGGAATCATTTCTTCTCAGAAGCTACCAGTAATTAGTGGAATGTTTGCTTCTCTTCTTAATGTTTCTAACAGAAGAGAATGAATAAGTGGCCTGGGCTACTATCTAGCCCACGGAAAACAAAACAAACACATCACTCTCCACCCTTCCCCTCAGAAAGAACAAGTCATGTAATAATAATAATAATAATAATAATAATAATAATAATAATAACAACAACAATAACAATAATAATAGCCATTTTGGAACAACTTAAAACTTGTCTGAGCCTCCAAAAATGTTTTATTCTGTAGCTAGCGATGCTTTTCCTTCTAGGCATAATGACTGTCTTTTAAAACTCCTTATACCTCAAAGGCTAACGAGGAAAAATTCTGTCTCTACCAAGTGCAGGTGTACAAAGAGCACGAGCAAGTTTAGGAAAATCACAGGGAACAAAGGAGGTGATCTCACAGAGACTTCTGTATCTAACTCCAAACACTTTAAAGACAGAGCAAAGGCTCAAATCCTTAGAACACCAAAGGTGTCAGGGATCGTCGATGGAAAACTGGGGGTTGTGTAAGATAATTTCAAGGGTTCTTTCTGTGCTCTAGTTATGTGAGAAGTGCAAAAGGTTGGGAATGAATGGGGCGGGCGGAGGGGGGACAAGGTCCACTGACTAGTGAAGTAGAGTGACATAAGAGAGGTGGGTAGAAAGGATATAACTGTGGTAACTACATTTACTCTACTATTCAACAGAGACTGCACCTCTATGACTTTCCCTTCCACAAATAATTCCTTGCACTGCTCTGAACCACCGAGTTATAAAAAGAAAACGATCACAGGAAATAGAGGCTTAGCTTTAAAGAGCAGAGAATCATGTGGTTCCCAACACAATTCTTTTCTTTGGAACAACAGTAAGTCCAGTCTTTCTAGAAGTGTGTTAAAATTAAAATAGGAAGTTTGGGGCACCTGAGTGGTTCAGTCCATTAAACATCTGACTTTTGGTTTTGGCTCAGGTTCTGATCTCAGAGATCATGAGATCTAGCACCACATCAGGCTTTGTGCTCAGCGGGGAGTCTGCTTGAGACTCTCTCTGCCCCTCTACCTGCGTTCTCTCTCTTTAAAATAAATAAATCCTTAAAAAAATGAATAAGCGGGGCACTTGGGTGGCTCAGTGGTTGAGCATCTGCCTTTGGCTCAGGGCATGATCCTGGAGTCCCAGGATCAGGTCCCACATCAGGCTCCCTGCATGGAGCCTGGCTTCTCCCTCTGCCTATGTCTCTGCCTCTCTCTCGGGGTCTGTCATGAATAAATAAATAAAATCTTTAAAAATAAATAAGGAAATAAATAAGAAAATAAAGTTAAATGAGAAGGTTCATGTACTTATCTTTAAGCATCCCTCCCTCAGAAACTTTATTCATAAGATACAGCGATAGCTATGCAAACAGCAAGTTATACCCTGAAATCACTTCGATTAGGCTTTCTGACTTTACACTTTGGAAGACTAAATCATTTACCTGTGCAGGTCCAGTTCCACGTAGGGAAAAATGAGTTTTTCTTTAATCAACTCCCAAATGATTCGTGTCATTTCATCTCCTTGCATCTCCACCACAGAACCACCACGGATTTTTTGTGACATCTTGACTTCAAGAAACCTTTAATAAGAACAAATGGTAAGACACAGGTCTTCTTCATTTATTTCATTACTGTGTAAAAACAAAATACAATTTGGTGACTACTAAATACTCCCTCACCACAGCACTATTGCATAAAAAGCTAGTGACGATATATTTACTATTAGAATTGAGCACGTTCTCTATGTAAAGCGTGTGTGGCTTTTGAGGCTGCTCTTACAACCCTGTATGATGGGAATTATTTTCCCATTTTACTTTGACAGAAGGAAAATAGCTTTCCCAAGGCCGGTTCCCTAGATCGTGGGGGGAACCTGACCCTGTAACATGTTCTTAATAATGTTATATCATTATTCTGACTGTTGGTTCATCTTACACAATGAGAGGATTTCTGCAATGTCATGTTTATTTGAACCCTTCTATTCAGCCCCTCATTTTACAGTATCCTCAAGATCAGCAGAAATGATGGGTGCTAGTATTTCTCCTCTTTTAAGAGGCTGTTTTGGTTGAAAATAAAGAACACCAAAGCTATGCTTGGGCAATTCAACAAGTTCCTATATACCATGTTTAAAGAAACATGAAGTCTAAAAGCAAAAGATAAAGAATTTCTCATGGGATTATGTTTTCTTAGAGACAATAATGGATATTGGGGATATCAAAAGTGATTTTTTAATTTAGAAAACTCTCTATATAGAAGGGCTACTACTGCCCAAGAGCCAAGCATGTCCCTGTCCGATTCCTCAGTATCCCAATGCCTGGACTGTTCTTGGGCAGAGGTAAGCTACCAGTAGGTGGGACAAAGAAATGGAATTATTTCAGGAAGGCATGAATTCCTGGGATATGAGAGTAGCAAATACAAATTAATCTGATTTCCAGAAAGGGGTGGGGTGCACCCTCTGGAAGAAGCAAAACTATGAGGTTTCAGGGAAGACCACAACCCATGTGTGTTCCCTGAGGAGTAGAAGAGGCCCTGAGCCCAAAGAAGGTATCTGCTCCCTTCATGATGCTGTAATGGAAAGGTTTTCCCTGGGAGAACATAAAACTACAAATTGCTTTTATTCCCTTAATTATGGCTGAGGACTGGAAAAGTCTGGAGAATGGACTCAAGACAATTCTTAGGTAAGAGGCCTATAAACAGTATCACTTGACAAGCTGAGCTACAGAAATTTGATCTTTAAATAACAAAAATGTACTGGGGGGCACCTGGCCAGCTTAGTAGGTAGAAAGTGTGACTCTTGATCTTGGGGGTCGTGAGTTCAAGCTCCACGCTGGGTATAGAGATTACTCAGAAAAAAATATCTAAAAAAATAACCAAAATGCACTCCTTAGAAGACTGTGAACCTCAGTTCCTTGTGACCAGGCAGGACATATTCCTAATCCTCAGGCCCATTTTCACTTCCCAAATTCGTAATTATAGAATCCGCTTATTACTGTTTAGGAGGTTCCCTATAAACCATTACTGGGGAACCATCTGGAATTCAACGACTCTAGTTGAAGTGAACAAACTGGTGTGGAGGAGTTAATTATTTCTGATGTATAATTTCAAGTATAATTCATAGCAGAGCTTTAAGTATATGATTCAGTCATGCTGAAACCCACTGTTACTTCTGTCCTTGTATTTAAAACAAAACAAAACACAAAAAGAGGCAGCAAACTGATCTTGGTTTTGATATAACATTTCCACGGCTGCATTCCTATGACATATTATACAAGAGTTATGACTTGGCTATTTTTCCTTGATGGCAAATACAATTGATGGGTCATAAGGCATCCTTGAATATGTCCTGCCCTGTCACAAGGAACTGAGGTTTACAGTCCACTAATGAGTACATTTTTGTTCTTTTTTTTTAATTTATTTTTTTAAGTAATCTCTATACCCAAAGTGGGGCTCAAACTCACAACCCCGAGATCAAGAGTCCTCCCTCCCCCAGTACATTTTTGTTATTTAAAGATCAAATTACTTCAGTTCAACTTGTCAAGGGAAACTGTTTATACCTAATAATAGCATTTTTAAACTTAATTTCCTTCTCAGTTGAGGCAAACGTTTTCTGCAGTAATTTTTCTTTATCTCATAATGCACAACTGAAACATTTCAGGACTTCCTCACATTATCCATTAAAACTTTAGCAACTTTTAGCTAAAAAAAGTAAAGTTTTTTTTTTTTTTTTGTAGACTCTTGCTTACCACAACATAGGGCATTATTTATTTCTTTTAGATTTAAATTCCACAGGGGAGGCTTCAGGCTCCCCCCTGGAGATTCACTCCTCTAAGCCTTGCTCCTCAGGTTCTCCCTCTCCACCCAAACTCCGACTTCAGAAGGACTTTTCCAACAAGGCAGCTCATTTAGTCTGAAAGCAGCTGAATTCCAATCTCCTGACACACTTGTGTCATTCCAGAAAATAAACCTGGACTAATACAGAGTCGTTTAAGAAGAAAGAGTTGCTCTACCTTCTCAATTTTCTTTTCATCAACCCCCCAAGTTTTAGCCACATTTTTTTTTCTTTTTAAGCGGAGTTCATGAACTGCAGTAATTTCTAGGCTAAAAACAGTCTCTTGTAGGGAAAGAGCTATATTGAGAGAAACAAGGAAGCAGTTGCAATTTATTGTTGTAAATATCCCTGACTCATTCCCTCGCAGCGCCTCCGCCTGCCTCAAGACCTCCGAGGCCCATTACGCGCAGAGCTGCCGCATCAAAAAAAAGTTCAGAACCGGGAGACTCGGCTAATTCTCACCTTTACAACTTCTAATCGCCCCAACTCCTTTCAGCCTTTGCAGACTCAGTTGACTGCAGTTTACTTCCTAAAACAAAACAAAAAGGAGAATAGAAAGACAAGGTTTGAAACATGCTGGTCAGGATTTAGCTCTTAATGCCGGCCAGACGGCCGGGTTTATCTGGTTTAAAGTTCAGCGCTGAGCGCACCCAGAGGACCGAAGGGCAGTTTTAGGGGCGCAGGGTCCTTCGAAGTCAAGGTGAAAGGAGCACAGGTATCTCGGCCTCGCACCCACGCGAGGGTGCGTCAGTGGGCGCGTCCCGGGGTCCCGTCCGTTAGCTGGTCTCGGGGTTTGCACGCCCTTAGCTGCCGCGGTGAGCAGCGGGCTCTGGGCCTGCACGTCCTTGCAGCCGTTGTGCAAGAGGGGCTGCTGCACGCGCAGCGGGCTCCGCTAGCTTCTCCAGGCGCCCACGCCCGCCCGCCCCTTCGCCCAGCGGCGCAAGAACCTTTCCCCAGGGGGCCTGGAGCCCCGCGGTGGAGGGGGGAGGCTCGCCCAGAACCGAGGATCCAGGCGGGGGCGGTGTCTCCTCCACCCCCTCCCGCCCCCTCCACGCCCCCAAGAGGACGCCTCCACCCCCGCGCCGCCGCTTCCAGCCACCTGAGTTCGCTGCGCACGCCCAAGTCCACGGCTTCCCCTTTCTTTGCACCCAACTCCCCACTGCCGCACGTTTCCCCCCGCTAAACCCAACACTTAGTCTTCCACGCTTCCTTGCATCCTCCCACCACTCGATTTTCCTTTCTGCAGGCAGACCTGGGTTTCTGCAGCAGCAACTTTCCGCCGCCCGATCGCTCCCTTCGGCGCCCTGGGGTGGGCCTGGTCCACATCCAGGCATCTAGCACCCTCTTCGTCCCCCCGTCTCTTCCCCACGCCCAACCTGGATTTCCGCCCCTTCCTTTCGAGCAGGGCCTGCTGCTAAATTCCGCCCTTCCTACCCAAGATATGAGCTTTCTCCCTTTTTCTCCCCATTCCAGCCGCGGGCGGGCTCAGAGCCTCGCGGCAAAAGCCGGGGGCTGGGGGCTGCCCCTCGAAGCCTGCGGTTACCTGCAGGGGAAGGTGGGCGGCCGGGGGGCTGGGAGCGCCACGCCAGCCACACGCTGAAGCTCACAAGCGTCTACACCGGCGATCCCAGCTGGGCACCAGCTGTTTCGGCTGCTGACACCGCCTCCGCACCAGCCCGGGAGCCTGCCGGCAGGGCCGGGCTCTGGCACCGCCACGCTTTTGTCCCCTCCCAGGCCCGCCCCCTCAGCCCACCTCCCGGAGCCCCGCCCCCTGCACGCGGCCAATCGCCGCGCGCCGCCCGCACGGGTGGGCGGGGCCAAGGGCGGGGCCCGAGCCTGGGGGCCGAATCCGCGGCCCCTTCGCGTCCGCTCTCGCTGTAGGGTGGGGGGAGGGGCTGCAGCGCCCCCTGGACTCGGCCGCCGCTCCCAGCAGCGGAGGCACCGGAATGCCACCTGCGGACCCGGGACCCGGGACCCGGGACCCGGGGCAAGCAGGCATGCCAAGGCAATTTCCAACACCAACGATTAAGTCTTCAGGACTTCTGTACCTGTGATTCTAATTACTACTAAGTACATACTGTAAAGAAACCCAACTGCCATTTGCATTAGAAGATAAAGGCAAGAGATTATTGTCTGGATTCCGGTGAAGCCGGAACAAGGATGTGAAGCCTTAAGAAAACAATGGAATAAAAAAAAAATAAATTCTGTCCCCTGCAGGGAAATTATTTTTTGTACATTCCTTACTCTTGAAAACATGGAGGAGGGGTATTTTATTTTGGGGGGAGAAGGCTATGTTAGGCAGTGATTTGTAGCGAGTGTAATGCTTGTGTATTGCTGTCCAGGATTCAAAGTTCCAAAATTTATTTTTAAAATTTTCCTCTAGCGTCGGAATATTACCAATTACTCTTGGAAGATAAACCGCTAGGACCGGCACTGCACAAGGTGCATTTTGGACACTAGAGGGCGCGAGTATGTTTCCCAAGAGAAAAGTAAGAAAATACATAGCATCGCACTTGTTGATTTTTTTAATTTTAATTTTAATTTTATTTTTAAAAGATTTTATTTATTTATTCATGAGAGACACACAGAGAGAGGCAGAGACACAAGCAGGCTCCATGCAGGGAGCCCGACGTGGGACTCGATCCCAGGACTCCAGTATCCCTGGCCTCCGCTGAAGGCTGCACTAAACGGATAGGTCAACGGGGCTGCCTGATTTTTTTTTTTTTTTTAAGATTTTGTTTTTAAGTAATCTATACACCCAAGGTGGGGCTCGAACTCATGCCCTGAGATCAAGAGTTGTATGCTCTACTACTGAGCCAGCCAGGTGCCCAGCACTTGTTGATTTTTTTTTAGGTGGATTAATGGAAAGTAGCAGTCACCTCCATTTATTCCTGTGGAAATGATTATAGAGATGTGTAAGCTTGTATTTCATCTAGAATCTGAGACCCAAAGTCATCTAAGATTGTAAGATTGTAAATTTACTCCATTTCATGTCAGATTCACATTATCACCCTTTGCCTACTACAAAAGTATGATCATCTTAGTTTCAGAAAAGATTTAGGACAGCCTTGAGGGTACATACAATATAGCATAAAACATTGAGCATATGTGAGTCAAAGAGAGAATAAATATAGGAAATTATACAGAACCAAGGTGAATTTAATCACAAAATGGATTCCATCAAATCCTAAACACTGCTGGAGATGGGCTGCAAATTTGGCTCTGAGCACATATGGGAGGCAAAATCTCAGCATTCGTGAAAGTGTTTCCTAAGCTAGTAATGTAGGAACTCCTTTTACGTTGAAAATATTTTTTTGTAGATCCCTAGAATTGACTTATAAGATGCGTATACATGTATGCATAAAACTAGATACATGCTCCTTATGCTATTAGCTCTTATACAACTAAAAAAATAACAAAATTTTATAGACAAAATGACGAGAAACAAAAGTATAAAATAATACATCACCCATTAACAACATTAACTAGATATAACAAATACTATTTGGCTGAAGTTGTTATGGATTTAAATGTGACTATGGAGTTCATTGCTTATATTCTTGTTCTTTTTTTTTTAAAGATTTTATTTATTTATTCATGATAGAGAGAGAGAGAGAGGCAGAGACACAGGCAGACAGAGAAGCAGGCTTCATGCCGGGAGCACGACGTGGGACTCGATCCCGGGACTCCAGGATCATGCCCTGGGCCAAAGGCAGGCGCTAAACTGCTGAGCCACCCAGGGATCCCCTATATTCTTGTTCTTTTGAATTTAGCTTGGCTATTCTGGGTGTCACAGGAGGATTCATTTAGCACACCATCTTTCTTCATTTGGTTGATATTGTATGCCTTGACATTATTTGTTTTTCATTTGGACAATAGAAAATCTGAATATTTTAATATTAGTTGATACTATTTACCATTGTAAACATAAATAGAAACATGGGCTATAAAATTTCTGTCATTATTTGGTTATAAGATGCTCATTTAGATAATAGGGGATTCTCATAAATACATTAAGGCATTTGTGTTTTCAGTTTGATGATCTAAAGAAATGAAGTAGAATGAACAGTTACTCTACCTTGTGGAATTTCACTTTGTTGGAATTTATTGGCTGTGAAGATTATGGGAGAAAGAACAGTGCAGGTGATTTCTGGGCTTCAGGTTTGGGTGACTGGGTGCCCTTCCACAAAGAAGGGCTATAGAGGGAGTCACAGGTTTGATGGCCAAGATAATGAGTTAAGTGTAAGGTTTGTTAAATTTGAGATGCCTGTGGGACAGCAAGATAGAGATGTTAAGGAGGCAGTTAGCCACATGTATCTGCAGTTCAGGAGGGGTGTCTGAGCTAAAGAGAGAAATTGGAGAATCTTTAGCATTGTTAAGGGCTAAATTGTGTGTCCTTCTTTTCCCCGAATTCATATGTTGCAGCTCTAATCCTGCCATACCTCCGAATGTGACTGTGTTTGGAGACGGGACCTTTAAAGAGGTAATTAAGATTAAATGAAGTCATATTCATGGGCCCTAATCCAATCTGATTGGTGTCTTTATCAGAGGAGGAAATTTAGACACACAGGATGTGTGTGCACAGAGGGATGCATATGTGAAGAGGCTGCAAGAGCATGGCCATTTATTTGCAAACTGAGGACAGAGGCCTCAGAAGGTAGTTACCCTGAAGTCACCTTGGTCTTAGACTTCCCAGCCTATGCCTCCAGAATTGTGACAAATAAATTTCTGTGGTTTAGGCCATCCAGTCAGTGGCATTTGTTATAGCAGCCCTAACAAACTAATATAAGCATGTATAATAGTGGAAGCCATGGAATTTATGAGGTCATAAGCTAGAAGAAAAGTCTTCCTCAGTGAGAACTCCATGGAATACTTAACATCTTTAACAGCCAGGTAGAGGAAAACTAGTCCTAAAAAGAGAATGGTAAGGATTGTCTGGGAGGTAGTAGAAAAATCAGCGCAGACTGATGGGAACCAAAGAGAAAGTTTCCAAAATGGAGGGGTTACTGCAGAGAAGGCAAGGAAGACAAAGTCTGAAAATAATGTTGGCAAGTCAGAGGACCTCACACAAATGCAGCTTGAGAAGAATAATTCTATTAGGATGATTCTGAAAGAAGTCATACTATAGGGGATTGAAGTTTGAATGAGAGGGTTGTGGGGGGGAATGCCTGGGTGGCTCAGCAGTTGAGCATCTGCCTTTGACTCAGGGTGTAATCCTGAAGTCCCAGGATGGAGTCCCAGGATGGAGTCCCAGGATGGAGTCCCACATTGGGCTCCCTGCATGGAGCCTGCTTGCTTCTTCCTCTGCCTGTGTCTCTCTCTCTGTCTCTCATGAGTAAATAAATAAGATCTTAAAAAAAAAAAAATTAGTGGGAGGGGGGAACAGAACAAAATTCTTGCAAGAAGACTGACCATGAAATGACGAATATTGCTCTATAAAGTCTTTGTATAATTTTTAAAGACTGCGTAATTGTCCATTTGACTGTATTACTTTCATGTTGTTTGTGTTCGTTAGATATTTGTTTCCTTTTTATTTATTACTGTTTTAAATAACTGTGAAAAACATATTTCACTACATTCTACTTTGCACTTGAATTAGTTCCTTAGGCATAATTGCTAGAATTGCAATTGAATTGAATCAAGAGGTATAAACATTTTTAAGGTGTTTGTTAGATCCATCAAATCACTTTCTAGGAGGGATATACCTATTTATGTTTTCACATGCAGTGTGTGCCGATTTCATTACTTCCTAGGCAGAACTGAATTTCATGATTTTTAAAAACATCTTTGTGTTCTCTACTAAAGGCAATCAGGGATCCTTACAGAACTGACTAATTATAGACCTGGAGCAAAGATGGTTCAAGGTGAGTCTGGTATATATTATTGGATAAGAAAGGAAGGAAGTGCTCAAAAAGTGAGGAAGGCATGTCAAAGGTATAGGAGCTCTGCTTGAAGGGGATCTCACTGGGCTAATCAGGGAAAACTTGACTGTCAAAAAGTGGCACAGTAATGAATTATAGTGTAAAAAAATCACGAATCTGTACTGATACTGTTAAAAAATGAACTGAGGCATATTGCAATTTTTAAGAGTTTATTTGAGCAGGGATTGGGCATTGCCAAATGTGACATGATTGGAAGCACTACAATGACAGGAGCTAGGAGAAAGACTTTTATAGAGAAGAGGCAAAAGCAAAGCAAGCAATTATTTGCTTGACGACAGCTTAGGCAGTTGCCCTACTTGAAAAAGCCTGGGTGGTTTTTTGGTGATTGGTTATCCTTAGGTCTCAAATTCATAACCTCGAGGCATTCATTCCAGGCTTAAGTTTGGGTTTGCTTCCATGGGCTACCAAGGCATCAGAGCTCTCTCAGTCTCCATGGCCTCCTTGTTTAATCAACTGGATAACAGGAATCGATATTAAGAAAGGAAAAGCTATTTTGAGTACAAATGCAACTAATACCTAATAGAGCAGTGTAAGCAAAGTACATACTAGGCACAGTGATCTATTACAATAGATTGCCACACAGCATCACCACAATGAGAAGACTCCGTAAGAACCATAAATGTGCGCTGCAACGAAGCGGTTGCTGGGGGGGGGGGGGGCACACCCAAGAACCCTGGCTTTCTCACTCAGGTAGATGAGATTCTCTGCTGAGCATGATAGTCCAGGTGCTGCGGCGGGGGGAGGGGTGTGATGGGGGCCGGTGGTGGTAGAGGAATGGACGGGGAGGCTCGCGGCTCTCGGGATGATTGCCAAGGAGGGTGATCCGGCTTTCCTTGCACGCGTAGGAGCCTCCAGCCTTCGAGGAGGCCAGCTCCAGGAAAGCTGGGTGGGGATTTGCCAAAACTCTTGAGGACAGGACCTGAAGCATTTAATTTAAACAGTCTGTCACTATGGGTTTCCTTTCTGACCGCCCCGGCCCAGCCCCACGATCGGGGGCCGCGGGTTTGGGCAGGTGTTCTCCAGCTACGCGCACAAGGCTCCCGGCAGGCCCCGGGGGCGCACTACCGCTGGCCACCCCGAGCCACGCGGGCCTGGCTAGACTTCTTTGCACCCAGTCTTGGTGCAGCGCGAAGCCCGAATGAAAAGACGAGCTACAGAGCTCGCTTCATCACTTACTCGGGGTCAGGCACTGTGCCAAACGCTCTCCACGCAACATTTGACTTTATCCTAAAAAAAAAAAAAAAAAAAAGAAAAAAAACCCCCGTGAAGTGGGTGTTCTCAGCCCCAATTTACAGTTAAGAGGGCAGGAGCTTGAAAAACGTAGTCATTTGTGTAAGGTCCCACGGCCAGTGATGGGAGGCGTCAGTCCCGCGGAGCGCGGAGCGCGGTAACCTCCCACGGGGCCCACATCTTCGGACACTTACGGTAACCGCAGGGGCCCGGCCAGCCCGCGCCCGGTGACCCCGCACGCGTGATGCTCACGCGCGCAGTCGCCCTGGCGTCCTCGGGGAAGGCCGAGGCGGCCTAATCCGCCCGGCGGGCCCTGACGACTCTATTTGAGCTCGACTCCTCTGGCCTGGCCGTCTGATCCGAACGAGGCGCGGCCGGGAAGGAGGGGGCGGAGCCGGCGCCCGGGAGAGTTGCCGATTGGAGCGAAGGAGCAACAGGGGGCGGGGCCTCCGCGGGAAGCGAGAAGCCGCATCCACCGTGTAAGTGGCTTCGCTTCCTGCCGCAACCGCCGGCGGCCCGAGGACCCCCCCGTGCGCTCCGGGGCCGCCGTCCTGCGCCTGAGCCGGTGAAGCGGCGGCTGGGGAGGCGGGCGGCCGGCGGGGCCGGGGCGGGAGGCGCAGGTAAGGGAGGCGGCCTGGCGCGCGGCCGGCTGGCTGGGGAGCGGGGCAGAGGGCCGGCCGGCGTGGGGGGCGCCGGGGCCGGGGCGGAGGGGAGGCCGGAGCAGACCCTGTGCCCGCGGGCAGCCGCCCCCCGCCCCCCGGCCCCTCGGACCCCCGGCTGCCAGCTGCCCCTCGCCCGGCGGGCGGGGAAGGGCGCGGGGGGCGGCTGCTGTGTTGCAAGAGGTTTCCGTGGAGACGCTTGAAGTTCCCGAGCCCCCCCCGCTCCGTCCCGTGTCCCCGAGCTGGTTAGGGGGGTGCCCGGTCCAGGTGGTCCCCCCTCTGATGGCTCAGCTCGTGGTCTGTGCGTCCGCGGTGCCTCCGTGGACGGAGAGGAAAGTTCCCGAGCTGCTTGCAGAGCACGACGCCGGCAGTGGGCTTTGCAGAGGAGCCCCCGCCTCCTTAGAGGATGGACCGCTTCTGCCCCGCTTCTGCCCCGCTTCTGCCCCGCTTCTGCCCCTCGACGTCCTTCTGTTTCTCCCTGCGGCTGAGGAGGAGGCTTGGTTTCCCACTGGGTATTCTTTCCCGTGTTGGGGACGTGCCCGAGGAAGAGGGGAGGGTGGGATGCGATGGTGTCCTTAGGGGGATCGAGAGCCTCCTATCCCACACGGGGGTTGTTAGTTTCAGGAGGGCCAAGAGCTGTGGCAAGTGTGTGATTCCGTATGAAGCGGGTTGTTTATGTTTATCCGAAGCGTGCGGGCCTCTCCGTGTTAAATCAGCACGCATGGGATCAGCCCGTCCTCGGCCTTAAAATAAGGGCCCTACTGAGGGTAGGGGTAGTTGGCCTCGGGGTACTGCGCCCTCTTATTCCTCACTTACTTAAATCTGCTTTCCTGCTGCTTCAAAACCCTCAACTCCGTCAGGATTAAAAAATGACCTTGTTTTTTGTTTTTTTGTTTTTTTTTTTGTTTTTTTGTTATTGATTGTTCTCTGTTTTGGTTGGGTTTTTTAAAAAAATATTTATTTATTCAGGAGAGACACAGAGAGGGAGAAAGAGGGGCAGAGACACAGGCCGAGGGAGAAGCAGGCTCCCTGCAGGGAGCCCCACGCGGGACTCGAACTTGGGACCCCGGGGTCACGCCCCCGGCCTAAGGCGGCATCAAACCGCTGCCCGGGTTTGGGTTTCTGACTCAGATTGGGGCAGGTTAAGTCTCTTCTGTGGAGCAAGACTACATTCCCTTTTTCTTCCCCTCTGTGCTCTCCTTTTTCCTCTTTCTGGGAGGAGTAATACGGATCACGCGTGGTCTTGCTTTAGTGTATCTGTTGGCATGTTGATGAAAAATCGAACAAAAAAAATCTTTGTTGATGGAAACTGACATTTCTGGTCTTCAGCTGACCTGCATTGTTTTGGATATGTTTTTAAGTAGTTTTAAAAACCGTATTCAGAAATGATTCAGTTGATGGTTTTTGTTTTTTTTTTTTTTTTTTTTTCATCTGCTATGTTTTGAAATTGGCTAGATCAGGCTTATTTTCTCTGCTTAACACCTGATTAGCCTTCATGTTGGCTCAATCAAGGAGATAGTATGTGATGGGTCCGTATATACCAGTGGCCACCAAATGAAAAGAGGCAAAGGAACTGGCATGTGGGAGAGTAGGTTCCTATTTCTAATTAATTGCTTATCAGCTAGCAAAGAGTCCTGGTGTACATCACAGATAGTTATTAAGCTGCCAGAGAATGAGAGTTGTAAAGCAGTTTTTTCAAGACCCCAGTGTCAGTATGGAATTTTTAAGGTGAACTCTGTGACTACATTTATGTTTCAGAGATTACACTTGCTGAGTGTTGTCATGGTAATTTTTAGTACATCTCTAAAGCTTATTAATTGGTTTTGTTTGTGGGTGACCCCAAGAAGTTATGCTGAGGTTCTTTATGCACATTGCTAACTCTGCTTCTGATGTTACTTGTGTCAAAGTAAAATGTAGACTGTTTTCCCAGGCCTGAGGGTTATTGTAAGCACATAATCCTTTTTTATTAGTGCTCTTTTTTTTTTTCTTCCCCTTTTTTTCCTCCCCTCCCACCCCCTTGTGAGTCTACACTTAGTCAGCAGCTTGCTTCAAAATCCTTTATGCTGGAATATGGATTGTTGACTACTCTCCCCCATACAGGGTGATATTAGAGATCTCCATCTCTCTCTCCCTCCCTCTCCCCCTTTCCTCCTCCTTCCCCTCCCTCTCCCCCTTTCCTCCTCCTTCCCCTCCCTCTCCCCCTTTCCTCCTCCTTCCCCTCCCTCTCCCCCTTTCCTCCTCCTTCCCCTCCCTCTCCCCCTTTCCTCCTCCTTCCCCTCCCTCTCCCCCTTTCTTCCTCCTTCCCCTCCCTCTCCCCCTTTCCTCCTCCTTCCCCTCCCTCTCCCCCTTTCCTCCTCCTTCCCCTCCAACCCCTTCCTTACTTCCTTCCCTCTCTGCTCTTCCTCAACACTCCTTCCTCTTTTTCTTCCTCCTTTCCTCCCCCTCCTCCAACCAATAAACATTATTGCCAAATCATGTTCAGGTCCATGGTTTCATTTCTGCTGTGTTTAATTAATCAATTATTAATCAGGCTGTGTCTTGAGTAGTTAGAATTCAGATAGGCTAGAATTGGAAGTCTATGAAGAGCTACAAAAATCAGTTTGATCTAAAGAGGAATTTCAGGATGAAACTTTGGGGTCTAATTACAGTTCTACCACTGAATGTGTGACCCTCCAGACTATTGTTTTAGGTTCTGTGTACATTGGTTGGCTCAAAGGTAAAATGTATTAATAAGTCTAGCTCTGTGTGACCTCCAGGATTTTTGTAAAAGTAAAACGGGGTGGTAGATATGATTTTGTTTTGTTTTGGTTTTTTTTTGTAGATATGATTTTGAAAGTGAAAAACATTTTGCGAATATGATGTCCCCTTTGTAACATGTAAATTAGATGACAAACTATAGCACTGTGATGACTAGTTATGCGTGGTTTATGGTTCTCATTTATTTGAGATCTTAATATGGCAGGAAACAGATACTGGTATTTTCCTGTAACCTCCCTCTGGTGAGGAATTTTAGGTATTTAGAAAAAAACCCTTTAAGATCTTCATTTTAATGTCTTTGTGAGTTTACTCTTAAAAGGAGAAAAGCCTGGTTCATGTGCTTAGAAGAAGAGATGATAGGAACAGCTTGTTGATTTAGTCCTTGACGTGATAAGACATAGCTCGAGTTTATACAGAAGTGTCATTAAGGGATGACTTTTCTTTCCTTGGAAATATTTATGTTTTACCTTTTTTTGTTTTTAAAAAATTTTTTAAAAAGATTTATTTATTTTAGAGAGAATCTCAAGCAGACTCCCTGCTGAGCTTGAGCCCAGATGCTGGGCTCCTGGTCTTATCTCATGACCCTGAGATCATGACCCGAGCTGAAATCAAGAGTCAGACGCTTAACTGACTGAGCCACCCAGGCCCTGTTATGTTTTAGTTTTGGGGGGTAAGGGGAGAGAAAGAGCTTGAGTAGGGCAGAGGGAGGGAGAGAGAATCCCAAGCAGGTTCCACGTTCAGTGTGGAGCCCCACACGGGACTTGATCTCACAACCCTGAGACCATTTAATCAAGAAGAGTTGGACACAACTGACTGAGCTGCCCGGGTGCCCCTGCCTTACATTTTGTGTAAAAGAAAAAAATAGAAATAAGTTCAAAAAATTTTGAGGAATTAACATGCATATATAAAACCAGTTTTCTCCTAATACTTTACTTTTATTTATTTTTAAGATTTTATTTATTCATGAGAGACTCAGAGAGAAGGCGGAGACATAGGCAGAAGGAGAAGCAGGCTCCCTGCAGGGAGCCCGATGAGGGACTTGATCCCAGGATCCCTGGATCAGGCCTTGGGCCAAGGGCAGGCACTCAACCGCTGAGCCATCCAGACGTCCCTTCCCTATAATTTTAAAGAGCTATTGAGTAGCTGTCTTTCCAAAACGAATCTTAAAAGGAAAAAGATATGTTATGTCAAAATGCTTTTTTTTTTTTCCTGCTCACATTTATACTGTGCCTCCAAACTGTTAATGATCTAGATATTTTCTGTAGATTGAATCGCAATGGTGAGAGTTAGATTAGCTGTGTGATCATAGTTTCAGGCGATTGAGACCCTTACGATCTAGACTGCAATGTTTTTAATCCTCAGTTTGCGATGTGTGCTAAATCAGATCGATTCACTCTTTGGTTTTCGGAGGTCTGAATTTTCAGAGTCAGATTTTCCAGACATTTAGGGATGCTGTTTGGAATCAACCTTTGAGCTCACGTAGGACCCCCCCGTTTTTTGTTTTTTAGACTCATGAGATGGCCACAGATGATAAGACTTCCCCAACATTGGACACTGCTAATGATCTGCCGCGGTCTCCTACTAGTCCTTCTCACCTCACACACTTCAAACCTTTGACTCCTGACCAGGACGAACCTCCTTTCAAGTCAGCGTATAGTTCTTTCGTCAACCTCTTTCGGTTTAACAAAGGTAGGCCTTAACAAAGGTAGGCCGTGTTCTCAGACGGGGTCAGAGAACCTGCAGGTGTGAGTCTCTGAAATTCCCTTGTTCAGCTTTCAGGCTGTGTCTTGGCAAGAATGTGGACTGTCAACAAGGAGACAGCTTTGGTCATGGGCTACTGGGGTTTACTGCTCAAGAGGAGAAAGCTAGAATTTTCCCTGTAATCTTACTAATTATTGGTAACTGAAGATCTGAATTGAAAACTAATGTTAAAAAGAGGCATCTCTTTGAGGTTAGCATTTTTTCCTCTCCCAGCCCCCCTTCCTTAATGTTTCAACTCTCTTAAGTTCACAGAATGGACTTTGTTCTTGTAGGGGTTAATAGCCAAAAGTTTTTTTTTTTTTTTAAAGATTTACTTATTCATGAGAGAGAGAGAGAGAGAGAGAGAGGCAGAGAGGCAGAGAGGCAGAGACGCAGAGACGCAGAGACACAGGCAGAGGGAGAAGCAGGCTCCATGCTGGGAGCGCGACAGGGGACTCCACCCCTGGTTTCCAGGATCATGTGGAAGATCTGAGCCGAAAAGGTGGCGCTAAACCGCTGAGCCACCCAGGGATCCCCCAATGGCCAAAAGATTTTAATTAAACCCATAAAACTAGAAGAATCAGCATATGGGAGGAAATGTTCTTATTTTTCCAAAATTGAAACTGTCAGCATGCCTGTTGACTTAAACCCATTAGATTAAGGTGTAAATGTAGTAATACCAAGAGAAAAGATGCTTTTAGCTTAAAGATACTGTTTATTTATTTCAGGAAATTTAATATCAATGCAGTACTTTTTTTTTTTTCAATTTTATTTATTTATTTATTTATGATAGTCACACAGAGAGAGAGAGAGAGAGAGAGAGAGAGACAGAGACACAGGCAGAGGGAGAAGCAGGCTCCATGCACCGGGAGCCCGACGTAGGATTCGATCCCGGGTCTCCAGGATCGCGCCCTGGGCCAAAGGCAGGTGCTAAACCGCTGCACCACCCAGGGATCCCAATGCAGTACTTTTATTTAATCAACAGTCTGTGTTCCAAACAAATGCTTGTCCTCAAAAGAAAACTTCCCTTCCAGGATCCAGTCCAAGGTCACATATTACATTTAGTTTTCATCCATCTTTAGTCTCTCATTCTTTGTCTTTTGTGAGACTGGCATTTTTGTGGAGAACACACCAATTATTTTACAGAATATTTTTTAATTGGAATCTTATTTTCCTTTTTTTCATTGAAGTATAGCTGACACAGTGTTACTTTAGTTTCGGGTGTACAGCATAGTGATTGGACAAGTCTTTCCATTATGCTGTGTTCCCCACAGGGGTAGCTCCCATCTGCCGCCATGCAGCACTATTACAGTACCACTGACTATGTTGCCTGTGTTGTGCCTTTCATCCCCATGACTTGTTCATTCCATAACTGGAAGTGGAAAGGTACTTTTTAAGTGAGCTCTTTTTAAGTAATACATTTTTTACCTGGAAAAAATTTAAAAAGAAATATGGCCTGTATATTTACTTTTTATTTGGGCTGTATTATTTGACATGCATTAGAAAATAATCCCTCTTGTTGTAAGGAATTTGAGGGTTATTCAGGAGAAATTTTAATAGTAGTAACTGACTTTTAGTAGTAGTCATATTTAAAGCCGTGTAAAATCTCCTATTAGTCCATTTTTAAGATGATGACTTTTTAAAAAATCTTATTGTTTACTTTTAGATTTACAGAAAAATTGGGAAGATAGAAGAGAGTTCTCATATACTCCCATACCCAGTTTTCCCTATTATTATCAGCTTACATTACTGTAGTATACTTACTATAATTAATGAACTATCTTTGACACACTGTTATTAAAGTACGTGTTTTATTTATACTTCTTCAGTTTCTACCTAAATTCATTTTTCTGTTCTATGATCTCATTGAACACATTATATTTAGTCACATTAGAGCCACATTATGTTTAGTCATTATTAGAAAGTAATCTTTTTATTCACCAAATGTTCATTGAGCACATACTACTACCCACTATTACATGGTTTTAATAGTGCATGGGATCTATCTCAAAAACAAAACAGATAAAAAAAAAATCTCTGCAGTCATGTAAAGCTTGCAATCTATTTCCTTTAATATGCTCAAGATATTTCTAATGAAAAGTAAAAAAACTGAGGATCACATATACCAAGGATGTAATACCGGCCTATAATTGTGCCATTTTCTTTGGATTTCTTTTTTTTTTTTTAATGTAATTTTTAATTACACGAGTAAATACATATATACATTATTTTCTGAAGAATTTCATCTATTCCTTCTCTTTGCTATACTTTGAGTCTTACTTTTTTCAAATAATGCCAAGCTTTCCATTGCTACAGAGCGAGCAGAAGGGGGCCAGGGAGAGCAGCAGTGTCTAAGTGGAAGTTGGACCAGCCCTCAGCTCCCTTCAAGAACACAGTCTGTGAGGTCACCTACACCTTATAAAAAGCAGCTTAATGAGGAACTCCAGCGACGATCGTCAGCCGTATTAGGTGAGACAGTATTTCTTGTTTCATTTCTCTCTCGTGTTAGATTTTTTCCAGTCACAGTGTTTCCCAGGTTGTTTATTAACTTTACTTTTCTGCTGTTTGGAATAGTCAGGTGCTCTTCAGAATTAATGAAACTGTTACCTTGGTAGTGAAAGAATTCGTTGGTACCTAAAAAAAAAAAATTCTTAAGCATTTTATTAAATTTTAATTTAGGCCAAGCACAGATCTCTTGACTGTTTTTTGATAATTACTTGCTTGGGTTTCAGAAGAGAACAGTTTGCCACATCCCCAGGAGAACACAGGTTAGTTAAAACTTTGTGAATGAATTCTGCATCTGTTCTTGGGATGGCTAGTGTCATGTGGTATGCATGCCTCTGGCTGCGGAACTCTCAACTCCGTTAGTGGGCTGCCACTTGCTCTTGGCCATCTGTCCTTGTTGGGGTATAGACTGTCATTGTGGCTGGATAAGCTGAGCTCTTGCCTGTTTGTTCTCTGTCCTGGTGTACTATAGTCATCTCCTTCATTTTCATGTTCTTCTGATGAGTATAGGGCGGGGATCAGTACCTGAATTGAGAGACAAGGCAAAGTGAGTTGTTTTATGTTTTATTTCTATTAGAGTATTAAACTCAGCACAGTGGTTTGCCCTGCTCAAGGTGATAGAAGAAAGGCAGTGAGAGGTGGCATAATAGAGAAAGAGGTGCAGCATTGGAAGTCAGGTGTCCCTGAACTCCAGACCTGTCTTGTCTGGCCAGTCTTCCCCATGAGAGAGATCCTCGAGTGAAAAGTAGGCAGGCACAGGTAATGGGTGTTGGCAGAAGGGTATCTAATAGCCGAGACTTGGTTCAGAACCTCCTGAGGACTGGAGCAGAGCTGGCTACATCACCTCTGCCTGTTTCCTAGGGCAATGAGCCTCAGCCTGGGTTACAACAGCCAGTTGGAAGGAAGAATTAGAAGGTGGGAAGGGAGGGAGAGGGAGAAAGAAGCTCTTCCTTTACTCCAAATGGTTGGAAGGAAGAGACCATCCCTACTTTAACCTTTAAGCTCAGTAAACGCCTTTGCATGTGAACCTGACCTATGCTGAATTAAGCATAGAATTTCTTTGTTTATGGAGAAGGACTAGACTCTATTAGGGATTACAAACTGACAGCCTGTCACACCTTGCCTTAGTGTTTGGATAAACTTAAATTTAAGTATCACTAGGTAGAGCTTGTAATGTCTAGTTTGCTGCAATCCCCACTGCTCCTTCAGCCTTAGCTGCTAGAGGCAGTTAAGCTTTAGAAGCCTGATACTGACCAATCAAGTTCCTTTTTCTACTAAAAGGCTATAATTCCACAATTTACTAGCACTGTGACTTTAGGAAAATCATTTAATTATGTAATATCCATTTTACAAGAGAAGCACCTAAGGTTATTTAGGGCAGAGTGCTAGACCAGATTTTCTCTCAGGACTCTTTCGCTTTCTTCTGAGACCTGTGATTCTGTTGGTTCCAGGAATAGCCTTGCTCTTCCTCTTCTAGCGAGTGATGCTGTTCGTATTCTTTTACTTCTAAGGAGCTAAATTCAAGGGCCTTCATAATTATTTGTTGTCCCTGCATGGGAGCACAGCCATTGCAATCTAACAGCTTCATCTGCCTTTTTTTTTTTTTTTTTTTTAACTTACAAATTATGGACACTTGCTTTATATTGTGATACTCAAGAAAAATTTGGTCATTCTAATACTTACACATTGTTTTCTAGTGATAACACATGAGGTATCTGCTGAAATTAGCATATTACTATTTATAGAAATACAAAGTTTTTAAAGTTTTTCAACATAGGTGCACTTTCGATAATTATTTGTATTACTCAGTTGTCTTGGGAAGTTCTTTGTCAATTTAGATTTAGAGCAGAACCTCTTATTTTTTGGTAATCCTTTCTGTCTCACCCAACCAAAAGTTGTAAAAAAAAAAAAAAAAGTGTAAGTGATCCCTTCCAGTTTGGAGATACAGCGTTGAGGAGGTGGCAGAAAAGGGTAGGATTGGAGTTCTAGCAATGCTTTGGCATTTTTCATCAGTTTAGACCTTGTGAAGGGAATTTTATGGGTAAATTACCACCCTGTATGTTCTGAACACTGTCAGTCTTTGGGGACATGGTTATTAAAGTCCTTTCTGATCATCTGCTTCATGAGGCTTTAGGAACTCGGTCTGTAGGCTAAACTGAACTGTTTGACTGGAGAGACTGAGCCAGGTTAACTCAGCGATTGCTTTTTCTTCTGCTAAATTTCTAGCAGGTATTTGTTATGGCTTAGGACTAAAGAGCCTAATAAATCATTAATGAATTTTGGGGCCATTTAAGTAGTGTGTCTGTCTGAGGCCTCAAAACCGTCAGTGATCTTAGTGCTTCTCTTAGATAACTCTTGCTTGTGAAGCAGTGTTTTACATGGACTTGCAACAGCCTTGTACCTTTATAAAGACTGGTTTTAACTATCAATCCATGTCACTGGCTGGGAGAACATAAAGGCACTGTGCATCACATATATACCTTATTTTATTTTGTACAGGTATTAGAACGAATAACCAGGTTGCTTTTTGTTTGGTTTTGTTTTTTTTTTTTTGGTAAATCTGGCTCAGACACAAGAAGGAAAGCAGAACCTACCTTTGGAGGTCATGACCCTCGTACAGCTGTTCAGCTTCGAAGCCTCAGCACAGTATTAAAACGCCTCAAAGAAATCATGGAAGGGAAAAGCCAGGTACTCTCTAGGGGCTTTAGAAGATTATTTATTAAACACTTATATGGGGCTTGTACTATACTTACTAAAAATGGCATAGTGCTACTCGACTCAAAAGAATGTTTAGTTAGTACTTCCTCCAGGTATGAACTCGTAGTTTTACATATAAATTCTTAATTTTAATTTACCAGTTTTTCCCCCCCTTTATAGTTAGTGCTTTTTGTTTTTTTTTTCTTTTTAGTGCTTTTTGTTTTAAGTTAGTGCTTTTCTGGTTAGGAAGTATATATTTAGCCCAGAGTCAGTAAATAGTCTTTCATGGTTTTTTGAAGAAACTTTATTATTCATGTGAAGCTTTGGGGCCAAGCTTTAGTTTTTCTTCATGCATGTGTAATTGCACCTAGCACCATATTTTTTTTTAAAGACCATTCTTCACTGATTGCATTATAAATCTTGTCATAAGTCCATATACATGTGTGAGGGTGTGTCAGGGCTTTCTTTTCTGTTCTAGAATTCTATTTTTTTCTATCCCTGAACGAATTTTCAAATTTTCTAGTTTTAGAGTAAGTCTTAATGGCCAATAATATGTCTTTCGACTTTGTTCTTGTTTAAGGCTGCCTTAAAGGTCTTTTTAGCCTTTTCCATGCCATATGAATTCTCAAAATAGTTTGTCAATTTCTGCAGAAAAATCCTGTGTAGGATATTGATTAGCATTGCATTCGTCCTTGAATCTTTTCATATTTTCAATTTCACATAATTGTTACTGTTACAGGATAGCGACCTAAAGCAATACTGGATGCCAGACAGCCAATGTAAAGAGTGCTATGACTGCAGTGAGAAATTTACAACCTTCAGACGCAGACATCATTGCCGCCTATGTGGGCAGATTTTTTGTAGTCGTTGCTGTAATCAAGAAATCCCTGGAAAATTTATGGGCTATACAGGTAAATGCATTTTATTGATAGTTTTACAGTTTTTAAAGGTCATAACTATAAAATAGTTGTAATACAGGACCGATGTTAAGCCAATTTTTATTTTGGGTTTCATGTGTGAGACATGGCGGGGACAGAAGCTAGGGAGATGCAGCTTTGCGTTAAAGGACTTTACAGTCGAATAATAAAATAGATGGAGAGGTTCATAAATAACTAGAGTAAAAGATAGTGTATCATAGATGCTAGCGAAAAACCACAGGAACATTAATATTTATTAGACAAGGTGGCTAGGATAGATTACTAATATATTATCACTATAAGAAATTTTATTCTACAAAATGCAGATCATCCCCAAGTTATAGGACACTGTACTTGAGCAAATTGCATCTTATTCATATTCTTTCATAAATTTATCAATATGGAAATTTTAAATTATTTGTTGAAGCAGAAAACACTAAACAATGGTGTGTGGATTTATACAGTGATTTGGGAGTGGAAGGTGGGCAGAAGTTACCAAAAGGAGGACGCTTTTTGCATCTCTCAAATTATTTTTGTTACCATGCAAATCTTCCTCTTAGCTTCATTCACTCCCCCCGCTTCCCTCCCCCGCCAAACTGTTAGGGGTTTAGAGCTCAGTCATCTTTTATCAAGATTGTGGCTATAGCCTTGCAAATAATTTTTTTAAAAAAGATTTTATTATTTATTCATGAGAGACACACAGGGAGAGAGAGGGAGAGGCAGAGACACAGGCAGAGGACGAAGCAGGCTCCATGCAGGGAGCCCGATGTGGGACTCGATCCCAGGTCTCCAGGATTACACTCTGGGCTGAAGGCAGTGCTAAACCGCTGAGCCACCTGGGTTGCCCTCAAATAATTTTTTACCCTTAGTTTTTTCCTACCTCTAATTCCTTTTGCACACTCTGGTCATTATTCTTTGTTAAATGTTAATTTGAGCCCATGGGGTATTCCCCTGCCTAAAACCCTTTCAGAGCTCCTGTTACCCTGAGGATAAAATCTTGTTAATATGGTTGTGTTAGTTTCTCCAGGCTGCCATAACAAAATGCTACAAGCTGAATTGCTTAGAACAATAGAAATTTATTTTCTCACAGTTCTGGAGGCCAGAGCTACCATAATAGCTCTCACTCCATAGGTCAGGGAACTAATGTAGGGACTCAGACATTTGCTGAGAATGTTGATTCCAATTATATATTTTATAACTGAGGAGTAACCACAGAATAACCACTGAACCCACTATCCAATGGATCTGAGCCAAAACTCTGTTGATCACCTGACCTCTATAAGCCCCTGTTCTAACTAATAGATTATAATAAGATTTTGGGTCTCCTGGAATTAGACCAAAGTCCAATAATTCCCCAAAGGTTTGCCTGTTACCTTTTTCTCAATACACAGTTACCCTGTAAAAGGCTATAGGTCCCTTTGGGGAAGGCTGGTAGAAAGATTAATAGTAAGTTTTTGGCAGTGTAGCAAGGTTCTTCCTCAAGGGGACCCAGACTCCCTGCTCCATTCAAGAAATTCTGGGTCTGTAAATGGCTCAAGTCTTAGAATTAATTGAGAGGCCATGACTGTTTTTGATTTAAGTTAGACTCCTGTCCACTTGATCTAGAGTTCTTATACAAATCTAGTTAAGAATTTAGTAGACTGCCCATCGACTTCACTTCTGGGAATACCATGATCAGTGCCATAGGTCACTACAAGCCAGACTATTCTGATTGTTGCTTTGACTCTACTGTCTATTATAGTATCCATGCCCACCTTGTCATTGGCATGATTAAATGCCAGCATTTTGCCCCGGCCACCCTGGGATCTAATGGTCTCCATTGCATTTAGGTTTCCCAATTCAATGGCAGCAGTTCCCACTGTAATTTCTGACCTACAGAGAGGAGTGACCACAAAGCTCTACAAGGATGCTGGGGCTGCCCTCACAAATTTATTTCTCATGGTCATGAAAGGGATATGCTCCAGATCCTCCTGGTGTGAGTGGGTAGGTCTTACTTGGTAAAACCTTGCTTAACGTTTAATCTCCCTAATTCTTTGGATCCCTTCCTTCATAGTATACCAGGGCAGCTCTGGCCTTTCAACTTCTTTCAGTATAGTCCACTTTTGGTCCATGTTTCAGCCAACCAGTCAACCAATGAGACTGTTAGGGCCCCTTTTTACCTCTTAAACTATGTTACTCAATCGAGAATCTCTACTTAGTGGGCTCATATCAATAAATTCAGCTGGGTCCTACTTTATGTTCTTTCCACTCTTCTTCTATACCTCTGATATATATCTACATACCTATTCCCTGGGTTTCTGTCTATATACATTGGAAAATCATGTGGTTCTTTTGGAATGTAGTGTACCTTCTCGTGGGTCACACTATATCTTACCTTTCAGGGCTTGCTGGGACTTGAGTCCCAGCCTGTTATAGTTCTAGAAACAAAGAGGGTAGTGGGAGTGGGTCCTGAGTAGAATAAGCAGTGTCTTGCAAGGTAGCAAACTCAGGCCATTTTGGATTTCTCAGACAAATTAGGGTTAATCTCTGACAGGGTGCAAAGAAAGGCAAAAGAAGACTCAGCAGAATTTTGGGGTTTAGTGTCCCCAGCTTCATCAGGATCTTTCCATATGTCCCCTCTACTTTTCAGGATTCCATTCCTTACTAATCAGCGCCCTCATTTTCACAGCAGTCATACTGCAAGATTAGTGATTCAGTGTGTGTTGTAATTAGCCACCTACAGGATGAAAGTCTTAGTTTGATTTTCAGCTCTGTGGCTATAGGGGATGATGATTTCTTTCAGGGAAGACATAGAAACTTCCAGGTAATTTGTACAGCTGGGAATTTGAATTCCTGAGTCATCCTTTCTCCCTTACCCCTCGACTTTGTCTAGTAATAGGAGCAACCAGTTAGTCTCATTATACCTGCTATTTTGACAAAAATATTCTAAGATATGAGGCATACCCACTTTATGGAAAGTGATCTACTTAATTAAAGCCAACAGATTGTCTATGTTAATTATATGTTAATCAAAAACCCTTCACAGTTTTGACCAACCAGTCTCCAAGTTGACAGATAAAATTAACCATTGCAAATGGGATAATATTTGCTGCACACAGTTGTATATTATAGCCTTGAGTAATTGTCAAGTACTTAGAACAATGTATGGCACATAGAAAGGGACAAATGAATATTAAGCAGGTATTGGTGGCAGTAGCAATAATACCTTTGCATCTGTCATACAACTTTTTTTCAAGAGATTTTTTAGTTTATTCATTTGAGAGAGAGAGAAAGAGCATGAACAGGGGCAGAGGGAGAGGGAGAAGCAGATTCCCCACTGAGCAGGGAGCCCGATGTGGGGCCCTATTCCAGGACCCTGGGATCACGACTTGAGCTGAAGGCAGACACTCAGCTGAGCCACACAGGTGCCCTGTCATGCAACTTAATTATATGTGTGTCTTTCACCTTAGCGGACCAAGTTCTTTGGTAGTGGAGCTATGTCTCCTCAATCTTTGTATCCCATCATATAATATAGGCAAGTGTTTAGCAGGCACTTGCTGATGAAGGTTCTTTATGGAATGAAAACTTTTAAGTTCAGGTTTGACTGTGTCCTGATCATTTTCATTCTAATAGCTGACTGGTTAAGGGAGATTTCCTTTTTTTTTTTTTTTTTTTTAAAGATTTATATATTTTTTTTAATTTTTATTTATTTATGATAGTCACAGAGAGAGAGAGAGAGAGAGAGAGGCAGAGACACAGGCAGAGGGAGAAGCAGGCTCCATGCACCGGGAGCCCGACGTGGGATTCGATCCCGGGTGTCCAGGATCGCGCCCTGGGCCAAAGGCAGGCGCCAAACCGCTGCGCCACCCAGGGATCCCGGGAGATTTCCTTATAGTAAGAAACTAACCAAGCCTTTGTTGTGGCAACTTAAAGACCTTGCTGCAGGATGTGATTTCACTTTCTTACTGCAGTTCTACTTTGGCCTGTTGGTGGTCCTGACCCTCATTTATTCCAGACTGGATTCACTTTTTTTGGTCCTGTTTGAAATATTTATGTTTTTCCTTGGTTTTGGTATATTTCATCTGTTGATTTTTGACATCGGAAATGAGTAATGCAACAGGTGATACTTAATCTTAAAATATATGCATAATTTAACAAAATATATGCATACTTTAACAAGATTGAGGACTACATACTTGTAGTCTTAAAATGAAAAAAAAATGGGGTGCTGGGGTGGCTGAGTCAATTAAGTGTCTGTCTTCAGCCCAGATCATGATTCTGGGGTCCTAGGATTGAGCCCCAGGTTGGCCTTCCTGCTCAGTGGGCAGCTTGCTTCTCCCTCTTCCTCTGCCATTCCCCCCTTACTTGTGCTTTCTGGCTCTATGTGGCAAATAAATAAAATCTTTAAAAGAAAAAAAAATTAAAATGCCATTTACTATATACTTGGTTATAATTACAGTAAAATCAGAGTACAGTTGCCTTTAAGAAATGTTTTGTTACATGTTACATCAGTTTTCTAATGTTAATTGTAAAATAAAAATTAAGGTAAAATTGTTAAATAACATTTGTAAAGTTTAATTATCTGACCTTTTTGGTTTTTTTGGTACACTAAACTTACAGAATTACACATAGTTACCATAAAGTAGGATAGAGATGAAAACTTCGGTTTGGGCAGGGCTGCATTTTTTTCTAAAAAAAAAAAAAAGACAGCATATGAAAGTATTAAATTACCTTGTTGTTTGTCCTCTGAAGAATATTTCATTGTCAACTCAACTTTTGCTATAGGAAAAGTTTAATATTTTCCCCCACATATTTCATATTGTCTGTAAGCCCATTTTCTATTTGTTTTTAAGACGGTGCCCCCTTGTGGAGGCCACTCAAAGGCTTCACAAAGGAGACCTAACATTTTCTTCCTTACTTCCTGCCCAGGGACAATATGTTGTAATAAACCATTGTATTGGTTTATTTATCTATTTGAAACAATTTTTTGCTCAGACCTACTGTCCCTTATTTCATTTTTAGAACCTTGAAAAATACTTTTATTTTTTTAAAAAACAGTCTTAAACAGAGTTTGCTGGTATCATTGGGTGCTAGTTTCTTAACTCATTAATAAATATTTGAGGTGGGATCCCTGGGTGGCTCAGCGGTTTAGCGCCTGCCTTCGGCCTGGGGTGTGATTCTGGAGTCCCGGGATCGAGTCCCGCGTTGGGCTCCCTGCGTGGAGCCTGCTTCTCCCTCTGCCTCTCTCTCTCTGGTCTCTCATGAATATATAAATAAAATCTTTAAAAAAAAATAAATATTTGAGGTAATTTGAATGCCTGGATGAATTTATCATAATAATGGTTTTTAAAATACATAAATGAACCAGTAAAATTGTTTTGCATTTTGAAAACATTGTTTTTGGTAGTCTTGACTTGAAAACGTTTTCCGTTACTTGAAAAACTATTAACCCAAGGATTTAATGTGTTCTGTTAGGTAACCTATTATCATTTTTTAAGTTAATTTTCTTGTTTTGTTTTCCATCCTAGGGGACCTCCGAGCTTGTACATACTGTAGAAAAATAGCCTTAAGTTATGCTCACTCCACAGACAGTAATTCCATTGGGGAAGACTTGAATGCTCTCTCAGATTCCGCATCCTCTGTATCTATACTTGATCCAGGTGAACCTCGAACACCTGTCGGAAGCAGAAAAGCCAGCCGCAACATATTTCTAGAGGATGATTTTGCCTGGCAAAGGTAATATCACTTAAAGACAATTTCATTTATATTTGAGAAATACAGATAGTCTTGTGACCCATGAGTGGCTTCAGTTAATATTTATCTTCTTTGAATTATTTCCTATGAATTCCCCTCCTTTTTTTTTTTATTTTTAAATTTTTATTTATTTATGATAGTCACAGAGAGAGAGAGAGAGAGAGAGGCAGAGACACAGGCAGAGGGAGAGGGAGAAGCAGGCTCCATGCACCAGGAGCCCGACGTGGGATTCGATCCCGGGTCTCCAGGATCGCGCCCTGGGCCAAAGGCAGGCGCTAAACCGCTGCGCCACCCAGGGTTCCCTCCCCTCCTTTTCCTTTGGCTTGCTTCCAGAAGGATCACAGAATGTTTACAGATAGTGATTATACTGACTAATTAGAATGTAAGATCTACGATTAGAGAGACTTCTATTGTTATTGTTCACTGTTCTACCCACTGGCAACAGAGTGTATGGCATATATATGCTCTGGATAATGTTTGTTGAATAGGCAACAAAAGTGATTGAGATTAATAATTTCTAAGGTAGCCTTTTTAGAGAAAGAAAATGCTCATAAACTTTGTATTCATATTGTTTGTAAATGAAATTAGATTTTTTCTTCCCTAAGTAACATTTTTTTTCCTTCTAAGGATCATGTTTTTCTGTAGGTCTAAATATGTATACTGCCTGCTGGTGAAGGATTTTACTGACTCTTGCAAGTTACATGGAAGTGTTTGAATTACGGTCCTAGATTTATCAGTTTCTGATTGTTTTCTTTTTCTAGCTAAGTTATATTCTTCTAAATAATACTAAATCTGGCCATATCAAAGAGCATAGAGTTTTAATTAACCTCGTTCCAATAAGTTACTTTATCGATCACCCCTTAAAGGTGTGACGAATTAATAGGTAACCAACGAATTTAAACAGAAGTCAAGAATGAATTATAGCTACAGTCTACATATATGACTCTCAGGGACATAATGTGGAACAGAAAAGAAAGGTGTGTGTACGTATATTACATACATATATATACACGTTTGTGTACATATGTTATATACACACACACACAGTGATTACTTATGAAGTTAAAAAGTACACAAAATAAACCCACTGTCCATATACAGATGTGCTAAACTTAAAGGAAAGGAAGAGAATGATAAATATAAAATTGCCAGTAGTAGTTTCCTTGAGGGCTCAGAGTGGAATAGGATTGGGTAGGGGAATACAGGCATTTCAGAGTCATTGCTAATGGTACATTGGTATTTGTGGCATCGTGATTCTTTATATATTATGTATATTTTAAAAATTTTAAAAATTGATTCTACATTTAATAGAGCAATAAAAAAGTATAGGGATTCTCACCTCTTTCTTACTTTAGCTAGTAATGCCTTTTAGGTGTACCTGGCCTTGTGTGAGTCCATAATTGGCAAATTTCCTCTAATAAACTAGATTTGAAAGCTTTCTGAGAGATGTCAAAGATAGAATAATTTTAGTTCTGTGCTAATTGTTTCATGTTCATTTTCTTTTAGTTATCATTATCTCTGGGTAGGCATAGCTTTCTTCTTTTGAACAGATGTAGAAGCTGAGGTTTAGAGGAATTAACTAATAGACCTGAGGTCATACAGCTAGTGAGAGAAAGGGAGAGCCTGTACTTGAACCAAAGTCTGACTCTGCAGTGCTATTCCAGTGGGCTATGTGAACTGAAAATAAAATACTTGAATTCAGAACTTCCTCCCCAAATCCTCCCAATTCTGTGTATATTATGGATGAATGAGCTCTGTAAGTACCGATCCAACCAATGTTATTATTTTAAGAGCGTATCATATACTTAATAAACTACCAGTTTTTTGGCAGTTGATGTAGTTAATATAAAAACCATAGTTTCTACCTTAATTAAAAGAAGAAAACAAAACTGACCCATAATCTCATTATTGCAGGGGAAAACAATCAGCTTTTAAATGTTAAAGCGCTTCATTGAAATTGGATTTACTTGTTCCTGTCCCAAATTATCTCAGTATTTTTCTTCTTTCTTTGTAGTTTGATTCATCCAGACTCCTCAAATACTCCTCTTTCAACAAGACTTGTATCTGTTCAAGAGGATGCTGGGAAATCTCCTGCTCGAAATAGGTAAACTGCCAAATGAAATCTTGGTATTCTGTATTTGATTTTTCTTTCTTTCATGGTAATGAGAAGAGCAAACAGATAAAAATGGGGTAGTATTATTATACTTTCTTAGCTCCAAAAGCTGAATTAAACTATGTTTTGCCTTTTTGCTAGTCAGCTCTGGCTTGCATTCCTTCAGTATCTCTTTTTCAGTGTTTTCCACTGGCTTCAGGTCTCTGCTGGCTTCAGAGGAAGCCTACAGTCTTATTTTCTATTATATAGCGAAGAGAGGAGTTAAATGGGCACTTCCTCAGTTCTTACCACCACTTACCAACTTAATAACATTTAGAGTGCATCAGTTTTCTTTTTTTCTGCCTCTTATCCAAGCTAATTTTCCGTTTGTATTATGGATCCCATCTCTTCTCATTTTTTATTAATTATCCTATTGATGTTTGTACCTTCTACCTCCCCTTGCTGACTCCTTATGGTTGTCATTTAAGCAAACTTAGATCACCTCTTAAAAACAACAACAAAAAAATTTCTCCTTTGTGATTCATCTATTTACCTATATTCTCAATTATTTCTTTTCTTCTTAGTCAAGAAGAAATAATTGCCCATAATCATTCTATACCTGCACACTTCCTCCTCCTTTTTCGGCTTCCTAGATCTTACTGATATCCACACCTCTTCACTGAACAGTGAAGTTTACAAGTTTAAGTGGTGAATAAGTAGCTATTAATCTGGAGAACTAGACATTTGAATGACCTTGGTTTAACATACTTTCAATTTGTTCTTCTTCCAAGTATTAAAGTACCTAGAAACCAGGTACGTGTAATAGAGCGGTGAATCAAACAAACATTTAATGCACAAAAAAGCAATAAGGTATAGGGGTAGAGATTGGCATTTTAAATAGTGTAATCAGAAAAGATCTCACTGGGAAGATGACATTTGAGCAAAAACCTGAGGATGTGAGGGAATGAGCCATGTGGACATTTTGTAGAAGAGTGTACCAAGAAAACAGGAAATAGCAAATTCCTAGAAGAAACAAAGCTGTCAAAGAATAACAAGAGGCCCTCTGTACCTGGAGTAGAGTGTTCTTACAGTTAATTGTAGGACTTGGCCATTTACTCTGGGTGACCTGGGAAGCTACTAGAAAGTTCAAGTGTGTAAAAAACTTCTAAAATTATTTTGAAAAAATTTCAAATTTGCAAAAAATTGCAAGAATAATGAATTTTAATATATTCTTTTTTTTCAAATTTTTATTTATTTATGATAGTCACACACAGAGAGAGAGAGAGGGGCAGAGACATAGGCAGAGGGAGAAGCAGGTTCCATGCACTGGGAGCCCGATGTGGGATTCGATCCCGGGTCTCCAGGATCGCGCCCTGGGCCAAAGGCAGGCACCAAACTGCTGCGCCACCCAGGGATCCCAATTCTTTATTAAGGTTCATTAATTTACATCTTCCCATGTGCTCTGTTACTAATTATATACTTTTTTTTTTTTTTCTGAATCATTTGAGAATAAGTTACAGACATCAGGATCTTTTGCTTTTTTAAAAATAAACCTCATTTTTTAGAGCAGTTTTAGGCTCACAGCAAAATGGAGTGGAAAGTACAGAGAATTCCTTTGTACCCCCCACCCCCTAACCTCATAACCTCCCCCATGATCAGTATCCTGCACTAGAGTGATATGTACAGTTGGTGAGCAACTGTAGCGTATTATTACCCTGCATTGAAATATTATCACCCAAAGTCCATAATTTAGGGTTCACTCTTGGTGATGCACTTTTGGTGGTTGGGACAGATGTATAATGATATGTATTCAGTATTGCAGCACAGCACACTGTAGTTTCACTGCCTTAAGAATTCTCTGAGATGAGGAGTCCAAGATGGTAGAGGAGTAGGAGACCTTAGTTTCATCTGGTCCCAGGAATTCAGCTAGTTAGCTATTAAGTCCTTGTGAACCAACTGTGAACTCAACCGGAGATCTAAGAAAAGAATAGCTGCAACTCTACAATGGAAGAGTGACCACTTTTCTACAAGGTAGGAGGCGCAAGAGGAGCTAATCCGAGAGGATATATGGGAAGATAAACCTCACGGGAAGAGCCTCTGTCAGCTGGCTGCCGGCAAGTGATAGAGCAGCCGCAAGTGATAGAGCAGCTGAGTGCAAAGTTGGTACTATAAGAAGTCTGCTCTGGTGAGGGACGTTCCAGGTGGCGAAGCAGGGCAGCATCCTGCGTGGGACAGTGTGGTGTCAGGATCCTTGGGTTCACAGGAGGACTGGGGGTGCCCAACTGGCAGAGTTCCTAGGCATTGGAGCAGGGAAGCTGGCTGCAGTCAGCAAGCCCACGAGTGGGCTCTCAGCTGGGGGATGCCATAACCCGCAGAGAGCGGCGCAGTCTGCGTGACTGCTCTCTGAGCAGGGGCCCAGCGAGGAGCAGAACCAGTAGATGCCCCCTTCCTCGCCCCTTGAGACATGCGTGTGTGCCGCCGGAGGCTGCAGGGTTCGGAGACTTGAAGTGGGGTCGCGTGCCTGAGCTAGAAAGGCCCAGTCACAGGCTGGGTAAGCACGAGAGCAGACCCAGGGAGACAGGAGGGATTGACTGCTTTTCCCTGAGGGTGCACTGAGGAGTGGAGCCTTGAGCTTTTGGCTCTGGGGCCGGAGATTGGGGGGAGGCTGCTATTTTCACTCTCATCGCCTAAAGCAGCAGCACAGAAAGGCTTCAGGGAACAAAAGCCACGTAGAGCAATCCTGAGCAGACTGGTTAGCCTGGCCCTCAGGCAAGGGCAGTGCAGTTCCACCGGTGTCAAAGATGCTTGAGAAGTAGTGCAGCAGTCCCCTCCCCGAGATTATCAGCGAGAACATCCAGTCAAGACCAGGTCTACTGAACATTGAGAACCGTAAAACTCAGGTGCCAGGGGAATATAGCATGTAGAATTTATGGTTTTGTGGTGTTCCCCCTCGTGCCCCCCTGATTCTCTAGTCTTTATTTTAAAGATTTATGTATTTATTTATTTTTTCATGATAGACATAGAGAGAGAGAGACAGAGACACAGGCACACAGGAAGAGGGAGAAGCAGGCTCCGTGCTCGGAGCCCAATGAAGGACTCGATCCCAGGACTCCAGGATCGCGCCCTGGGCCAAAGGCAGGCGCCAAACCGCTGAGCCACCCAGGGATCCCCTCTAGTCTTTAATTTTAATTATTTTTTTCTTCCCTTTTTCTACCAATTTCTTACTTTATCAACTCTATTTTTAAATCTTTTTTTTTTTTTTTAAGATTTTATTTACTTGTTTGAGAGAGCACACGAGCATTCACACAAGCAGGGGGAGACGCAGAGGAAGAGGCAGATGCAGGCTCCCCACTGTAGGGAGCCTGATGGTGGGCTTGATCCCAGGACCCTGAGGAGTGGAGCTCCATTTTTTAAAAACCTTTTTTAATTTTCATTTTTACAGTTACATTACCTTTCATTGTATTTAATTTTATCTTGTATACATAAAAGTTTTTCTTTCTTTACAATTTTGGGATGCAGTTGCTTCGAAATCACCAGAATATACCCAGAATGTAGTGTATGGCTCTCTTCTCTTTACCTGTCTAATCATATTCGTTTTTGTTGTTTTGTTTTTTCTTCTTTCTTTTTTGGTTTTTCTATTTTGTTAAGTCTTTTTTAGTTTTCATCTTTACAGTTATATTCTATCCTTTCAATGTATTTAATTTTATTTTTGTATATATATTTTTTTCTTTCCTTAAAATTTTGAGGTGTAGTTTCTTCAAACCAACAAAAATACATTCAGCATATAGTGTATTGCTCTGTTCTGTTTACCTTTCTGTTTATATTCCTTCTTCTTTTTTTTCTTTTTCCCTGTCTTTTAATTTTCATTTTTATAGTTACATTCTATCTTTAATTTGTACTTAATTTTTTTTTTTTTTTGGCACATATGAGTTTTTCTTTGGTTATAGTTTTGGGATTTTGTTTTCTAACAAATGGACCAAAATACACACAGGATCCAGTGTACTGCTCCATTCTGTCACCTATTTGATTATATTTTCTCTCTCTGTGTTTTTGTTTTTGAGTCTTTTTTATTTAGTGTGTATTTCTTTGGGGTCTTTGCTGCCATTTTAGTATTTTGATTCCTCGTCAACTCTTCTCTGGATAGAATGACAAGATGGAGAAACTTACTTCAAAAAAAAGAACAAGAGGCCTGGGGACCTAATCAGTATGGATATAAGTAAGATGTTGGAATTAGAGTTCAGAATGATTATAAAGATGCTTGTGGGTCTTGAGAAAAGCATAGAAGACTCCAGAGAATCCCTTTCTGGGGAAATAAAAACTAAAATTTAATGAAGTTGAAATAAAAAAGGCTATTAATGAGATGCAATAAAAAATGGAGGCTCTAATTGCTAAGATAAATGAGGTAGAAGAGAGAATTAGTGACCTAGAAGACAAAATGATAGAGAATAAAGCTGAGAAGAAGAGAGATAAACAAGTACTGGATCACCAGGGAAAGATTTGAGAGAGAAGTGATACTATAAAGCAAAACAATAATTAGAATAATTGGGATCCCAGAAGAAGAGGAAAGGGGGGTGTGCAGAAGGTATATCAGAGCAAATTAAATCAGAGAATTTCTCTAATCTGGGGAAAGAAATAGACATCCAAGTCCAGGAGGCACAGATCCCAGCTCAAAATCAATAAAAATAGGTCAACACCCTGACATATCATGGTGAAACTTACAAATTTCAGAGACAAAAAGAAAATCCTGAAAGCAGCTGGGTACAAGAGGTCTGTAATGTAAAATGGTAGAAACGTTAGACTGGCAGCAGATCTAGCCACAGAAACCTAGCAGGCCAAAAGGACTGGCATGATATATTCAGGGTGCTAAGTGAGAAAAATATAGAGCAAAGAATACTTTATACAGCTACGATCTCATTCAGAACAGGAGGAGAGATAAAAAGTTTCCAGGACAAATAGAAACTAAAAGAATTTGTGATCACTAAAACAGCCCTAATAATAATACAAGAAATATTAAAAGGGATCCTCTAAGCGAAGAGAAAGCCCAAAAGTAATGTAGACCAGAAAGGAATAGGGACAATATACAGAAACAGTGACTATAGGTAATACAATGGCACTAAATTTATGTCTTTTAGTAGTTACCCTGAATGTAAATGGGCTGAATGCCCTTAATCAAAAGACACAGGTTATCAGATTGGATAAAAAAGCAAGACCCATTGATATGCTGTCTGCAGGACATCATTTTAGACCTGACACAACCAGACTGAAAGTGAGGGGGTGGAAAACCATTTATCATGCTAATGGACATCAGAAGAAAGCTGAGGTTGTGATCCTTGTATCATACAAAGTAGATTTTAAACCAGACTGTAATAAGACATGAGGAAGGATACTATATCATAATTAAAGGGTCTATCCAGCAAGAAGATCTAACAGTTGTACATATTTATGCCCCTAACATGGGAGCAGCCAGTTACATAAGCCAATTAATAACAAAATTAAAGAGACACATTGAGAATAACAGTAGGGGACTTTTAATACCCCACTCACTGCAATGAACAGATCTTCTAAGCAGAAGATCAACAAGGAAACAAGTTCTTTGAATGACACTCTGGACCAGATGGACTTTGCAAATATATTCAGAACATTCCACCCTAAAACAACATAATACACATTCTTCTCGAGTACACATAGAACATTCTCCACAAGAGACCACAAACTGGATTATAAGTCATATGTCAATCAGTACCAAAAGATTGGGATCATTCACTGTATATTTTCAGACTACAATGCTTTGAAACTGGAACTCAATCACAAGAGAAAATTTGGAAAGAATCCAAATACATGGAGGTTAAAGAGCATCCTACTAAAAAATGAATGGATCAACCAGGAAATTAAAGAATAATTTAAAAAATTCATGGAAACGAATGAAAATGAAAGCACAACTCTTCAAAAACTTTGGGGTGGAGCAAAAGTGGTCCTAAGAGGGAAGTATACAGCAATATAAGTCTTTCTCAAGAAACGAGAAAGGTCTTAAATACACAACCTAACCTTACACTTAAAAGAGCTGGAGAAAGAACGGCAAATAAAGGCTACCCCCAGCAGGAGAAGCGAAATAATAAAGACTAGAGCAGAAATAAATGAAATAGATGCCAGAAGAACAGTCGAACAGATCAACGAAAATAAGAGCATGTTCTTTGAAAGAATAACATCAATAAACCCCTGGCTAGACTTATCAAGAAGAAAAGAGAAAGGACCCAAATAAATAAAATCATGACTGAAAGAGAGACCACAACCAACACTGAAGAAATACAATTACAAGAACATATGCGCAACTAGATGCCAACAGATTAGACAATCTGGAAGAAATGGATGCATTCCTGGAGACATACAAACTACCAAAAATGAAACAAGAAGAAATAGAAAATCTGAATAGACCCATAACCAGCAAGGAAATTGAAGCAGTTATCAAAAACCTCCCAACAAACAAGAGTCCAGGGCCAGATGGCTTCCAGGGGAATTTTACCAAACATTTAAAGAAGAATTAATACTTATTCGTCTGAAGCTGTTTCAAAAATTGAAATGAAAAAACTTCCGAACTCATTCTGTGTGACCAGCATTACCTTAATCCCAAACCAGACAATCACCTCACCAAAAATGAGAATTACAGACCAATATTCCTGACGAACATGGATGAAAAAAATTCTCTCCACATGAGAATATATGATTGTCTTTCTGATTGACTTATTTCTCTTAGCATAATATCTTCTAATTCCACCCATGTCATTGCAAATGGCTAGATTTCATTTTTAGTCAAAATGAAATTTAGTGTATGTATATGTATGTGTATACATATTTGTTTTTGTATATATATATATTTGTATACCACATGCTCTTTATCCATTCATCTGTCAGTGGACATCTGGGCTTCTTTCATAGTTTGGCTATTATGGTCACTGCTGCTATAAACACTGGCGTGCAGGGGTCCCTTCGGATTACTACTTTTCTCATGTAGAATTTAAGAAACAAAATAGGATCATGGGGAAAGAGAAAAAGTAAAACAAGATGAAATCAGAAGTATAAACCATAAGAGACCCTTAATCATAGGAAACAAACTGAGGGTTGCTGGGAGGGAGGAGGGTAGGGGATGGGGTAATTGGGTGATGCACATTAAGGAGGGAATGTAATGAGGTGATGTAAGGAGCACTTGGTATATATGAGACCTGATGAATCACTGACCTCTGCCTCTGAAACCAGTAACACATTATATGTTACTTAGTTGAATTTAAAGAAAATAAACAGAACAAAATTCTCTGTGCTCTGAAGCTTCTGCATGGCTCAGTAGGTTAAGCGTCTGACTCTTGATTTCGGGTCAGGTCGTGAGCTCAGGGTGTGGGATCTCTGCTCAGTGTGAAGTCTGCTTACCCCTCTCCCCACTCATACTCTCTTACAAACAAACAAACAAATAAATAAAATCTTTAAAAAGGAAATTCTCTGTATTCTCCTTTTTTCATTTCTCCCTCCTCCTCAACCCACGGCAACCACTGATCTTTTTATGGTCTCCATAGTTTTTCCTAATCTAGAATGTCATATAGTTAGCCTCATCCAGTATGTAGCCCTTTCACATTGGTTTCCTTCACTTAGTAATATTCATTTAACTTTTCTTCATATCTTCTCATCGCTCGATAACACAGTTCAGCATCCATTATCTGGATATAGCACAGTTTATCCACTTACCTGCTGAAAAATATCTTGGTTATTTCCAAGTTTTGACAAGATGAATAAGGCTACAGTAAACATTTGTGTGCAGGCTTTCATGTGGTCATGTTTTCAGTTCATCTGGATCAATACCAAGGAGTATGATTGTTGGACTACTTGTTAAAGAGTATGATTAGTTTCATAAGAAATAGCCAAACTTGTCTTCCAAAGCGGCTGCACCAGTTTGGATTCCCTAAATAGAAGAAGGGTTGGAGATGGGAGTTGTGCTGTAGTGAAGGGGGGACTGCAGCAAGGGAGTGTGGAGTTAGGGCAGTTTTTTTTTTATTTATTTTTTATTCATAGAGATGCAGAGAGAGAGAGAGAGAGAGAGAGAGGCAGAGGGAGAAGCAGGCTCCATGTAGAGAGCCTGATGTGGGACTCGATCCAGGGTCTCCAGGATCACGCCCTGAGCTGCAGGCGGCACTAAACCACTGCACCACCGGGGCTGCCCAGTTAGGGCAGTTTTTAAAAAGATGGGATGAATTGCAGTATTTCTCTTGGCAGTATACAAATGGAGAAGTAGCTGTGCTAATTTACAGTGGAATTCCATGCGATTTGAATTAATGCTAAGATTGATGTAAATCTTTGGGAAAGATATAGTTTAGTACTATCTCTAAATAAAACTTCAGCCAGCATTCTTACAGTTAGGCTACTTATTATTTGACAGTATATTTGACTAATTTTCTTTTGTTCTTGTTACTTCTGTAGCAGAATATGTGCAGGGATAGTTAGAATGTTAGAGAAGCAGAACACATGGATAATAACGTTCATTGGAAAAGACATTTTAATTAATGGAATAAGACATCTAGTGGTGACATTTCACTAAAAGAATTGTGCCAAGAAATAAATGTTTATTTGAAAAATCTTCTTTATTTGATATCAATGGTTTCTCATAAGCTGTTAAGAATAACTTTTTATAAACTTGTTAGAAACCTGTGAATAATTTCTTACATTTTTTTTTTTTAAAGATTTACTTATTTGGGGAGGGGAGGGAGTGAGAGTGAATCCTCAAATATACTACCTATAGAGTGTGGATCCTGTAGCAAGTCCAAACCAAGAGTTGGACGCTCAACCGACTTAGCTATCTAAGTGCCCCCAAATTATTTTAAAATTATCTTTATCTTCATGCTGGGGAGAGCATAGTTTTTCATTTGACACCTGGTTTTGATTGTCAGCCTTGTTATTATTAGTTGAGTTACCTTAGACAAATTACTTAATCTCTGATTCTTGACTTCTTTATCTGTAGAATGGATTTAGTAGTACCTATTCCATAGTATGCTGTGAGAATTAAATGTGTTTGGTGTCTAACTCATTGTAGATACTTCTGCCTTTTTATCCTTTATTTGGAAGCTAAAATTTGGTTTCATTTTTTTTCTAACTAGAAGCTAACTAAAATTTCTAGCTACAATTTTTTAATAAATAAAAGCTTGCTTGATGCTATAGACATTCCACTTACCATTTATCTGGTAACTTTGCCAAGAGGCAAAATTGAGGATATTATATAAGTGATAATATAACAAGAGAGGAAACACATTTTCACTCATTCTTTTATTGATCAAATTCAAAATATAATTGAGGACAACAATGCAGTTTTAAGAAAGGAATTATTTTTTCATTTGCTTAATTGGGGTTCAAAGTTAATGTTTTTTCTTGTTAGAACATTACAGATGTTCATCTAAAGACATTCTTAGTTCATTGGTTATGCAAAAACTATTTGGCCTGTGGGCCATAGTTTCCTGTTCCTGATCTGCAAGACTATTTCTGCATTTAGTCTATGATTCTTCATATTTGTCAGTTAAAAAAAAAAACACTAGCTTTCAGCATTTTAACAAGAAGAGTTTGTGTCTTTTTCCTTTGAAATATTAATGATCAATTAACTATATCATTGCGTTCCTATCTTTTTCCATAGCGACTTTGCTTTACACTTATTCTGAAATAGTTTTAGACTAACAAAGAAGTTGGACAATTTAGTATCGAGAATTTCTGGATACTCTTTTAATTTCTCCCAATGGTGATATCATACATATAACCATCATAACTACATTTAAAAGTACCCTTAATGTTGGCGAGTAATAAGCATTAATTTAAAAATGAATTTTTGCTATAATTTTATTAATGAAGAGTTTACAACTGTGTTTTCACTTTTTGTTTTTATTTCCAGATCAGCCAGCATTACTAACCTGTCACTGGATCGATCTGGTTCTCCCATGGTATCTTCTTATGAGACATCTGTCAGTCCCCAGGCTAACCGAACATATGTTAGGACAGAGACCACTGAGGATGAACGCAAAATTCTTCTGGTACTGGTCCAGTATCTTTGCTATTTTTGAGCATAAAGATTATGTATCTCACTGATTTTTCTTTTTAAGAAACCTACAAATAGCTAGTTAGCATATAAATTAATAAAGGAAATAATTAGCTTAAGTTTTTATTAGGACCACCTAAGAAAGTGGTCAAGCATTCCATGCTCTTATAATGCATTAATATTTTCTTCATCTTTTTCATCTGGTAAGATAAGAATTCAGGTGCTTACATAGTAAGAGAGCTGAACTTTTAGGTCCCAGAGTGCTTTTAAATTTTGAAACACGCACATGGAATGCTTTGTATACCTTTACTACTGTATGTTTATATGAGATAATAATCAGTTTTTATTGAATTTATCTTTTGTAAAATACTGTGTTTAATCCTGAAAGTGACTCCAAAGAGATGGAAAATGGCTTCTTTCCTCAAGCTTAAAATTTAAAAGGTAGAAATAAGGCTGATGGGCATATCCTTAATAGTAAAAAAGTAATACTTTATTAATAGGAAATAGATCATTAGTAGTGAGGGCATCAGGAAAGGCTTTAAACTGAAAGCTTGGCTTGGACCTGGAAGATGGATTTGGGCAGGCAGTGAGGAAAACAAATCTTATTTAAAGGTATGACAAGGTATAGAGGTGAAAATATGCATGACATATTCAATGGACCAAAGTAGGATTTATTAGTTAGGAGATGTTGGGAGAGTGATTAAGTTGGCGTGTATGAGCAGTGAGAATGGAAGTTACTTGGGGTTACCTGGTGGAACATGGTGATTTCAGCCTTTACAAGTTTAGATTTGAACCCATAGGTGCTGAGCAATGTTGGAAGTTTTTTTGAGCAGGGAGTGATTCACTGAAGGCCTTTCTTTAGGAAGATTCGCCTGGCAGTTGGTTACAGGTGAGAGGAGTGAGAAGCTGCTGGAGTGAAGGCTACAAGAAATCAATTGGTGTGATTGACTGTTCTGCCCTTTCTCTTGCCCTGTTTCCAAAGAGGAGGAGATTTCGCAATTTTGTATTGCAATTTTGTATTTCAATAACTAGGAGACTGATCATATATGCCATTGAGTGAAAAAATTATTTGGGATCTTTTTTTTTCTTAAAGATTTTATTTATTTATTTATTTATTTATTTGTTTGTTTGTTTATTTATTTATTTGAGAGAGAGAACAAGAATAAGCAGTGGGTGGGGGTGGGGGCAGAGGGTGGAGCAGGCTCCCTTTGGGAGCCTGACATGGGGCTTGATCCCAGGACCCTGAGATCATAACCTGAGCTGAAGGCAACCACCCAACCAGCCAAGCCACCGAGGTGCCCTGGGATAGTTGGTTTTTAAGAGAAAAAGTTACATTTGGGATTAGATGAGCTAAGTTCAAGCTGTTCCCCATGGACATGTCCTTTCTATTAAATGGTATGAGTTGGCTCTGACAAATCTGAATTGAATTTCCTTTTATGCATTTAAAAATCACAGGAAAGAAGCTGCAAAGGTATATAGCATCTTTCTCAAGAGTAATTATTTGCTTATAATGTGATTTCAGGACAGCGTTCAGTTAAAGGACCTGTGGAAGAAAATCTGCCATCACAGTAGTGGAATGGAATTTCAGGATCACCGTTACTGGCTGAGAACACATCCCAACTGCATTGTGGGAAAAGAATTAGTTAACTGGTTAATCCGAAATGGACACATTGCCACAAGGTAATGTGATTGTAAGAAACATTTTTCAATATTATTAATTACTTTATTTTTAATGAGGCCATAATGTTACAGATATAAGGGGAGCAAATTTTGTAAATGGGATGCTGTTTGTTTCCTGCATTGGTGCTTGGGTGCTAATGACTCACCCCTCCTCCCTTCTGGGTTTTAACCAGTAGTGAATAGATGCAAGGAGCAAATGGGGTCACAGTTTACCTTACTTATTAAAAGCATAAGTGTGTAGTAGTTCCCCAACACAAAGCTCTCCGATTAAGCAGGATTGGGGAATGTACCTAGATATTAAGACCACAGTGGATTCTCCGGCTACAGTTTCCTAATCTGGACATTGCAACCTGTCCAATGAAATTGAGTTCATAAGTTACACTTGGAGTGTCCTAACTCGCCTCAGGAATCATTTATGAGAAAGAGACAGACAGGTCCTATTGCCTTTCAAGGCAGCATGTCTCTGAGTTATTCTATTGATTAGATTAGCTACTCCTTTCCTGGAAGAAATGAGTATGTAAAAAGAGAGAGTAAAAGCTTTAGCAGTGAAGCCCTGGGGTCTAGTTTTGGCTATTTCTTTTTAGTTTTATGCTTTTACTGAAGTTATTTAATCTCTTTGAGCCTTGAAACTCTCAAATCCAATGTGAGGAGAATATATGGTCCTGTGAAGAAGCTGTGAGAATGAAAATGAAATAATATGGGCTAAAGTGTTTTATAAATTGTGAAGTGCCTTATAAGTTCAATGTGTAAAGTATCTATTTCATGTTTATATGTTTAAGTGTATATATATATATATATGTATATATACACACAGTCTGTTATATACATGTATTAAGTTTTATGTATATGCACATGCATATATAAATATTTTTGTAATATTTGGTATTGTCTTCTTACTGAGATAGTAAGCTCCTTGAGGGCAGGAACCATGCTAGTGTCACCATTTTGTTTTACTCTAGTGAGGACAGGGGTATGCTGCATTCAGCACTTGATACGTGTGTGTCGTAAGTCAAATTCAGTTTTGGTAGGACTGCCTTACCAGCAGGTTCTCTTTGACTCTGTATCTGGGAAAATCTTTAAATTTAGCTTCAAGTCTTGCTTGTTTTGCCCAGTACCTATTCACGGACCATTTGTAATTCCAGCTGTAAATAGAACGGAAAAAAATTCAGTTTCTCTCTCATCTTGTACCTGGGAAATTACTCTGACTTTTAAGTCTTTATTTTCATTGGTCTTAATTCAGGGCACAAGCTATAGCAATCGGACAAGCGATGGTTGATGGACGTTGGCTGGATTGTGTCAGTCATCATGACCAGCTTTTCAGAGATGAGTACGCGCTGTACAGACCACTGCAGGTACTTTTCCACGTCACCGCTCCCGAGAGTATGGGTGGCTTATATGAAGTCTTTCTTCATCGGTGGGAATAAAGAGTAGTTGAATTAGCCAGAGATACATTTTCCTAACACGTTTTCCCTGTTGTTTGAAAGTTAAAAACATTTTTTACTTGGTAGGTAGGAGTGATGAAAAACCTATTGGAACTGGACACTTTTCAGTTGCTTGGCCTCATGGGGTTATAGTTGCTTGTCATTTACCTTTAATGGTTTTCAGTTTCACTGTGTCCGTGTTTTCAGGACCAGGAGAGAGTATGCATAACAAAATGATGGAAAAAATTTAGTATCACCAAGGTGGTAGATTTTGATACATTAGCGGTTTTAAATTGTATAGCAGGGGTAGAACAAGGGATATGTATTTATCTTTTTACTTTAATTAGGGAAGTGGAAATTATTTAAAATAGAACTTTTTTTTTTTTTTAAAAGATAAGCTTTCACTTTTGGTTTATGTTAATTTGATACAGTGTTTAGGAATACCTTTGTGAACTAAAATTGGAAACTCGAAGGTTAGAAAAGACAAATGACCAAAAAGACTGGTGTGGTGGTGTTAAAATTTTAATAGTTGTTTTCCAGAATATGTCGTAGCTTTGGCAGAGGATTAGAATAAATTCTAAACCAGGTTCATTCTCAGGACTGAAAAGGATGAAACACTGTAAAATCCATATATTATGTTTTGCTCAGAATAAGCTGCCTAAACCTACTGATGAATGACACTTAATGATTTTCAGAGTGGAATTGTCAGCATTAATGCTGGCTTACAACTTAATCTCTATTAATTTGCTTATTTTTATGTAAATTTATTTAGTGGTTAGCGTTGTAGAAGTATTGGGCTGGAGTTTTTTGTAGTGTGACAGACTCACCCGGTTGCCATTGAAGTTGAATTACTTGGATCTTTCCAGAGTACAGAATTTTCTGAGACCCCTTCTCCAGACAGTGACTCAGTGAACTCCGTGGAAGGACACTCTGAGCCATCCTGGTTTAAAGACATAAAGTTTGATGACAGTGACACAGAACAGATAGCTGAAGAAGGTGACGATAATTTGACGAGTGAGTGTAAACTTTCTAACATTTTAGTTTTTATGACTCATTACTGTGTATATGTGATGATATGGGTGTTTTGTTTTAGTTGAAACAGTTCTGTTTTAAGTTGTATAGCACCATCTAAATGTAAACATCCGATAGCCATCCTTGTTCTAGATACAGTATTTTCTTAAGAAACCAACTTGTTAGGCTACTGGCGTTTTCAGATTTTGCCATAGTCTCTAGTTTGCAGCAGCTTAAAAATAACTCTGAGCTAATATCGCAGCAGACAACTTTCTCACCTCTTCACTATGATACCAGACTCTCTCTCTGCAGAACCTCCAATATATTTCTCCATCTTAAAAACTCCTATTTAATGTGTCCAAATTCTATGAAGTCTCCACAGAAGTACATGAAAATACTGTATCCATTTTGGTATTGCACATTGGGCTTGTATATTAAAAGAACATTTTTCTCCTTTCCTCCGATACCCTGGTGAAACCCATTTTTACCCGCCTCCTCTCCCTATATCTCTTTCCCCCCGACACTAAAAGACTCTGCCAGTCCTAGCAAGCGCACATCAGTCAGCAGTTTCCAGTCCACAGTGGACAGTGACTCAGCCGCTTCCATCAGCCTGAACGTGGAGCTGGACAACGTGAACTTCCATATCAAGAAGCCCTCCAAGTACCCACATGTGCCCCCTCACCCTGCTGACCAAAAAGGTAGGAGGTAGTTCCCGTCTGGAATCCAGCAACAGGCTGGAGAGCTGGGCCCCAGGATCTCAGGCAGCCTGTCCTCCTGGCTTCCTCTGTCCCATGTGGCGGAGGGGCTTGGGTGTTGGGTTCTGTTCCACCCTTTCTCAGCTTCCCCACACCTCCTCCGCAGACTTTTTTTGGTTGATTCCTTGGATTTCTCGTTTTCTCCCTCAGTACCACCACACCCAATTTAAAGCTTTACTTGTACAAATCTTTAAAAAGAATGACCTCTTTATCAGGAACTACTACCACTGCTCTTCCCTTGGCATAATGTGCAACTTCCAAGGTGGCATTTCTTTGCATTTATAACATGGATGTTCTGCTCTATTCATTTCTCTTTCTTTAACATTTTAAAGCCTATTTGCTTCTGCTATTAACCAGTAACATAGTATTTCACTAAATCTTCTCAGGTGCTTAAACTGTATTGGGAAAATACACGGTCCAAAACCTCTTTCTACTATAATTTAATGTGCTTCTTATGGAAAGAACAGATGGAAGATTCAAATTTCTGTCCTGATATCATTGTATTTTTTCCATGGTTTCTAACCATGATGAAGCTTCTCACGGATGTTTGTCTGCAGGGAAGGATCATGTTGATCGTACTCTCACGTGTACTCCTAGGCCACACAGTAGTTGTTTTCCTTTGTCAATAAAATATCATTCTTGTGTCCACCTCAACAACAAAAAAAGAGCTTGTGATGATGTATATGCCATATTTATAAAAAAAGTCTTTCTGAGTAATACAAAGTGAATTTGTTATAGCTGTTATATAGTTGTCTTATTTGAGGGTTTATTCTGCTGACTCAAAAATAATAATGGCCATATTCAAAAGACATTCGGTATAAAAGGAAAAATAAATCATTGCTAAAATCTAATCTAGTAGTACATAAAAAATGAAATATTTTTAAAAAACGGATGTGTCGAGATTCACTTCATTGGATATAATTAAAAGCCAAATTCAATTTTAGCCCTAAAGAGGTATTATGTAAAAGTAAATAAATAAATAAATAAATACCTACATAAGTAATTGTGAGATTTCATTATGTTGTAGTAACTACTAAAATATCATTATAAAGATGAAACAACTTATTCCATGATTTCACCTGGAACTTGAATTTTTAACATTTAGCTCTCTAAAGTTGGTTTGTTTCCTTAGATTGGAAATGCTGTCTAATTCCTTGCTACTTACTATTTTTGCATCTAAAAATATGGTCAGGAAAGAGAAGCTTTTGAATCTAAACATCTATGTTAAAATAATTGGAAACAAATTCTGTGACTAATTTCTGATGATTGTCAATATTAACCATTATCTTCAAGATGTGGTAAGAAAGCTTTAAGGGTTACAGTAATAGGGGGAAAAAAGAAGAGGGGCAAACCATAAAATAGACTTACCTATCTATAGAGAACAATCTGAAGGTTGATGGAGGGAAGGTGGGCAGGGGGATGGGCTAATGGGTGATGGGTATTAGGGAAGGCACTTGTGATGAGCATTGAAGTTTATATGTAAGTGATGAATCACTAAATTCTGCTGAAATTAATATTGTACTATATGTTAACTAAATGGAATTTAAATAAGAAATTGAAACAATAGCAAGTTATAGTAATAAAAAGGTATATTTTATTAAAAACTAGAAATTTAGAGAGGATGTGGTAAAAGAGGAGACTTGACTAGCATTAAACATGAGTAAGATACATATCTTTGTGGGAATTCTCAAAATAAATCGTAAACATGGTGGAAAACTTTTGAGTGAGTATGAAAGGACAGTGGAGTAGACATGACACTTGGATGAGATGAACTGTGGTTCCCCTGGAGCATACTGGGTGATGCTTTTGTAATAGAAATGACAGATGTGGGTCCAGATTGCACTGGTGGATGGAGTAAATGCCAGTGATGTCTCCGAAAAGATTTTGAAAATTGTGATACAAAGAAAGGACACTACTATGGGGAAGTTGATACAATATTAATTGAAGCTTCTCCCCCTCGCCCCCATCATGATAATTTTATCAGGAAAAAACACATATGGTTAAAAGGAAAGTCAAGTCCAAGATAATGAAGATAGAGAATGCCTGGTTATTTCAAATAAGTCTTTTGCCAGGTTCAGGCAAAATATATATCAGGTTATTAAAAGAATTTAGAGCTGTGATCATGGGGCCAGGGTTTGTTATCTTTGAAGAATTAGGGAGAAAAGGAGGTTCAGATGATTCTAGTGACAGAGGCATTAAAATTTTGTAAAAAAAATAAGTTTTTGATTTGACGTTGGAAGTTGACAATATTGTAGAAAAAATTAATGAAGAGGATGTACTGTATTATTTAGAAAAGGGGTTGGTTGGTGCCTGGGCACCAGTGTTGGTTAACTAAAATAAACAACAATCTCATTTCCTTCTTTTATGGTGGTGTGAGATTGTTAGCTCAGAAGACTGTGGTAGATACTGTTGTCTTTTATGTTTATAAGACATTTAACGATCTCAGTAACCTTGTGGACAGAGGACAGTTTCACATTTGAAATATGTTAAAGGGGGAGTTACAGGCAGTAGTTATATTTACCTTTTAAAAGCACACGTTCTGGAGTCTCTATGAGTCTCTATATAAAAAGCACACATTAAAGAGATTAGTGTGTTTGGCAGTTGTAAGAACTTAGTAATGTCACTATTAATAGAACACATGGATTTGTACTTTGTATAATGATTGTGCCAAATATTGAAAGAGTAACCTGATAGCAAAAGGAGAGGGATGCTCACAGGTTATGCTATAGGGCTGTCTTTATTCCATGTAGCTCAGCAAGTTTTTGGTCAGTACTTTTAATGTTTTCCAGATTCACAAATCATTCAAGTATGGAAAGAATAACATGTTGGATAGCAGAATGGAATCTAAAGATCTTTATTTTCTTAAGCAGTAGACTGAGACCAATAGGATGAAACTTAACACATTTAAATATAAAAGAATGTAATTAGGCTTACAAAGTTTACTATTAGTACTCTGGAGAAAACTGTTCTTGATAGTTGATCTGATGTTGCCTGAGAGAAATTGTTTATTTAGTGTATGGCTGAAGGAAAAGCTAGGTTCAGGAGTTAGCAGGAGTGAGCTTTTGCTGCTGTGTCCTGGAGGTGTTCAGGTGGTATCTGAATGTCCACCTTTCAGAGTCATTGAGGACTGATGCCTACATTGGATAAAAGGTTAAGTAGACTTGGTGACTTCTAAGTTTCCTTTTAACTCTGAATCTGAAATGAGAAATCTAGATCTAGAATTTTAAAAGAATTATAAGAAATGTAAGGAATCCTTTAGCCTATTCAGTAAGGATATAATGGAGAACATTCCAACATCAGAAAGGGGGTAATTATTAAGGTCATGTGCAACTAGGAGTCTAAAATTTGAGGACTTTTAAATCCTTTAATAAAAGTTTCTGGCTTTCACAGTTCCATCCTGTTAGTTTTTAGCATACTAACAAGAATTGTTCTTTTTCTATTTTTGTGAAGTTGAGTACAATAATTTTTTATTTTTTATATTTTTTATTTTTATTTTTTGCTTTGTAGTTAAGATTAACACCAATTACCAGAAAGTAAAGATCGTCACAGTGAAGTGTAGTAAGGTGAAAGAATAATACACTCGTCTGTCTCCGTTTTTCCATCCTCTTAAAATATAAATGGGAATGGGTGATTTTTATTTTTTCATTGAAGTTAAAGGATATTTGTTAAATATTTTCTTAGGAATAATTCATTATCTTCCAAGGCTGAGGAAATTTGGATTTCTAAAATTGACATATCTGTACTTAAAAAATACCTGGTATTTTTTTATCTTATGTAAGCAAACCTCTCATTTTCATAAACTTGTAAAGCTGGAACAGTGCGATCTTGCTTGTTTAGTTTTTCACTATTGGTAAAGCTTGGGGAGTTGTACAGTTAAAATATACTTTGTTATGTGTTGCAAGCCAGATTCTGAACCAGTCTTGACAAGTTAGTGAATTGAACCTAGAGAAGTGAAAATCATAGCTTCTATGAGCCTCTAGATCTAACTTCCCATTTATAGGAAAATCTATAGAAGCAAGTTAAACAGCACCATGAGGAAACAGTCTGGTCAAGTGTAGAATATGGGACATTCCACAGGACATGTGCCCTGAGTTCTTTCAAAATTCAATATCATGACAAAGTAAAAAGGTTGGGGGTTTTCTTTGGACTAAAAGAGAATGAAGGAAATGTAGCATATGAACCTTACTAGATCCAGGTTTGAGGCAAAAAATTTATTAAAGCATTTTGGGGACAGATAAATTTGGAGAATGTGCCTTAATTTCATATTAAAACACTGTCAATTTTTTTTTAAAAGACGTCAATTTTCTTAAGTATGTAAATGATATTTTGGCTATAGAGAAGAATGCCCTTATTTTTAAGAAATGTATACTAAAGTATTGGTGGTCAAGTGTTATGATGTGTATAGCTTCATATGGTTAGGGAAAAATACATACATGTAGATAGGAATCAGATGCTGATTGTTAACAATTGTTGAATCTAGGTGAAGGGTGTACAGTATTTTCTGTATGTTTGAAAATCATCATCTCATATATACGTATATACATATATATACTTAATCTTTAGTATGAAAAGTAAAGCTTGAAAGCCAATATATTAGTTGAACAAACAGGTTGGCATTGCTTATTTCTGTGTCGGAGGTGTAGAAATAAAGTATATAATGTTTTTATTTGTCCACATACTTAATTTATTGTATTCGGCATGGTACACTTTGAATTTTCAATGTAAAACTTTTTCTCTGCTTTCTTGTTGAAAGAATGAGCATATTGGCTTATAAACATAGCAGCTTCTGAAGCTCATTTGCTATAAGTGAAGTCTACTTGGAAAGAATTTTGTGGAGAACCTTTATTTTGAAAGGCTTAAAATACACTGTGGTTTAGTTTGCATAGTAGAAAGAACTTTACTGAGCTATGCTTGGTCACGGACGCAAAAAAAAGTTCATGGGGAAGTAAAGAATAAGTTTCACTTGTAAGAAAAATCATATTCTAAAGTTCTAAAAGAACACTACAAGTGTTCAGTTATGGCAACTATTTGCCAGTGTTCAGTTAGAATTTTGAAAAACTGAAACCCGAATTTGAAAGCTCTTAAACCCTGATGATTTAACTCATTCCTTGCCAATGTCACTTTTGTATTATTTATGCTTTGTAACACGTAGCCTAGAATTTGAAAAACAAAAACAAAAACAGAACCTTTTATTGTTTTGAGTGTCTTCTCTGTCTATGAACTCTTTTGTACATAGAGTGATTATTTGTGAAATCATACAGTTATACATGAGAAAAAATAGTGTAGCTTTTTAGGCTTGTCATACCTAAATTACTGAAGATTTCAATTTTCATAAACTGGCTCAGCCTTATAAAGGGAAAAGCAATCTGTTAAAGATTATCTGGCATTACTGCTTCAAAGTTCTGTTGAGTTATTATTCAAGTCTCTTAAATGTAGCAAGAAGTGTGTGGAATAAGGATAAAGATACATTTTAGCCTAAAGCTTTCTTGAATTGGTGGGGCAGAGTTGGGTTTAGTATGAGTAATACTTTGTGTGTAGGTGTGTTCTCTGTATAATTACGCGGCGTGTTATAGTCATAAGTCTCCTTTTCTTCCTCCTCTGCTCTCTCCCTGGTATGCAGAATATTTGATTTCTGACAATGGAGGACAACAACTCTCAATAAGTGACGCCTTCATCAAAGGTAATTTTATCAAAAGCTGTACATGGGATAGTGGGTCTAATTTGTGAGGATGTACTTGGGTCCTAGCACATTGATTGGCACAGAGTACGTACTGAAAATAAATATTACTTTAGTGCTATGGCAGCACAGGTTTTAATATGCATGGTAACTCTGAGAATGTTGGGAATTAAAAATATAAACTTGGACTAGGTTTGAGAGAAGACATCTGATCTGAAAAGAAGTTGTTTAAAAGCTTTTAAATAGAATTTGAATTTTATTCTTTTAAAGGCATAGTTTATGCTTTCCGAATCATGAATATAATATTAAGTGTTGATACACATATCATCAAGGATTCTCAAACTTGTCAAAAAGCCCCCAGGGAGATTTCATCCTCAGTCTCATCCATTTGAGGATGCTGCTTGTCCTGTGGAATTGGGAAGAGACATGGGGAGAAGAGATAAAGAACTGACTCTGCTGATCAATTTCTTGGGGACGAAAGGCAGTATAGAAGAAGACAGCCTTCTCTTATACCTTCCCTACTTATCCTACTGTGGGGTAAAGACGTAATTAGATCGTAACACTCCACAGCTCAGACCTCAGATAAGTTCTCATAATTTAGCAGTATTGCTGAATTCACCACTGAACATCTGGTTCAACTAGAAGTTTATAGGCCAGCTGTTTACATAATTAAAATGTACGGTTTTTGTACCTCACATACTGTGGACACATGTTTTACTTTGTAATGCTAGACAGCTTGAAAGTCTTTTGGTTGGTTGGTTTGCTTTAAGAGGGGGAAGGATTAGAGAATTTTTGTAAGCATTTCCCACCTCTTTCCGTTTATTCAATCACATTTTTCAGTGATTGTATAGTGAGCATCCTTTTTGCAAAACTTTTAATACAATCTACTTTTTGTCTAAATCCATGTTCATTCTTTTTGAAAAAGATTTTACGTAAATTATTTATCGTGTTTTAATAATTTTACAGTTCACTTTTGTAAAAGCTGTGCTTAAAAAAAAGGCCTTTGTTCTAATATCAAGAAAGAAACACTATAAAAAATTGTCTGAATATATTGTCTACACTGGCCTATATTCGTTCAGATATGTGAGAGCTGAGCTTTTCTCTTTAAAGTTCAGCACCCACACTATCATATGTTCTTCTGCTGGCATTCAGAGTTCTGTTGAATGCAGCTTTTAGTTTGTGATTTTACAGGGAAAGGCATTCCCCTGCCCCTTTTTTAATGTCTCCAGTGAAATGAAAGGACTGTAAAAATCCCTTTTGTTTTTCAAAAGCCATATTTATAATTATTGGCTTGAGAGTTCTAGTTACTTTAATGTAAATTTGCTTTTCATTGTTCTGCCTCTGATTTTGGCTGTTGTGAATATTGATGATCTAACTTACACTTAATTTTTTTGTATATTTACACATGTCCTTGCTTTTTTACACCAGCAGTTTGAATTGGCCAAGTTAAAAAAACTTAAAAAGATAAATTGGCACTTTCTCAGTCTATTAAGTACATGGCATTAAACATAACAGTGAGGTACAATTTCTTATTTTATATTTAGAATCCTTATTTAATCGTCGAGTTGAGGAGAAATCCAAAGAGCTGCCTTTCACACCTTTGGGCTGGCATCATAACAACCTGGAGCTGCTGAGGGAGGAGAATGGAGAGAAACAAGCCATGGAGAGGTTGCTGTAAGGCAGTGAGCTTTTTGATGTTAATTTTCCATTTTTATAATTTTCAATGACGTGATGGGCGTATGTGTAGTTCTTCCTCCTAAGATCAAAAATACTAAGATTACTTAGGAAATAAAGCCTGTTCTGATGAAATTTCTTATAAAACAAGAGTCCTAAACTGCATTTGTCTGTGCCAATTGTAATTTATGTGTTAGAATTTCATTGAATTAAAGGGGTTATCTTAATTGAAGATACAGATTTCATTCATGTGCAAAATCATTAAGGTACAGATAAAGTAAGATTGGCTCAAGAAAATATCATCTTTGCGCATAATTCATAAGCTTGTTTTTTTGTAGGCTGTGTAATGCATCTTCAGAATTACCATCTCTGACAGTAGAAGGTTAACTATGCAAACTTCTTTCTTGTGACATTTTTGTAGTTCAGCTAATCATAACCACATGATGGCACTGCTCCAACAGTTGCTCCATAATGAGTCATTGTCACCGTCTTGGAGGGACATCATTGTATCACTGGTCTGCCAGGTGGTTCAGACAGTCCGACCTGATGTCAAGAACCGGGATGACGACATGGATATCCGTCAGTTTGTCCATATTAAAAAAGTGAGCTCTGCTAGTGCTTTTCTAACGCTTAGAACTGATGGGGTGGGCCTGCTAGTAATTTGTCTTTTAGTGGTAATCTAAAACGGGTTCTAAGTAGGGAGGGGGAAGTTTTTCTCTCTACTCTTTATTAGCAGTGCACTTAGGGGTCATAGAAGCCACCTATAGGAAGTGAGAAGTGAATGGAAGGGGTGAGTTGGGCATGGAGCTGGGAAACCAAACAAATCTGGTTTCTTCCTTTTTTGCTTCCTTTTTCTTTCTTTCTTTTTTTTTTTCTTTTTTTTTTCTTTTTTTTTCTTTTTTTTAAAGATTTTATTTATTTATTCATAGAGATGCAGAGAGAGAGAGAGGGAGAGAGAGAGAGAGGCAGAGACACAGGCAGAGGGAGAAGTAGGCTCCATGCAGAGAGCCTGATGTGGGACTCGATCCAGGGTCTCTAGATCACGCCCTGGGCTGCAGGCGGCGCTAAACCACTGCGCCACCAGGGCTGCCCTGCTTCCTTTTTCTTGACACATCATCTGTGAGAAGACCTCTTCCCACAGATTACTGTCACTGTTCTGAGGAAAAACAGTGGGTAACTGCCTTATTTAGATAGTAGTGGAGTCTTATATGTATTTTTTGCCTATGATGTTGATTTCGTAATGGTTTTAGTTGCCAGTTCGGTCATATGGGTATTTTAGAGTACCAGATGAGATAATAGAGAGCAGGAGGTGGGAAAATAGACAGTCATGCTAGATGTCATTAATAATTTGTTGAAAGGAAGAATTATATTCTGGAACTTTCTCTTCTGATTTAATTATATAATTAAAGTTAAAAATGGAAATAAATAATAGCATCCATCTGACTGGATTCTAATAATATGTCATTGAGTTTTGTTTTCTTGTTTCATTAGATTCCAGGTGGAAAGAAGTTTGATTCTGTGGTTGTCAATGGATTTGTTTGTACCAAAAATATTGCACATAAAAAGGTAATGTGATCTGTTCAACAGTGAAGTTCAGCAAACAATGACACTGTACCAAACCAACAAGTTGGGGTGCCCTACTCACAGGAGAGAAGGAGAATAGAAAGCAAGGAGTGATTAGCAGTGTCTGCTATGGTGTGAAATTTTGGAGGTTCAGGAAAGGTCTCCTAGAGCTGATTATGTTTAGGATTTGGACAATGAGAATTCATGAGACAGAAGAAGGAAGGGAGGATGGGTCAGGCTTCCAGAGCAACAGAATGATAGGATACTGGTATCATTTCTCCCTTGACCCTCCAACATCTTAGGGAGACACAGTTTCTCTAATAGACTAGAGTCCTTTCAGAGGGCTAGCATTTTAAAACATTGTTCTTTCTTCTAAGGCTGAGCTGCAGCACAATCACTGGTGTTCTGTTATCCTTCTCACCTTCTATCTTTGTCTTCAGGCCTGAGGCCTCTTTTTAGCACTAGCATGAAGGAATGATGTGAGATAAACTGGTGGATTAAGGAATCTCTGAGATCCTAAGGTGCAAGATGAGAAGGGGGATGAGGCTGGAGGAAGCAGCCAGAGGCTTTGTATCCCATTAAGAGTCGTGAACTTCATTCTGAAGGTCACTGATTCTCAAAGTGCATGGTATATCAGGGTCGCCTGTGGACCTCGTTAAATATGTAGATCCTAAGCCCAACCCCTAGAAATTCTCATTCAGTCTGAGGGATTGGGAATGTGGGGCTAAGGGAAAGGTGGGGCTGCTTTTCTTTTCTTTTTGTATATGTTTTTATTGGAGTTTGATTTGCCAACATATAGCATAATACCCAGTGTTCATCCCGTCAAGTGGGGCTGGTTTTAAAGTAGGCACTGCAGGTGTTTCCAGAGCCATTGGTTTGGTCCTCACAATTTGAAAAGCCATCGATGTAGCAGTGCTTCAAACCTGCTGTGTTTCTCAATCACTGCGGAAACTCACCTCAAAGAGAGATACCCTGACCCCCCAGTTCTGGAGATACTGATCTGGTCACAGCGAGAGCTCAGATGGATTTCTAGTCTGGGCAACTTGATGGGTGAACTGCAGTCCTCTTTTCATTCTTCTCTAAACAGAGACTAATTCATTTTTTGTAAGGCATGAAGCCATTCAAAAATAGTGACCATAGATAAATAAAACTGCTTGGATTTGATCCATTGTCAGTATTTCTGCATAGAGTCATATTAAAATAGGCACATTACCCATCAAAGTAGTAATTTAAGCCAAGTTAAATGATACCTGTTGAACTAAGATAAATTTGTTGAGCTTATCTCCAGAATTGAAATTTGTATATAGGAGTGGTAGAAACATATGCATGAATGACTGTCTTGTTCCACTGACCATATTTAGAGAGAATCTTTAAGTTGTAGTTGCTTAAGAAAAAAAGAAAAAAAAAAAAAGCCCTGAATGTAGTTCCTCAACTGATGAGTGTACTGTTTGAAGACCATTTATCAGTTTGGAGTATATAAGCATGGTCACTCCAAAACCTCCTTTGCAGGGCCTGGGCTGTCATGCTGGTGGCTGGTTGTGTGGTTACGGTGTATTGTTTGAGTCTGTGTTTCTGGATACACTTTAAGGTTTTCTTTTTTGACTTCTTGTTACCCAGTTTGGCTAGCCAATTTGTAACTGCATGGAATCTACTCAAGAGGTGTTTTAATTCTTTTCTCCTTCCTACTTCTTCAATTTTAGAAAGGTTAAATTATGCTTTCAAAGTTGCTGATCTCTGTGAGTTTGTGAAATATCTTGTCTTTATGCCCCTGTCCTCCATACCCAGAGCTGGATATCTATTCTTGCAATATTGAGAAAAAAACTTCTAAGAGTGTAGAGGATTAGGTTAAAATAGAATCAGTGAAACAAAGCCAATTTTTGAGGAAGTCTGCATTGCTCTGAGCAGTTTGTTTTGAAAAAGTATGTAAGAGAATACCTTAAAAGACCTAAATGAGAGTATTTCAATACGAATATAAGGGGATAATTTAGGAAGAATTATGAAAAGTATGAATTTAAAGATATTAAAGAAAGTCTATAAAGTATAGACTTTAAAAGCTTTTAACAAATTTCATGTTTTGTAGATGAATTCTTGTATTAAAAATCCCAAAATTCTTCTGTTGAAGTGTTCCATTGAGTATCTCTACAGAGAAGAAACTAAATTTACTTGCATTGATCCTATTGTGCTTCAGGTAAGGACTTCTTTCTGAAACAATGATATGGAGGTATCTTTGTGTACCATAGTGTTTGCACACTCTTAAAACTCACTCTAGCTGATTAAGTTTGGCAGGCAGAGAAACTTGATCACTTTTGTTTCATTTAAAAAATTTATCATAAAAGACGTTTTTTATGTATTGCTTTGGAAGCTTGCCAAAACCTCCGTCATTCCTTTTAGAGTTTCAAAGTTGTTCAAGGGAACATAAGACTTTTGGGGAATATATGGAAGAAAAAGTGAAAAATCTGAATTCTGGCCTCTCTGTCCGCTTGGGTTATTGATTTACTTTAAGGATTTTTCTAACTTATCAGATTCCCAGTGGCAATACGTAGTTTCTAATATAGTTTGTCCTACTAAAACACATGTTTCTGGAATACCAGTTACTTTATACATGGTTGGTAAAAGGGGATAGCATCAGATGGAAATTGTGTTGATTTCTGTGGTTTTTCCTAACCAAGGCGACCCAGAATAGCTTCATAGGATTATAACCCTCAGCTGGAAAGAAGAATTGGCCTCACCTCAGCTGCTACACAGGCAGGAACCTTTTTGGCTCTGTTTTAAGAAATTAAAAGTGCTGTCCTGCTCGAAGGACCCTCTCCCCCAGACAGACGTACCCTCAGCCCTGCCTGGATGGCTCTTAATGGCTCCACTCCTCAGAGCTCCGTTTCTAGTTGTACTGTTGCAGTTGCTGTTGTACATTTTAAAGTTCCCTTGACGCAGCCTCCAGCTGTGCTGAGCTACCTGTCTGGGCTGTTCCAAGTTCTTTCTTGAAGTATTGATTATTATTTTTGTTAGTGTACTAGATATGAAGTTGTATCAGTTTAAAAAGTTTTTTGCCCCAATTCCTTTTCTCCCATAAAGACAATTAATTTTCATTTGCATTTGTTCAAAATGGGAGGTTTTCAGGAATGCGTTTATCATATTATAGTAGAAATACTTATATTCAGTTCCAGAAATATTTAGGAAAAGCATTACTTGAAAATTCATAGGTGATAGGCACATTTTCCCCTAGAGCATTAGGAGCAGTCACTTTTGTACTGAAATCATTGACAGCAACAGAAGAAAGAAACTTAATTGTGGTTTATGGAAGGAACTCTGCTCTGTTCCTTAATGAACACTGCTGCTTCCTCTTTGGAATTCAGTTGTGTATAAGTAAAAATCGAGTTTTAACTGGATCATGCTGTCCCTACTATCTCTGATTTACTGTGACTTCTCATTGTTGAACTGAAATAGGGAAAAATGCAATTATTGTTCTTAGAATCACAGATTCTTTGATGCTGGGAGTTTTCTTCATTTCACCGAAGGTGTCAGTAGAAGACTTTTAATAAAATTAGATCACAAGTACATTGGTTGTAAGGCTTATCCTGATTGCATTTGTTAAAATGTGTAAAATTGCTGGTTTTGGATGAACTGGGTAACTGAAATCCATGGTTATACTTAAATGTATCCATTCTATTTTAACTCCATTCTTGCGATTAGGTTAGCTGACTAAAGTCTGTCTGTGTTATAGGAGTATGCTCTGGGCAAACATGTATTTAAGAAATATAATTTAATTCACATAACCTAAAATGTCTTGTTTGTGCTTTAAACCATATTTTATTTTACCTTTAACACCTATAGAAGAAAAAAAAAACACCTATAGAAGATTTTAGTTTGAATTGATAGAATCAGCTGATTTGAGTTTTCTCTCTCTCTCTCTCTCTCTTTTTTTTTTCTGTCCACTCAGTGTGGAATAACCAAGGAAGGAGCAGAAATTTGGGTAGATACAGGCATCCCCCAGCGAGATTGCAGGTTTGGTTCCAGACCACTGCAGTAAAGCCCCTATTGCAATAAAGCAATTGTATTAAGTGTTGTGTTTTAGATCTTTAACTATAGCTCTTCTGGGTAGAATATGATCTGCTGGGAGATTGGAATAAGAAAGAAGCTAAAATAGCATCTTTCAAGAGTTCTTTATTCAGATACCCAAAGAAGAGCTACCCCGGTTAATTTTGGAATGTAATGGGGGAATCTATAATTAAAAAAATAGAAATTGCTTTCATTTGGGGAGTTATGAGGTGAGGTTTTTTTATTTTTATTTTTTTTAACCTCTGAGAGCTGATTGGATTTTGGCTTTCATATTATAAATTATTAAGAACTGAAAATCCTTCAAAATTAGACAGAAAATGGAGTTTCTCTTGAAACTCTCTTTCACTTACTGGCAATTCAGAATTATGAATAATACTCTTAGTTGTGTTTGAAGTAACTCGCTTATGGACTTGTGGATGAAGAGAATTTAGGCTTAGATTAATATTATTAATCAGACTATCCTGATATTTTAATATCTCTAGATCTTGAATTGTACCAGGTATAATAGTTTTGATGTTTTTTTTTTTTCCTCAGGAAAGGGAATTCTTGAAGAATTATGTTCAGCGAATAGTTGATGTTCGACCCACATTGGTTTTAGTTGAAAAAACAGTATCTCGGATTGCCCAAGACATGTTACTAGAACATGGCATTACTTTGGTCATTAATGTAAAATCAGTGAGTGTCATTATTTTTTCATTTTTATATAATATTTTAAAAATCTCAGTTTTTAAAATTTATATGCATGCATGGTTGATATTCAGGGATCTTAATCTATTTGCTATTCCATATTTGAAAGTAGGACAATAAGGCATGACAGCCATTTCATTATTTTAAGAGTTTAGAACCTCAGGCTGAGAGAAAGTGTAATTAATTATATAGTACTCATAGTTGCTGACAAGATCAAAGGTGTAATAGACATTAGTTAATACGTAGTCTTTGTTGAGCTCTCATTTTATTTGGGGAATTGTACAAGTAGAAAACATTCTCTCGGGCAGCCTGGGTGGCTCAGCGGTTTAGCACTGCCTTCGGCCCGGGGCGGGATCCTGGAAACCCGGGATCGAGTCCTGCGTCAGGCTCCCTGCATGGAGCCTGCTTCTTCTGCCTGTGTCTCGGCCTTTCTCTCTCTCTCTCTCTCTCATGAGTAAATAAATACAATCTTAAAAAAAAAATGTTGTCTTTTTTGGAAAATTACTCTCTTCAGGATAGAGGCCAGTTCTAGGAAATTTTCCCCCTTCCCTTCAGTATCCTATGCCAATGCATGATGCTTAAATACCTTTTGATAAGGTCACTAATATGAGTAGTCTAATTTATTTATTTATTTACTTATTTATTTATTTTAAAAAGATTTTACTTATTTATTCGTGAGATATATATATATATATATATATAGAGAGAGAGAGAGAGAGAGAGAGAGAGAGAGAGAGGCAGAGGCACAGGCAGACGTAGAAGCAGGCTCCACGCAGGAAGCCTGATGTGGGACTCAATCCCCAGACCCCAGGACCATGCCCTGGGCCAAAGGCAGGCGCCAAACTGCTGAGCCACCCAGAGATCCCCAGTAGTCTAATTTAGAATAAAAAAAAAATTGTCCTATAGTTAAAATTAAGGAAATTATACAATTTAATTATATAATTAAAATTAAGGAAATGAATTGTGAGGTTTATTTCTAAAATTTTCATATTTTCCAGGTAAAATTTACTGAGAATTTTATTCTCTAATTTTGTAATGTAATATGTTTCTGTGTTCTAGCAAGTTTTAGAACGAATCAGTCGGATGACCCAAGGTGATTTAGTGATGTCGATGGACCAGCTGCTTACAAAACCCCACCTGGGCACCTGTCACAAATTTTACATGCAGATGTTTCAGTTACCTAGTGGTGAGTGATCTTTAGCATAGATTCACCAGAGATTAAGGACAAGAGGAAATGAGTAAAACTCATCAGTACTACAGTGTTTACTTTCTCCCACTAATATCTAATATCCATTAATAATATCTGGTTATAATGCTAAATATTTGTGAGCAGTGGTTAGATGAGGATTGGCAGCTGTGATCTTGCTTAAAGGGTTTCTTGTGGAGATTAAGATGATGAATTAACTCTGTCCGGATTTAGGGCTTGCCAGCTCGGTGTTCTTAAACTTTGTATTTGTTTATTTGTAGAGCAAACCAAAACACTGATGTTTTTTGAAGGCTGTCCACAGCACCTGGGCTGCACAATCAAGCTCAGAGGAGGCTCTGATTATGAGCTGGCTCGAGTTAAGGAGATCCTAATATTTATGATCTGTGTAGCTTATCATTCGCAACTGGAAATCTCCTTCCTTATGGATGAATTTGCAATGCCTCCTACGTTAGCACAAAACCCTTCCTTCCATTCTCTGATCGAGGGACGAGAGGATGGAGGGACAGCTCAAGAGCCATTTAGCGGAAGCCCCCTCCCCCAGGAGCCTGACTTCCCTCCAGAGCTTCTGCCCTCCGATGATAGCGGTTTGCCGGAATCAAGGATCGTGTTTGAGAAGGGTGACCAGGAAAATAAAAGCGTCCCACAGGATGTTGCCTCTTTGAAGCATCAGGAGTATGCCACAGCAGCTTGCCCGGCAGCAGGCATCCCCTGTGCCCTCTTTCCATCCGTCCCAGAATCGTTGCTGCCGCTCCATGTGGACGACCAACAGGATGCCACGGGCACTGCGCAGCCAGAGCCTTCACAGCACACAGATGAGCTACAGGACCCCAAAAGCCAGATGAGAGCCTTTAGAGACCCTTTGCAGGATGACACTGGATTGTATATTACTGAGGAGGTTACCTCTTCTGAAGATAAACGAAAGACTTATTCTTTGGCCTTCAAACAGGAATTGAAAGATGTGATCCTCTGTATCTCCCCAGTAATCACATTCCGGGAGCCCTTCCTTCTAACTGAAAAGGGGATGAGATGCTCTACCCGAGATTATTTCGCGGAGCAGGTTTACTGGTCTCCTCTTCTCAATAAAGAGTTCAAGGAAATGGAGAGCAGACGGAAGAAGCAGCTGCTTAGAGATCTCTCGGGGCTTCAGGGCATGAATGGAAGTGTTCAGGCCAAGTCTATTCAAGTCTTGCCCTCCCACGAGCTAGTGAGCACTAGAATTGCTGAGCATCTAGGGGATAGCCAGAGCTTGGGGAGAATGCTGGCTGATTATCGGGCCAGAGGAGGAAGAATTCAGCAAAAAAATGCAGACCCTTTTGCTCATTCAAAGGAAGCACCTGCTATGGCAAGCAGCAGACCAGGAAGCAAAATTGAGGGTGATGAAGAGAAAGGGTTGATTCCAAGTGATGCAGTGTGGTCAACAAAGGTGAGGCACTTTGGGTGCACTTTTAGGATGTGTTATAAGACTGCTGTGGCAGATTTAAAAAAAAAAAAACAAATATGATAGATTGCAGATTTATTAACTATTTCTTCCTATGCCTTTTTTTTTTTTTTTACCTTAAGTCTGTTGGCTTATGTATTGCTTTAAGTATGAAGTAGGAATATAAAGTAATGAAACTGCGTTTTGAACTTCTCACACTGAGTTCACAGTAAAGTAGGAAGAGCTTTGCTGTAGGGGGAAGGGTGGAGCTGAGTAAAATCTGTGGAAGGCCGACTTGGGTGTGGGTGTGGGTGTGGGTGTGATGTGGCCTTGATCCTGTTCATGCTTGTGAGAGGGAACGAGACGGAAGCTTCCTGCAAAAAATGGATGTGTTTTTAGAAAATATCAGACTTATTTATTTAGCATAAACACTTCACGTTATTTATGATAGTGCCCTTATTCTTTTTAAACAGAGATTGAGGGGAAATTAGATTTGCCCCTAGACACATTATTGATAGTGGTTGTAAGAAAACTAATGAAAAAAAAAACCTGTCTGTAAATGAGGATATGAAATTGTTTAATAGAACAAATAAAAAGATGCTTAATTCACTGAAAGTTGAGGAAGTGCTAAATAATAACAGGACCTTACTTTCTTTGTGGTACACTAGTGTTTGTGAGATTGGCAAAAAAAGGAAAGTGATAAGAGCCATGGTTAATGTGGTGTGAAAAAATGCTTATGTTAAATTGTATGTAAATTTGCGTTTATATACATTTGTGTAAATTTATATAAGGTGATAGGGAGATCTGTTTTAGTTTCCATGTATATATATATACATATATATATATATATATATGTATATATATATACACCATTGTCCAGGATTCCGATCTTTTATAACCTATTCTGCAGAAATAAGTAAGCATTTTATCTAAAGCTTACATTTTGTAGGAATATATGTAAAAGGTTATTTGCTGAGGCCTTGGTTCTAGTTGTTTGCAGAATGAATTGGATCTCATTGAACAACCTAGATAGAGCCCATGATTTATTTTTGAGTGTTAAAAAGCAAGTCGTTTTGTATGTAGCATCCTCTCATTTTTATAAAACAAAATCACCTTTGTATTCGTATGTGGGTGTGTTTGTGTGTAAATGCGTGTAAACTAGCAAAAAGACTGCATGGTTTTTAACTTTAGAGTCAAAAGTTATCGTTTTGGGAGGTGGAGTGAAATCAAAGGAGGAGATGCTTTATGTACTTCATGAAATTTTTCATGTATCTCTGTACTGTTTGATTTTCAATAGAGAGCAAATGTTGGCTATATAATGATCAAGAACAGTATAAAGTACAAGCAAATAAATACCTGAGAATTTAAATTTTTAAGATTGCTGTTATATCCAGCCATCCATTCAGACTGTTTCATATGGATCTAGTTAGTTAACTATTTACTTCCAAGATAATTTAATGGAGTTCTGTAAGTAATGAAGAGTATTTAGGAAAGCAAGCTATTTAGACTTCTGTTTGCAATTTTAAGTTAACTTAAACTTTTTGGTTTGTTTGTTTCAAAAATGAAATGCTCCATTTCCTCATTTATTTATTCAGTTTCTGGCAGTTTTCAGTCTGCATCGGAACCCTTTCATTGATGACTGGAGGTGTCACAAATCAAGGGGAATGCATGCATGGGGAGGCACCTGGGTGGCGTCTGCCTTCAGCTCAGGTTACAACTCCAGGGCCCTGGGATCGAGTCCCAGTCTGGCTTCCTGCTCAGTGGGGAGACAGACTGCTTCTCTCTCTGTCCCCGCCTCCCCCACTTGTTTGCATGCATTCTCTTTCTCTCTCTCTCTCTCTCTCTCTGTCTCTCAAATGGATAAATAAAATCTTAAAGAAAAAAAAAAGGGAACATGCATTGAGGTTGGAGTATGGTACTACTTTTGGGTGCTTATTTGTTCCTCCTCTTTTAGGTGGACTGTCTGAACCCTGTGAACCACCAGAGACTGTGCGTGCTCTTCAGCAGCTCTTCTGCGCAGTCCAGCAATGCCCCCAGTGCCTGTGTCAGCCCTTGGTAGGATTCTTTTCCTCTTGTATTATTACTGTATTTAAGACCTTAATTCTAACAACTTTAAGAAAATTCAGCTGTTAGGATCTGTTTTCAGGTACATGGCATGCTGCCGGGCATGTATGAATTGCTAGGACTTTTAAATTTGTGAATTAAATACAAAATTTGTATTTGTTCATGGTAAGAAGTAAGTGAGAAGTACCTTGAGTAAGAGCGAAAAGGATGTGAGAGATGGAAGAGAAATTTGTATTTATAAAGGTGAGAAATAGTTTGCTTTTTTGAAAAAAAAAAAAGATTTTTTTATTTTTAAGTAATCTCAATACCCAATATGGGGCTAGAACTTACAACTCTTGGAGAGCAGGAGTCAAATGCTCTACTGACTGAGCCAGCCAGGTGCCCCCATAAAAGCTAGTTTTAAGCATTTTGATGATAATGTACAATTTAGGCAGATTTTCTGTAAGGCATCATTCTCATAAAAGCAATCAGCCTTTGGCTTTATTAATGGGTTTTATCCTAAAACTTAATTCTTTTTTTTTTTTTTTTTTAATTCTTTTTTTTTATTGGAGTTCAATTTGCCACTATATAGCATAACACCCAGTCCGTATCCTGCCAAGTTACCCCCTCAGTGCCCATCACCCAGTCACCCCAACCCCCCCACCCACTTCCCTTTCCACTACCCCTTGTTCGTTTCCCAGAGTTAGGTGTCTCTCATGTTCTGTCACCCTCACTGATATTTTCACTCATTTTCTCTCCCTTCCCCTTTATTCCCTTTCACTAATTTTTATATTCCCCAAACGAATGAGGCCATAGAATGTTTGTCCTTTTCCAATTGACTTATTTCACTCAGCATAATACCCTCTAGTTCCATCCACGTCGAAGCAAATGGTGGGTATTTGTCATTTCTAATGGCTGAGGAATATTCCATTGTATACATAAACCACATCTTCTTTATCCATTCATCTTTCGATGGACACCGAGGCTCCTTCCACAGTTTGGCTATTGTGGACATTGCTACTACAAACATTGGGGTGCAGGTGATAAAACCTAATTTTAAGTAGATAGATAGAAAAACACTTTATAAATTATTTGTAGATAGAAAAACACTTTATAAATTACTTGTTTCAAATGATATGATAATTATAAAAGGCTAGTTATTACATAGTTTATCTTTAGTTTTTAAAGTACTATGTACTTTATCTTTTTATTAATTTTTAAAAATTTGTTTCTCCTGTGCTTTTTTATTTTTTAAAATTTTATTTAAATTTAGTTAACATAAAATGCATTATTGATTTCAGAGGTAGAGGTAGAGGTCAGTGATTCATCAGTCTTTTTTTTTTTTTTTTTTGATTCATCAGTCTTATATAACACCCAGTACTTATTACATCACCTGCTCTCCTTAATGCCCATCATCCAGTTACCTGGTCCCGCATACTTTAATTTTAAAAGCTTGTTTTTGGAGCACTGTTTCCATGACAAAATGTGTTCTGTGTTTTATTTTTTTTTTTTTTTTATTTATTTATTTTTTTGTGTTCTGTGTTTTAATTTGGACTCCAGGAACACTTATTTCTACCAGTGAGATCAGGGATTCTTGTAGTGTCTGTCTATATAGCTCTTAGCAGACTTTGACTTAGGGCTGGGGAACCCATAGGCAGGTTTTTGGCTTTTTTTTTCTTTTTTTCTTTTAAGATTTTACTCATTTATTTGAGAGAAAGCATGTGTGGGGGTGGGGAGGGCAGAGGGAGAGAGAGAAGCAGACTCCCCACTGAGTAAGGAGCCGGATGCAGGGGCTCCATCCCAGGACCTTGAAACTGTGACCTGAGCTGAAGGCAGACACTTAGCCAGCTAGGCCACCCAGGCGCTCTCCGTAGGAGTTTTCTGTGGGAGTTTATGGATTCCTTAGGTCAAAGCTTGAATAAAGTGTGGATTACAACAGGGCTATAGCCAAATTCTCTTATTTGTAGGCATTCATAAGTTAGGCATAAAGTCAGGAATTGGCTCTCCTGGAAGAATATGAGCTGCTGTTCTCCATGCTCAGTAAAGATGTGGACCAGAGAGCAGGAGACAGGAGTTCTATTTAATGGTGATAGGGCATAAGGGCTTTGTAGGAAACTTTGATCTCTTCCTAGTTCATATCCATTTTACTCATTATTATTTTTGCATCCTGATTTCGTTTGATAAGATACTAATGGACTGGGAATAGATAAGGAGCTATAGTGTGGCTAGTTCAAACCCCTTTTACCTGATGAGATTAAACCTGTTGTAGAAGAACAAGAGAATATTAACTATTTTAATACTACATTGTAGGCACATCTAACAGGTAATCAGTTTGTAGTCTCATGCAGTGTCTTGGCAGTGTGGTAATTCTTATGACGTGCTCCTAAGAAATACTGTCTTTTTTTAGGATTGTGACAATGGAATTTTATGGAAAGAATGATCTGACATTAGGAATATTTTTAGAGAGATACTGTTTCAGGTAAGAACAGATTTTCTCCTTATGTTCTGTGTATGCTTTTCTGATGCCCAGAATTTCAACCTAAAACATAAAGAGGAGTTGAAGTATTGTGTGGCCTCCACTATAATACCATGTGTCAGAGTACCATACAAAGAAGTCATCTATTTCATATTCAATCCCAGGATGTCTTATCTACTTCGTTTTGCAGATCTTTGAGTGTCTAATTATGCCGCCATCTAAGAGTTTTTTTTAGGATGTGTGTCTTTACAGTGATTGAAATGAGAGGCAGGAGAAGCATAGAGATCATCTAGACCTTGGTTTAAGTCAGAGTTATCACCTGCCACTTTCATGAAGAAGAGCAAGTAATTTTTACCAGCCCCCATTATAGGGAATAACAAGCTCCAGAAGTATCATGGGCTTTCCTAGGTAAAATGAAGTGACATTTTAAAAATGTGAAGCAAATAGAAGGTGCTTAATAAGTGGAACCCATCACTGAGTTGTAGCTGAAGACAGGCTTAGCTGCAGGCTCTGAGCGTGCGAGTGGTGCCTGGAATAGGTCGTCCACTGGCTATCAGTGCTCTAGAGAGGACACTGAGCTTCCCGGACAGCGGTTCCGATTAGCCAGTATTCATTCAACATTACTTCTCGGTTTCATGGTTAACGTGAGGACTTTGTTTTTGTCAAAGGCCTTCTTATCAGTGTCCTAGCATGTTCTGTGATACCCCTATGGTACATCATATTCGGCGCTTTGTCCATGGCCAAGGCTGTGTGCAGATAATCCTGAAGGAGTTGGATTCTCCAGTACCTGGATATCAACATACAATTCTTACTTATTCCTGGTGCAGGATCTGCAAACAGGTAAATGTACCCTGTTACTCTAATATTTTGTACAGCATCATTTATTTATTTTATTATTTTTTTAAAGATTTTATTTATTTATTCATGAGAGAGAGGCAGAGACAGAAGCAGGCTCCATTCAGGGAGCCCAACGTGGGACTCGATCCTGGGTCTCCAGGATCAGGCCCTGGACTGAAGGTGGCGCTAAACATACTGAGCCACCCGGGCTGCCCAACATCATTTATTTATTTTTATTTGTGTAGTTCTTTTTGGAGAGGATGATCTATGTTATTTTAGATTTATTTTTCACTAGGCTCTTATTTCATTTACCTTCCAGGGTAAATTGCATTTTGTGTATTGCATTTAGTGTTTGTTTCTGGAAGTTTTCATCTTGGAATTTATCAGTCATTATGTAAAATATAGATATCTTGTTTGGTAAAATTATGGAGATTATATCTTCACAATTCTCAGTTATGTTTATTTATTCAGCAGACACTTATTTAGCACCATCTGTGTGCTGGGGACTCTGAGGGCCTGGGCATGGCTCCTATCCTTTAGCAGGGAAGACAGACTTGTAGCACAATAGTATAGTACGCTAGGATGTTTGTCTCTGTTTGAGCCTCTATCAACATTTCTATCTTAAGAGATACAGCTGAGACCATGTTTAAATTGACCTCTTGAGAAAACGACCATGTGTTATATTTCTAGTGTGTGCTTTTCTTTTTTCACTCTGGAGGAAATACTTGGTTGACAATATTATAAGCTTTTAATACTCACTTTTTATCCAGATTGTTTGCAGTGAGCATAGGCCAAGTTTAACTTTGTTTACTTATTTTGGAGTGTGCTTTTGGAAGGCACATGTGAGAATTACAGATAAAATAATAGTGTGACCTATATCAGTATCAGTGGTAAAGGTAGGCAAAATCAAAGTCTGTTCCTTTTGCAGTAGCAAGCGTACAGCCATGAGATTGTTTCTTGTAACTAGCTGTTTTTTAATACTTATAGGCCTTTCTTTCCTATTAGATAGCTGGTACTGTTTTATTGTGGAACATGTGAACTTCTGTAGATTGAGCAGTGAATTAAAGGAATAACTTAAATTAGAGTTGTGTATTTTACATGCTTTGGTGTATGTACTTTAATTAATTTATAGATTTTATTTATTTATTCATGAGAGAGACAGAGAGAGGTAGAGATACAGGCAGGGGGAGAAGCAGGCTCCATGCAGGGAACCTGACGTGGGACTCCATCCCAGGTCTCCAGGATCATGCCCTGGGTTTAAGGTGGCGCTAAACAGCTGAGCCACCCAGACTGCCCTGTACCTTATTATAAAACAAAAACTTTTGCCTTTGGGGTTATGTTAGAAAGGAAAAGGTGAATGGTTTTTGTTATACAAAAATGGAAAACTTCCACATGTCAAAAAAGTTACATCATGACTAAATAGTAATATACTTAATATTACATTTCTGTAAGGCATAATAGAAAAAGAGTAAAAGGCATAACAAAGCAGTTTCATACAAATGGCCAATAGACATGTGCAAATAAATTTTACTCAGTAGTTAGAGAAATGTAAATAAAGCCAGTGAAGTGTGGTTTTATTTTGTTTTGTTTTTAAGAAATTACATTGCAAAGCTTTGTAATTCCCAAGATTGGTAAGAAAGTGGGGAAGTTGTTATTCTCAGATATTGTTGGAGATTGTATAAACCAGTACCTTTGTTTTTAAGATTTTATTTATTGAGAGAGAGAGAGAACATGAGCAGGGGTGTGTGGGGGGTGTGGGTTGGGGTAGAGGAAGAGAGATAAGCAGACTCCTTGCTGAATAGGGAGCCTGCCGGGGGGGGGGCTCCATCCCAGGACCGTGGGATCATGACCTAAAGGCAGATGCTTAACCAACTGAGCCACCCAGGCCCTTCCCAATACCCCATTTTGGAAGACTGGCAAAAAGTATCAAAGACCACACAAATGTTCATGCCATTTGGTCTACCAATTCCCACTTTTCTTAATTTATTCCAAGGAAATAATTATGGATATAACACATATGTATGTATACACAAGAAAGTTCATCAGAGCATGATCAGAATAGAGGAAAAACTTCTAATGTCTTAAATGTGTATCAGTAGGGATTGGTTAGATATGTCCATACAATGGGATACTCTATGGCTATTAAAAATCAAGTTACTTAAGAGTATTTTAGGTGGGAAAATATTTATGATACACTGCTAAGTAAAAATAATACAAGACTATGGAGCTAATTATAGGAAAGACTTTATTTTTAAATACAATGGCTGGGTACCTTCTATGTGTTTATACACATATATATGTACATATAAATATATATACACGTACATAGAAATAAAGTAAATATACTAGCATATTGATGTTGGTGGTGGGATCACCAGTGGTACTGCTCCCCCAACCATTCCTAACTCTATCCACTTTATTTTTTAAAAGATTTTATTTATTTTGACAGAGAGAGAGAGCACAAGCAGGAGGAGTGGGAGGGGTAGAAGCAGGCTCCCCTGTGACCAGGGAGCCTGATGTGGGGCTTGATCCCAGAACCCTGAGATCATGACCTGAGCTGAAGGCAGACACTTAACTGACTGAGCCACCCAGGTACCCCTGTATCCACTTTTAAACAATTCTTTTTCTAGTCTTCTTGAGTCAGAGTATATTAGATTTGTATTAGAAAAGAAATTCTTTTTTAAAAAAGAGATTCTCAATATGTAATTACATAACAGATGATTTATATGAATTTCAGGTAACACCAGTTGTTGCTCTTTCCAATGAGTCCTGGTCCATGTCATTTGCAAAATACCTTGAACTTAGGTTTTATGGGCACCAGTACACTCGCAGAGCCAATGCTGAGCCATGTGGTCACTCCATCCACCATGATTATCACCAGTATTTCTCTTACAATCAGATGGTGGCATCTTTCAGGTAAGAAGTCAGAATGATCCTATACACAGTCACATATTCCCCAGAAGACTTTGTGAACATTTCTTTAGTAACTAGATTAATTTGCAGTGTGTGTAGTCCCCATCTCCACCCTTGCAAATGCAGAGGGTCCTATTTTGTGCTAAGAGTTTTCAGTGTTGTTATTTTATTTAATCCTTAATTTAAGAAAGAGTATTATGATTACCCTCACTTTCAAGTTTATAGGTCACTTAGAGAGCTAGCAAGTGATGAAGTCATGAGATGAACGAGTAGATCCACCGCTTCAGATGTTAGTCTTAACCACAGTTTTCTACATGTAGGCATTTGTTAGAATTTTGGCTGAGACATTAACTAGCATAAGGTTACTTGGGTATTCCAGATAGAGCTGAAATCCAGATAGAGCTAAAATCACTAGTTCACACAATGATATTAAGTGGTATTGTGGTATTAAGTGATTTGTGAAAGCCTTCAGGCTCGGCCTTCAAAATATATCCAGAATCTGAACACCCCGACCCTCTCTACCATTCCCACTCTGCGCTGAGCCTCTGTTGCCTTTCGCTCGAGTGTCGCAGTGGCCTCAGCCAGTTACCCTGTGGTCTGATCGCAGCCCAGTGGTCAAAGTGGTTGTGTTAAATGAAGATTGGCTCAGGCCACTCCTCAGCTACAGACCTTCAGTGGCTGTCTCAGTGAGTACGAAAGCCAGAGCCCCTTTATGGGCCTGTGAGTTCCACGTGTTCTGGCTGCTTAGTGCCTCCCTGTTCTCGCCTCCTCCTCCTGTCCCCTCACCCCCTCCTGTCCCCTCACTGCAGCCTCAGTTCAGTCAGGTGGGACCCTGCCTGGGAGCCTTGCATGTGCTCCTCCACTCCCCGGATATCTGCCTACTTTTCCTTCCTTCCTGCAGGTCATTGTTGACATTTCACCTGCCCTGGCTCTTCATCCCTAGCACTCCTACTTCCCTTGCTTGCTTTCTTTTTCTCTGTAGCACTTACCATCTTACACTGTATGTTTTAACTGTTCATTTTGTTTATTGCCTGAGTCTCCTTATTCCTGAATCAGGAGGGCAGTAATTTTGGCCTTTTAGTGCTGTATCCTCAGCACCTAGAACAACATCTAACACAAAATAGGCCCTTAGGAATTATTGGCAGTTAGAGCTTATTTCCTTTTGGAAGCAAGAGCATTAAACATCAATCACTGCTCGGATGGGTGATAACATTTATTAGACAACATGAGCTCTTGGGTAGAAAGGCTCCTAAGGGACTCACGAGGAGTAAAGACTCATGAGGAATCCTCAGGAGCTGGGAAGGTGACTTGCTTCTAAGCTAACTGTAGGAAGGGGTTCCTCTCATTCATAAAGCTTTTTATCCCAGTCCTTGAGGTTTATATGCGTAAGAGGCAGCCTCAGGTGATACATGATGACATCACAGGACAGTGAAGAAACAAACAAGACAAAACCATTCCAGAATTGGGGAGGATAATTATAATGGTTGAAACTTGTCTTCAGTACTTTTATAACTGTTTTAAAATGCTTTTTTGTAGAAACTTTGTCTTGTGTCTCTTAGGATTTACGTTTACCTCTACTCTAGATATGAAAAGATTTTTTACTTTCTTACTATTACTTGTATTTTTTTTCTCCCAGTTATTCTCCCATTAGGCTTCTTGAAGTATGTGTTCCCCTCCCCAAAATATTCATTAAACGTCAGGTCCCATTGAAAGTGTCCCTTCTTCAGGATCTGAAGGACTTTTTTCAAAAGTAAGTTTTAGTTTATTTGATCATCTGTTTTTGTGTAGTATTACCATGTACACATTTTAAAATATCATGTTAGTTCATTTAGCTTTCTTTGAAAACAGAAATAATTATTTTTCTAAATATATGTTGCATATGTCCAATGTAAAAAAAAGAAATGTAGACTGCATAAAAGTATAAAAAAGAAATCAAACCTTCTTAGACATAGCCGGTGTTAAAATTTTGATGGACATCCTTATAGGTCTTTTTGTTGCAAAATTGTATATGATTCTTAATCTGACAAACTATAGTTAAAGTTTTGTGTGTGTAATTTTTCTATTTATGTGAGATTAGAAAGTTTAATTCTAACTTTTCTAAAGAGTTTAATGTTTATGGTTTTATTAGAGTTTCACAGGTATACCTCGCTGTTGATGAAAGACTTGCATCTTTAAAAACGGATACATTTAGCAAAACAAGAGAGGAAAAAATGGAAGATATCTTTGCACAAAAAGAGGTCAATCATTTCTTTGACAGAAACTCAAAATTAACTGTTATCAGAAGTTTCTTTTGGGGTGTATCTCAGACTGCTGGAATTGTTTCTGCTCCCTATAGATGGAAGAGGGTGAGTTCAAGAACTGGATTGAGAAGATGCAAGTGAGGCTCATGTCTTCCTCGGTCGACACCCCCCAGCAGCTGCAGTCCATCTTCGAGTCCCTCATTGCCAAGAAGCAGAGTCTCTGCGAAGTGCTGCAAGCTTGGAATAACAGGTGTGCTTTGTAGTCTGGCATTTCTGTTATATCTTTGCAAAATTTGCTTTGCCTTGATGTTTTTAATTTATAAAGGCCTTTAATTATTATGGATGTTACGTTTTACCCTCCAGTTGTGGAAGTTTTTATTTTTCTGTCACCACTTCCCCTTCTTCATTTAAAACATCTATGCTAATCTTCAGGTAGTTTATAAAGATGAAAAACCGGATGAGAGCAGCTTTCAGTGCTGTTTCAAATACTTAGGAGTGTGTGTGCTTACTGAATATAATATAATTGAATTAGTATTCCATGGAGTGATTATTGGTTTTTAGGTCAGGACTTTCAGATGTATTATTATGTGTCTTCTTAAGCTTTTATGTAAATATTTATTTGGGGAAATATTTCCCCTTAATGCTTATTTAAAAGTTCAGAGATTATTATCTCATTTATTTATGGAGCATCTGCATTATGCTAGGCAATGAGTAAGGCATTAGATAGACATTCCATCTTTTATTTGGTCTTATGAATCCTACAGTGTATATACTGTTGCCATTTTACAGAGGAGGAAACTGTAGCTCTATAAGAGACTAAGACATTTCCCCAAGTTGTGTGGTTATTGTCAGAGCTGGGTTTTGAGCTCAGGTCTCTTGGTCTCTAAAGCTTGTTTTTTGTTTTGTTTTGTTTTTAATTACATTATGCTCATAATAATTTACTATTCTTTTATAACTATAGTCATGTCACTTATATGTCTATAACTCTATAACTCTTGATTAGTTGATTAGAAATAATAAATAATTTTAATATCTATTGTAGTCAAAATAGGAAAATCTAATTATTGTGGCTTCACAGTTGTAAAGAGAAAATTTGTAAACATTATTCAGAATATTAGAAACAAACTGTATTCTCTCCTCCTCTGTCCTAACCCTTTAATTATAGATTGCAAGACCTTTTCCAACAGGAAAAGGGTAGAAAGCGACCTTCAGTTCCTCCAAGTCCTGGAAGACTGAGACAAGGGGAAGAAAGCAAGGTGATGAAATGTGGTCTTGTCTTTGGTTTTTCCTTGATATAAATATTATAATCAATTTCATTTAAGACAAAAGTGGTAATTTAATACTTGCATTTAATAATATTAGGTAGAGGTTTTTATTTCGCAGTTGTGAGGTTTCAAAGAGACATGTCCTGGATTAATTTTTTTATCTTGCTTGAAATAAAATTGTTCATTCATTTCACACATTTATCAAAAGCCACTATCTAGGCATCACTGGAGATAGCATCATGGTTGCAGTAGATGCTATAAAGAACAAGTTGTGGATACTCTATAATAGCATCCTAATTTATTTTACTATGTAGTTTTGTGTGTTTTTTATCTCTGTGCTTAAGTGAGAAGGTTTTCTTAAAGGACCTATCTGTACCGGGTTAGTTCTGCACATTGATTTAATTGGCTTTTCCTAACTATATTGGTTTTTGTCTTGTTGCGTAACAAATTACCACAAACTTTGTGACCTAACACACTAGTGTATCATTTTATAGGGGTCAGGAATCCTGTGTGACTAGGATCCCTGCTGAGTCTCACGTAGTTCAAGTCAAGATTTCAGCCAGGGCCATTATCTTACCTGAGGTCAGGGTCATCTTCCTAGCTCATCCAGGTTGTTGGCAGAATTTAATTCCTGGTGATTATAAGCCTGTGGTCCCACTTTTGTTGCTGGGAGTTGAGCAGAGCCCATTCTCAACTCCTAGAGGCTGCCTGCATTCTTTGCCATGAGCCCCCTTTCATCTTCAAAGCTTGCAACAATGCATGCTTCAGATTTCCTAATTCCTATTCTCTGCCCTTGTGACACAGATCTAAAGGACTTGTGTGATTAGGTCACTACCTGGATAATCTCTCCCCATTTTAAGGTTAATCAATTTGGGACCTTAAATACACCTACAGAATCCCTTAACAGCAGTATTTAGATTAGTGTTTGAATAACTGGGGAAGAAAGATGTGTATACCGGGGATAGGTTTCCTGGGGGTCATCTTAGAATTCTATTACATGAACCATATTTTCAGATAAATTATTATTGTCAGCAAAATATAAGGGGTTAATTTTTTTTTTCAAGATTTATTTTATTTTAGAGAGAGTGTGCATAGGGGCAAGGGCAGCAGGAAAGGGAGAGACAGTCCCAAGCAGACTCTTTGCTGAATGTAGACCCCGTTGCAGGGCTCGATCTCATGATCCTGAGATCACAGCCTGAGCCAAAACAACCAGTTGGATGCTCAATCCACTGTGCCACCCAGGCACTCCATAAGGGTTTAGTATACTGATATGATGAGGGACTTTGAGAGAATTTATTTATATATATATATGTTATATATAAATATATATATGTTATATATAAATATAAATTATATATTTATTATATATAAATATATATATAAATTCTATATATATATATGTGTATAGTATCTGTAGGGAAGTATTTTCATAGAATAATAAATTCAAGTGCCTTGGATCTTGATGCTTCTTTTTCATCTCAGAAACAACTGTGTAGGAATTACTTTTCCTTAAGGTTTAGGTGAGAGTAAGAGTAAGGGTTACCAAAGATGATTTATACATTAGTATTTGCCAACTAACCTAGAGCTATTAATGGCTAACACAGACTGTTAGTGGCTTTTCCATTTGCCCACTGAAGAAACTGCAAAGCTAGTGGTGTAAGACTTTTAATTATAATACATAGATACATAATTGAAAATACAAAATCATTCGGTTAAATGATCATTTTTTTGAAGGTTTGAACAATGATTTGAAACTCTGTAGCATTGCCTGTATTTTCATTCAGAAACTAATTTTTGAGTACTTTTAGGGACTATTCTAGTTTCGAGGCATATAGTTCTGAACAAAGGCCATAGTTACTAACCTTGTGGAACATTTGTCTAATGAGAGAGGAGACTGGCAGTAAACCAATGAACAATAAACTTTTAAAAAACAAATGGAAAAAAGGCTATGAAGAAAGAAATAAGGGAAATGGAGAGTATTGCCCAGGGAATGGATGGTGGTGGCTTATTTTATAAAGGTTGCCAGGAAGATCTCTCTGGTATGGTGAGCAAATCTAAAAATGTTCTAAGTAGCCATCTAAGGAATGACTTTGTATTCAAATTATGCACAGGGTTTATAGTGGTTCGAAATATATCTTACCTGTGGATAATGAGACTCTAATTAAAGTCCAGTGGTTGGGGGATCCTTGGGTGGCTCAGCGGTTTAGCACCTGCCTTTGGCCCAGAGCGTGGTCTTGGAGTCCTGGGATCGAGTCCTGCATCAGGCTCCCTGCATGGGGCCTGCTTCTTACTCTGCCTGTGTCTCTCATGAATAAGTAAATAAAATCTTAAAAAAAAAGTCCAGTGGTTAATAAAAGTATACTAAGTTTGGTGGATAATCATAAGTAATTTTTAGATACTTTAATGTTAGGAAATGAGCTGCTGTTTAGAGCACGATTCTCCAAACGTAGTTCAAGGACCCCTGGGGGTTTAAGTCCCTTTCAAGGGTTCTTTCTGCAAGATTTCCCTTTTTTCAATTACATATCTGTGTGAGGCTAGATTTTCTTTATATTCTTCAATCAATAATATAGCTGAACAGATTAAATACAAAAGCCAGAGATGATTCTTGCAAATACTAGTATTTGCAAAAGTGTTAAAACAGTGCCACCTTTACCAATTTTTTTTTTTTTTTTTGGTAAGTAATTTTTTAATTTAAAAACGTTATTTATGGGGATCCCTGGGTGGCTCAGTGGTTTGGCGCCTGCCTTTGGCCCAGGGTGTGATCCTGGAGTCCCGGGATCAAGTCCACATCAGGCTTCCTGCATGGAACCTGCTTCTCCCTCTGTCTGTGACTTTGCCTCATTCTCTCTATCTGCGTCTCTCATGAATAAATAAGTAAAATATTTAAAATGTAACAAATAGCATTTTTTTGTGTGTGTAGGGGTTTATTATTTTTAAAATGAATTAATGCGTATTCTGAAACTTCCTCAGTTTTGATTTCTAATAAGATAAAAATCAAAAGTTACAACCTATATAAACAAAAGCTGAGTGTCTTAATAGTTCTTAAGAGGCTTAAGGTTAGAAAATCTTAAAAATATGATTTTAATCAAATTTCCTTAAGAATAAAGTATTTACTTCTCTACAGATAAGTGCGATGGATGCGGCTCCGAGAAATATTTCTCCAGGACTTCAAAATGGAGAAAAAGGTTGGTCCTTGAGTAGTGATCACCTCCTATTGGATTTAAAGAAATTTCTTAGTCTATAAGTTGTTTCACTGGCTAATTTTGAGAATTTTTTCTGATGCAGTTGTTATAGATGTGTTTTTTCCTTTCTATAGAGTATTGTAGCACTGTAAGTTTAAGATTATTATAAAGTTTATTATAAGAAAATAAATTAGAGATGGTTGCTGTTAGGGGAAGAAAAAAGAAAAAAAGGAAATTGAAATTTTGTCTGTTCCAAAGTCAGCAGGTTTCACTGCAAAAATATTAGAAAGCTTACGTTTTTATGTCATTAAAATCTTTCCTAAACCTATGTTGTCTTTCACAGTATTTCATTGAATAATTTGATGCCATCCTAGAAAGTTTGTAGAGAAATTTCCTTAGACTGTCTTTGTGGAACATGAGCTCAACTCGTAATTCTTGTCATTTTCTGTTATAATTAAGTGAACTTTCCCCTTGAGAATGAGCATGTGATTTTTTTTCCAGTGATGTCCAAATTTTATTCCCTATTAAACTGAATGAATTAGTGTTTAGGTAGCCATTATGTCCTAGTGGAAAAGAATATTGGACAAGAATCAGACTTGGGTTGCTGGTCCTAGTGCTATCACTAAGACTTGACTGTGGTCGGTCAGTTCATATAACCTGTTTGGATATTTGTATTGGTTTCTAAAATATGTGCTAAAGTGACCTAAGTAATTTTTAGGAAGTTAAAATTCTTTGGCTTAGGAGGTAGAAATATGAGTAGGCATTTAAAAAACATTTCTGTTGGGGGACCTGGACTCGTGTTTTTAAATGACTCACTTAAGTTTATTTTTCTCTAGAGGATCGCTTCCTAACAACCCTGTCCAGTCAGAGCTCCACCAGTTCTACCCATCTCCAGTTACCTACTCCACCAGAAGTCCTTCCTGAACAGTTGGTGGGGGGGCCCCCCGAACTCGATACAGCCAGCAGTTCGGAAGGTGCTGTTAAAGTCCCTTTTACTGTACTTTATCCAAAAAAGGAGAGCACTGTGAATGCTTTGATACAAATGCTTTCTTGTATTTTAGATTTGTAAATTTTATACTTAACTAAATGCTATTTGGGGCACCTGGATAGCTCAGTTGGCTGAGCAGCTGAATCATGGTTTTGGCTAAGTTGTTATCTCAGGATCCTGGGATCGAGCCCCATGTCAGGCTTCCTGCTCAGCCAGGGAAGGAGTCTGCTTGAGAGCTTGAGATTTTCTCTCTCCTTTCCCTCTGCTCCCCCTGCCCCCGCCAACCCCTGGCTTGGGCATGTGCATGCACACGTGCGATCTCTCTAATTTTTTTTGAAAAGTGCTGTTTTAGATAGAGCTTTTTACTATATCACTTGCTTTACTTGACATATAAATATCTCAATCAATTGTTTCATTTGTTTTCTGGGATATTACTTTCTTGAGTCCCATAAAACATATGGTTGTTGCCTTGTAAGAAAATAAGAGAAATTGTAGCCATTTTTCCAACAACTATTTATTTCAGTAATAGCAAATTTATGCCTTGCTTGTGTTTAAGCAGTAACTACTGAAGTAGTACAAACTTTAAAAATAACGTTAAATTGTAGGTAAGCTCAGATGTAACAGCCACAGTATACATAACTAACTGAGAGTTGCAGTGATGACAAGAAGAGCTATGGCTAAATTCACGCAGGCTAAGGCAGTAATTATATTGTGGCTGCTGCCTGGTCACTGCAATAGTAAGCCATCGATTATAGGATGATACCAATATCAGAGAAGTTTAAATGTAAAACAGTTTGCTCCTTGGAGTCTCTGCTGTCTGTAAATGCTTCACTATTGCTTCTTTCATCCCCAAAGAGTCCTTATTCCTAGATCAGAAATTTTGTACCATAATTGGTAATTATGATGTGCATATGTCTGTATTCCAAAAATGACAGGAAATAATATTGATGCTTTATAGTTTTGTTTTTTTTTTCTTCTTGAATATTAACATATAACTAGAATATTTTTTATCCTAGATGTGTTTGATGGACATTTGCTGGGGTCCACAGATAGCCAAGTGAAGGAAAAATCAACCATGAAAGCCATCTTTGCAAATTTGCTTCCAGGGAATAGTTATAACCCTATTCCATTTCCTTTGTAAGTATTATAAAAGTCAGTGACTGATGTTGGTAGTTTTATTTTCACTTCATTTAAAAAAAATCTTTGTATAGAGTTATTCTCCACATATATAGATATGTTTATTTAACTATATACGTACTTCTCAATCCTAAATTATACTTCATCATAGTAAAAGAGAGGTGTCTTTTGGTATAGTGTAATTTGTAGAATTATTATATAGTGATCATTATTACATAGTAGATGATTGGATTAAAAAGCATTAACTAATGTTGCTTAATGCTTAAGATTACCAGTTCTGAAAATAATTGTTTTTATATACTTTTTTATATATGTTTTTTAAAGATATACTGCTACATCTATTGATCCCATAATCATAGAAACATATTACTGATTGCATATGAAGATGACATTACTGACCTAATAACTTATTGGGACGTGATACTTTTCTGTCAGTGGCGATATAGTACAATGACTCATACAAGTTTTCATTTGATCTTGTTTGTACGGGGCTCGCTGAATAGGAAAGAAGACAGGCTGGTGGCTGTGAGTCTTTTCCCCACTGGTTGATCTGTGTAGCCATCAAATGCTGCTCTTGTGTGGTGGTACAAGTGTATCCAAAAAGTGGACATTTGTTAATAAGGACCATTATTCTTAACTGGCTTTTGTATTTATTTATTCAGTCAGTATTTAAATTTCTTGAGTGCTAGCTCTAGTGCCCGAGGATGTAGAACAAGATAAATCAGGAAAATCACCACTGTCGGGAGCTCACAGTCTCAAGGAGGAGACAAGTTGAGATTCGTACTACAGACTGTGAGAGTCCCTATTTATGCTGGGTCAGACTCGAATATCTTAGCTTTTTCAGTGGGTTATTGTCTGTCCTGTTGTGTGGCCTTTGCCCATGCCCACACTTTTTCTTTAGTTGTTAACTCCTATGAATTCTTTCTCAGGAAAACTTTAGACCCTCCCACTTGCTCCCTGCCCTAGCCAGATTAGATCTCTCTGTTACATCCTCTCATGATTCCATCATGGCACTTACCATAAAAGGTGATTTTATTTATTTGTAGGATTATTTGTTTCTTTACACCCCACTGTCCTATAAAGTCTACCATGCCTGTTTTTTTCCTCTAGTGTATTGTTAACATCTTGTGCAAGTTAGGTGCTTAGTATTAGTTTTTCTGAATACTGAGTCTCGTGCTGGCATGGTGGGTGCTCAGTATGTAGCTGTTACACAGATGAATGCTTCTCTAGGGGCTTTAGGATGGAAACCAGGGGATCAAGATTTGGGTTAAAATGGTCACACCATTGAGATTCCATATGATAATAGGAGAGTGGCTGTGTTATATTATTTCTTGTTGGTTTGATAGTACGTTTCCCACAATTTCTAGAAGACTTGTCTTTTATTCTTATGGTAGAACAAAACCTTTCACATTTCTGCTGCTCCATTATAAATACTTTTTGAGATGAACATGGCTCAGAGTCTCAGTAGCATGGAAGGCGTTGTTTGGGATAACTATTCCAGACCCTCTGATTTGAAAACTAATTCTGATGATTTTTAATTGCCTTTAAAAACTTTCTGTTGATAATTTTCCTTGGCTGTTTGGTTCAAATTCTGCATACATTTTGGTGTACTTAATTATATTCTTAGAATTGCCCGGTATCTAAGTGACTTAAAATTGTCTTGAAATTTTCTTATAACGTTTCAGTGGTTTGTATATATCATTTTCTGCTAATTTTGTTCTTATTTATTTATTTAAAAATTTGAACAGTGATCCAGATAAACACTACTTAATGTATGAACATGAACGGGTACCCATTGCAGTTTGTGAGAAGGAACCCAGCTCTATCATCGCTTTTGCTCTCAGGTATTATTCATGGGACTTTTCCAGCTATGATTAGATCTTTATATTTTATGTATATTTATAAATCACCTTATTTAGATCTTTTATAGAGAGTAGAGCAGAATGATTAAATAATATAAGCAAAAAAAATATATATATATATTCTTTGGGCATGATAGCTTGTTCTCTTTGGGTCTGAAGTGTATTCTTTGCTCAAATAATTACAGAATGACTCTTAAGCAAGCTTCTACTAACTAAATTGGCTAGGCAAGTTATTTACTTTATATCCTTTAAACATTCTCTGTATTATACTGTGTATCCATTGTATCCTTTCCTTATTGCATTTACTTTTCATATAATAGAACATTTTATGTCATCAGAGTATCTTTTTAGTCCTCTATTTCCTTCTACTTCTCACACATGCCAAGTAAAGTTTTCTTACTAGAATAATGCCATTCCTATGCCTCAACCCACTTACATGCCCACAGTTATGTCTTTAAAAAGTATATTTCTTTAAAAATATTTATATCTTATGTCTAAAAAGTGCTTTTTAATCACACCGATATCTTGGTAGTGGTAGAACTTAGTCTAAGTATAATCTAAAATGTTTAATTAAAAAACTTTTTTTGTCTATTGGAAGGCATTGAAATTGAAATTTTTCTTTTTATATATTGGTTGCAAGGAACCTGCTTATTCTACAGATATTCAAATAGCTACAATATGTGGTATAGTAGGTATTGGATTTATAGGAATAAATAAGATCAATTTCTATGCTTTAACATTTATGAAGTTTACCGTCTGGATTGTGAGGAGTTTCTTTCCTTTAGGGGATTCCATATGATATATTTTTTTTGTTTCTGCCTTTTGGCCTTTATGAAGTTAGTATTTTTTTTTTATTGCTTTAGTCTGCATTAATAGATAAGAAAGGTAGGAAAGCCAACCAAATAAAAAAATTTCTTTTGTACTGTTAGGAATTGAGTATTCCAGAAGAAATCACTTTCTTCTAATGTCTTGGAAAAAT